>NC_090265.1:1057469826-1058069826 GCF_040414725.1 Anabrus simplex
TAACATTCAATAAACGTAGGTTTACAAGAAAAGCACATTAAGTCACTGAATTTTTTTTAAATTTTCGCACTGCTCCATGTGAATTTCTCCACTATGTTCACTTGTGGTACACATTAATTTGTACGAGCTCATTTTCGTTAGTGAATTTTCTAATTTGCAATTTCTTACTATGTCTCAAGAACAGAATTTCATTGACGTTAAGTAAATTAACGCAATTTGAGCTACCCAGCAAATGCTGTACCTTAATTAAGGCCACCGCCGCTTCCTTCCAACTCCTAAGCCTTTCGTGTCCCATCGTCACCTTAAGACCTACCTGTGTTGGTGCGACGTAAAGCCACTAGCAAATTGAGCTACACAGCACTAAAATACTATAAAAAAACCGATCGCATAATTTTAAATATTCTTATACTGAGAGGACATATTGACAATAGAGATACTGAACTTCAAACATCTTTTACTCAGAAGTAAAAAATTTCTTTTAATTTATGTTGCCTGTAAATCCACGATTAATCATGTCCAAAGTACACTTCATTTCCATCTATATACATGTGTTTGTTATGCAAATATCGTTTTAAATAACGTTGAAAATTAATTTTCACTTTACTTCAAGAGGGAATTATCCTCTTAATTCTATCGGGGTGTCTTCCTATAGAGGTGGCTTTCATTCCATGAGCGACTGTCATTTTACTATTGTACTAGTCTCCCTTTTGTATTTAAACAAAGCAATATTATGGAAGTTAGACTATGAGCGCACCTACTATGCACCACACCTGGCAAGGCGACCAACCACGCAAACGTAATGATAGCGATTTGAGTGCGTTATTCATGAAGCGCATTGCGGAGTGGGACTAAGGCTCAACTATCATCTTCCGAGAGAAGTTACTAGATGTTGACGACGAGATAATGTCTTTGTACATGTGATCTAAAGGAAGCGAATGATCACAGAACACAAAGTGTACTCTCCTATAAAGAGCAAATATTTATGCAGCACATCAATGCAGATCACAAGTAAGTTGAGATTTGTACTCATTTTTTCGAGATGTGTTTCTTCTTCGTCTCATCTTTCGACCCTGGCTGAATTCCACTTTCACGGCCTTTGGTATAGGTAATACATTTTGGAATCATTCATCTAACTTTAATTCTAGCAGAAGTGCGTTTGATTCGTTCATGATCAATTTTTGAATTAGGAAACCGAAGCATTAGCCTTCAATTTGCCTTTCCCCCAAAAATTTGAGGAACTAAATTTGAACTACTTCTGTCGTGTATGTATTTTACTGAACTGTAATGATTGTGTTTCTTGAGGTTAAATGTTTAAATGAAAATGAAAACCTACAACCTGTTTTCCAGTCATTGACCGGGTTAGGAATATAATGAATGAAAAAGATATAGGCTATTAGTACGATGGGGTCGCCACTCCCAAAGTGATTTATTAATGACTGATAGATGCTATGAAATGAGAATGGAGAGTGTTGCTGGAATGAAAGATGACAGGGAAAACCGGAGTACCCGGAGAAAAACCTGTCCCGCCTCCGCTTTGTTCAGCACAAATCTCACATGGAACGACCGGGATTTGAACCACGGTATCCAGCGATGAGAGGCCGACGCGCTGCCGTCTGAGCCACGGAGGCTAAATGTTTCAATATGAAATATAATTCATAATTTGCTTGAGAATTATTCTCGAAACAAACAAATTATACGCGCAGGGTCTGTTGAACCCGTGACCAGAGGTCTTCTGGCGTAGAACACGTCGCACGGGTATTGGATCGATGTCAGGAAGAAAGGTTTAGAGATTTTTTTCTTCTTCATGGCTAGACTCTCCTCCAGTAAACGTTGTGAAATCACACTATTTCCAATCTTCTGTGACTCGATCACATCTCGCTGTGTGATTGCAGGTTTATCTACCTCCATACACTAGACGGGAGCAGTAGACATACTTGGCTGTGATTCGCGGTGGTCGGGCCTCTCGCTTTGTTACGTTCTACGTAGGCTCTCTTAAGCCCAGACTCTGACATCCCGGGTTTCTCCGATTCTCCATGACTCATTCTTTAAATATGTTTTAGTCTAAGGTTGGCTTGGACAATTGTTAACACCCGGAACTCTTGGTGTTGTACAAAGTACGCAGTACCTTGTTTCAAGCAACAAAACCAAATATGGGCACTGATATATTTACCTTTCACGTCTATTCCGCCGCGAGACCCCTTCCCTTCCACCGATAATACTTCTGATTGATTCACATTGAAATCTACACTGCCTATGACAAACACTAATATTAACAAAGAACAATCAAAGATGAAAAAGAATCATTTGATGAAAACACTTCCTAGGTCTAACCCATGGAACAGAAGTATTTCCTATTGCATACCAGAATTCCACCAGTAATTTGAAAACTATAAAATGCAGAAAAAATTAAATCACTTGATAAGGTGAAGATCGAAAACGTCTACCCAAACAGCTTTTAAGGTCAGGCGACCCAATACCCATTGGCGCGTATGCTCCATTTTGTGCTGAAATCGGAGCTCTGTGCGTGCAGAAAATTGGTATAGTCCGAGATCGTGGCGTGATAGCACGCACCACGAGGTATCGTTCATTTCGTCTAGGCTAAATCTATCGAAATAGTTAATGATATTTCTAAGAAAACTTGACTAGGTGTATAAAAATGTAAAATAATTGAGAATTTTGCGTACATTTCCGAAAAACTTCAGTTTAATCGCCTCTGTTGTTGGTTCATGAGTACTCTCGCTTACTAGTGTATAGCACACATTTTTAATTGTGGTAATTTCATAACGTATTAACTGTCCATTGTTTATTTTATTTCTTTATTTTTCATCTTCTCTTTTCCTAATGCCATTATTTATTACAATTTAAGCCAATAAATCTGTTGCAGATAATATACAATGGGATTTACGTCGCACCGACACAGGTAAGTCTTATGACGACGTTGGGATAGGAAAGCGCTAGGAGTGAGAAGGGGCGGCTGTGGCCTTAATTAAGAAACAGCCCCAGAATTTGACGGTTAATTTACATTGCAGCTCGAATCATGATTAGTGATACTGCTGTTAAAACACAGAAAAGTGTCTCATAACATTAAAATTTAAAGAATGATTGCACGCCCTTACTTATTCGGTTTATGTCTCAAATATTGCACAAAGTTCTACCTCAGATAACTTTTCAAGTTCGTAAAACCAGCCAGTGAGTTATTAGTGAACTACCATAGCGTATCCACGATACAACAGCAACAACAATAAATTGAGAAGAAAATACGCGACTCCTTTGTACATTTCGGAGTATAATACATACATTTCTCATTTTTATCAAAGTTGTAAAGCTTATATCGCCAAAACGATGTCAAATCATTTGACAATCGATCGATGATGTGCACTGTTTTATTACTATTGTTACCGAATGGAGTGACAACGCGTGCTAACGCGATACGGTTATGGAGTAAAGATCTGCATTAGGGAGAGGCGTAGTTTCAAACCCCACCGTCAGTTTTCCTGGGAATTGTTCTCCGTGGCTTCCTTTTTTCAATTCCAGGCAAGTGCCGGGACAGTTCCGCAGCCGATTCCTTCCACATCCTTACCCATTTTCATTCACCATAACTCATTTCTTCTTCATTAGAGCCTCAACTGAGGTTGGCGTCAGGTAGGGCTTGCGGTCGAAAAATATCGTGTTATTTCATCTCACCCTATCCTGACCCCGTATCATGAAACGTCGTCTAAATGCCACGGAGATGAGGATGCTTGGATTGTCAGCAGGATTTTCGAAGATTTCATCCGAAATCAGAACATCAAATGCATGTTACATTTCAGGAGACAGTTGTGGAGGAGGTTAAACGTGAATGGGTGACGTGGATCGGGAGGGGAGTATTATTATAACAATATTTGTTGCCAACGCTACAGCCTAGGGTTAGCCGGTCTGCGTCTCAGCCGAGGCTCATGGTTTGATTCCCGCCCAGATCACAGGTTTTATCTGGATGTGAGGGCTGGTTCGGTGTCCAATCAGTGTACATCAGAACCATTGAGGAACTGTCTGACGGTGATATAACGTCCCCGGTCTTGAAATACAAGGATAACAGCTGAGAGGATTCGTTGCTTTCACCATGGAAGGTCAAGACTCACAGTCCTATAGTGCCACGAGGTTTGTATTATTATTTACACTTCATTCTTTACCTCCATGCACGGTTCATTATTGGACTTGTGAAGGTAATCACGGATCATAAGACCTATCTGTTACGTCCACCTTCTCACCATAATCTCCTTTTAACTTTATGCACTTTTGCCATCAATGTGTCAGTCTTTCTAGACCTTCCTCAAACCATTCTTTCGGAGTGCTGTTTACCCATGCTTTGACAGCTGCAAAATCCGAAAAACGGCGACCACGCAGAGGTTTCTTCATGTTCCTGAGCAGGTGATAATCACTGGGTGCCAGGTCGGGAGAGTATGGTGGGTGTGGCAGCACCGTAAATCCCATTTGATCAATTACAGCGCTGTCCATGACGGTTGCTTTTCATGTTGTCTGCTCCTACGCTGATAGTGTTCTTATGAAATGGCTATGACGAGTGCATTCGTTGGCCCCTGTGCGTGTGCTGCAACCAAACGGTTGATGATCACTCGTTCGCAAATCTTCTAGAGTGTATGGTGTGAGTGTAATGCATCTGTTGTTCCCACATGTTCTCAATTCACTTTTGTTCTTGTGAAATGGCCCCAAGAAACTTTACCGGAACACATTTGGCACTGGGTGACTGATCTTAACCTTGTTTTACGCAATTTGGCAAAGACTTTATTCCATAGTCGCAACATTACTACAGCTCTGCTGGAATCTCTTCAGGCCGTACTTGTTTTCCATCCTTCATTTTGCGCACTGTCCCCTCGAATCTATCAGAGTTTGGTGGGCAACAATAGGTGTTGTGTTACTGTGGGAATCTTCATCTAGCAGTTTCTCCAAGCATTTTCTCCAGCTTTCCTTCATGTCAACGTCATTGGTAATAAGTCAGTTTTGATTGTCATTCATGAACTTCGGTGCCAGGATTTTTTCTTCTTGTTACGTGTTCGCACTGTGATCTTTTAGAGACTCTTCTTGTCTTCTGGAGTTCCTAAATCGTCATTCAGAGACACGCACACGTTCACTTGCGCCACTGCTTTCGCTGATATCCTATTCTTCTGGTAATATTCGTTTTCCAGCCTGTTCATCTCCTTCGTCAAGCTTAGGCTACACATTGTCCATGCCTGAAACGCCGGTTTCTTCTCCAGAACCGTTTCCTTCACAGTGTACTTCCAGAATCATGGCTCTTTTTTATGTGAAGGTGGCCCTTGGAAATACCAAGCTCTCACACAGATGGCCTTGAACGTGTCCCACAAATGATCTGCAGTCAACTCGTCAGCGACCTCAGTAAAATGATCCAAATATGTCACTATTATGCTGAAGAACAACGAACTTTCTTGATTTATTACCTTAAACTCTATAATCTTCCCCATTCTGATTGACCTGTCCATTTGCTTTTCGTAGTGTTTCGTACGGATTTCAGTCAATAGAAATCGATGTTAGGTTATAGCCGATTCCTCCCGTACGTAGAATCACGCAGTCTTTCATGGTTTCTTTGATCTCTCACAAATACGGGTGGCAACCAGTCTTGCTATCCTTTCCTTCACTATTGTAGATCATCTAGCGTTGAGGTTTTTTCTTGATGCATGTATTCAGTATTAATAAATCATTATATTTGTAAAATTGAATGATCTTTTCTCCGTCCTGATATCTTCCCCAAAACCGTCTATTATCTCCATACTTTGATCGTCCATTATCATCCTCAGTGTCCGGCTCCATAGCTAAATGGTTAGCGTTCTGGCCTTGGTCACAGGGGTCCCGGGTACGATTCCAGGCAGGGTCTGGAATTTTAACCTTAATTGCTTAATTTCTCTGACACGGGGCTGTGTGTATGTGTCGTTTTCATCATCATTTCATCCTCATCACGACGCGCACGTTGTCTACGGCCGTCAAATCAAAACTCCTGCATCTGCCGAGCCGAAATTGTCCTCGGACACTCCCAGCACTAAGCCATACGCCACTTCATTTCATCATCCTCAGTCAGTTTCATCAAAATCATATGGTCTCTTCACATCCTAAGTAGTTCTTCCCAAGTTATTTCCCTGTGGAACTGTTTTGGGCGGTCCTCTGCCAGTTAATTCTAGTGATCTTTCAAATGCCTTTAACCCATCTGTCCGGTAGTCTTCGTCTTACACTCTATTGGTCTCTTGGACTTCACTTCAGTATAAAAATTGTCCATCTCTCGTCTTTCCATGTAAAACTACTCCATCCTACTGTAGCCTGTTCCAAGTTTCCCTTTTTTAAACTCATTTAGTGTCGAGGTTTCACAGCCGTAGAGGAGGCTCAACTATTTCCTTAGTGCGGCTAATTCCCCAGTAACTAAAAATAACTTTACTGCGCCTTTACCCCAGTATGATGAGAAGATCTGATCGGCGTATTTACATCATCTTGTAATCTGATGGCAAAAGTTGAAAATTATGCAAGGTTTGCCTTTGGTGGTAGCATCAAGAAACTTAAGTATTTAACCAGTCCATTGTGTTTGGAAGACACGTTTATTTAACGCGAGTACTTTTCAGCTTTCAAGTAGTATCATTTGCGGTTTCCTTGGCAATTAATTCACGTACTGCTGTGGAATTAGCCATACCGTACTGATGAATTATTCAAATTATTAAATTAATATTAAGTGAATTGATTGATAAAGGAAATTATAATGTTTTGAAGCTCTAGTATTACATAAATATAGCATAAGTAAAAGTTGTTCCAGTGTATAAACATGATCATAATCATTCTCAAACTGCGCTCTTCTTCCAACTTCTATTTAAAGTTACAGATTTAGCCTCTTCTCCCTTAAGTCAGCACAGCAGGGGGTAAATGCACTGATTGAAAGCAGTTTTTTTTAATTTATAGGCATGATTGATCTGAAGTTTGCCGGGTGCCTATCAAATGCATGGCAGTCTAGTGTATATTTATAATTAATTTGGACTAGGATTGGAAAGTACCCATGGCAATGAACATTCCCGATACCATCCTAGAATATATCGTAACTGGAAGTGGGCAACCACTCGTTATGCTCTGCAGGGGGATCTTGAACACACTTCATTTCTCATTTACGTAACATTTTGCTGATGGCACCCAGCTCCACTTCCTGAAATCAGTACTTAACGTGGATACAGGCATGAATTGAACCCAGACCAATTGGATGGTAAGATTCTAAGCTGAAAACTGCGTAGAAGAACGGACCTAATAAGTCCATGATGGAGCGAGTTGGCTTCGCGGTCTTTGTCACGCGTATGCGAGCTTCCATTCGGAATACGGTAGATTCAAACCCCACTGTCAGCAGCTCTAAATATGGTTTTCCGTGTTTTGCATGTTTGCACCAGTCAAGCGCTGAGGCTGTACCTTAATTACGATCACTGTCGCTTCCTTTCCATTCCAAGGCATATGACATCCCACTGTCGCAGTAAGACCTGTCTGTGTCGTTGCGACGTAAAACCAATAGCAGAACGAAAGTTTTGAAGATTCTTTAATCCTTTCACAACTTTAAAGGAGTTCCCTTAAATTCTACTCCTAGATTACGAGATATAACTGGAACTTAACTTCGTGAATTGAATCAACTGTTCCACACAAATTGACAGACGGGTGGAAAGACTGATGGATTGTATTTTTGTGCTGTTAGCGAGGAAAATATGTGTTGTTGTACCAATCCATGACAGCCAACATAATCACTGATATTGTGGCACTAAGCACTCCCGGAATTACAGGCTTAGCATACGAAAACAGGTGTGTGAACTCCCACTCCACAAATTAAACAATATTATCGCTCCCAACTAGTGCCTTTATTTGTACATTATGTAATTGTTCTGTTTTATTTGTTGATACAGTCCTTGTTCACTTCGTTCTTCTCACATTTATTAATTCGGCTGAGCGGGTTCTTCATTACCAACACGAATTTCGTACATCCCAGGTGATTGAAAGATCATCATCATCATCATTCAAGCAGATTTAGTCCAAGTGACTAGTTACGGTCTCAGTCCATCTCCTAATTGGCCGTCCAGTAGGGGATTTACTCCGTCCTAGTATCATAAGACCTACTCTTGATTTATTTCCCTTGCCATTGTATTGACATGGTCCTCCCAGTTCTTTCGGTGCCTTCCTAAGCATTTCAACAGGAGTTTTTCCTTCAGTTCTTCGAACACTTCCGCATTCCTCTTGTGGCACCATTGTGTATTTCCTGCTGTACATCTCATGAAACTTGTCTCTGCTGGGTTCGTTTCTTTCTGATCGTCCATGATACAGCACCGTACAAAAGAACACGTATGGCTTGTGTTCTGTAAGTGTGTAGTCTTGTGTTTTTTTCTTCACTAAATTCTGTAAATTCTGTTTCATTACCCTATTATTATTATTATTATTATTATTATTATTATTATTATTATTATTATTATTATTATTATTATTATTATTCCTAGCCTGACTCGGCTGGACGGTCAGCGTACTGGCCTCGGTTCAGAGGGTCCCGGGTTTGATTACCGGCCGGGTCGGGGATTTTAATCGCTTATGATGAATTCTTCTCGTTCGGGGACTGAGTATTTGTGCCCATCCCAACACTCTCCTTTTCATATTCAGACAACATACCACACTACCAACCACCACAGAAACACGCAATACTGATTGCATCCCTCCGCATAGGATTGGCGTTAGGAAGGGCATTCGTCCGTAAAACAGGGCCAAATCCACATACATACATACATACATACATACATACATACATACATACATACATACATACATACATACATATTATATGTGTGACGCAGTTCGCACCTGCGACCGCACAGGTGTGGGAAAATCGGTAGGAAGAAGATTATTATTTTTCCTAGCCTCTTCTCTAATATATTTGGTCGGATTTGGTTTTATGGCCGGTTACCCCTCCTGACTCCAGCCCAATATAGAGGGATGTATTGACTGTTGCACGTTTCTGTGGTTGTTGGTAGTGTGATGTGTTGTATGCAGATAAAGACAAATGTATTAAAACGAACATAAACGTACAGTCCCTGAACCAAAGGATTTAACCATGTGCAGTTAAAATACCCGACCCGACTGAGAATCAAACCTGGGATCCCCAACCGAACGTCAGTATACTGGCTGTTCAACCAAGAATTTGGTGATTTTATTACTGATTGAAGGATTATTATTATTTTTATTATTACCATCAGATCTATGTAAAATATAGATGATCTTCCCTCATGGACTCAAACTTACATCTGGAGGTACTGGCTTTGGTTCTAGACTTCACCATACACTCAGTCGAAGATGTGATGAAACATCTGGTAGGAGAAACGGAGAAGTCTCTCTTGAAGTCCAGGATTTAGTATTAAGGGAGCCTCGACGATGATCACTTGAATTTAAACACTCATAGACAATTTGAAGACCATAGAAAATAATATGCAGTATACATTTAATACTTCTGAGCAAAAAATCTGTCCCATCTTGAAACGGCGATTTAGGCTGGTAATGCAATGTCTAACACCCCGCCTTCTCCAGTGCCAATCTCATTTTTCCCATTTGCATGCTTTCAGTAACATGATTGACATGTTACATACAGTACCTCCCTCTATAAGATGAGAGGGGCGTAAAACTCATCCCTTCCTCCACAAGATCGAGTCTCTAATCATATTGCATTGGGCTGACCCACTTCTCCAGTATTAGCAAATTCCATTCAAGGATACTATTTCTGACCCACTATTCTCATTTTAAATAATGTATAACATCGTTTATTGGTTCAATTTTTTCCTGCGAATTTACTCCAAGCCAGTCATAGAGGGAAGCACATACGGCTGAGTGAAGACGAGTGTTCTTTAGGAAAATGTGGAATCTTTACGCAAAGAAAAACACTGCTTCAATCTACGGGTTTGGGCCATATTTTCTGGACGCAGGTGTACATAAATACCGCTTTCCAGTAAAGAAAGACGGTCATTACGTTCAGTTGAAGATATTGATATTGCCACGCCTTACGAAGTAGGATGTCCAGACTGGAATTACCACTGCCGTCAGTAGGGAACAAACATACCTCCCTGGAGGTGTGTATGTGTAGGCAGTGTGTGACCAGCTCTTTGATCTCGGTGAGTACCAGAATATTATGTCAATAGTTTGTAATGTGTATATGTACTAGAGTGACAACTTTGGCCAGCAGGTAGGTGTTTACCAAGCCTCTGTGGTAAACCGGCTGTTATTCAGTCTGTTCATGGACACGTAGTGATGATTTCCTAATGATGAATCCCTGGTCAATAATGACTTCTTATGTGTTTACTCACTCCAGAGAAAACAGAATTTTAGAGAGAAAAAAGGGGTTGACTTTATCGGGACATGACGCAAGTTTCTTTTTTATGTGAATACGTCGTGTAAACAGAATGAGAGAGAGGGTTCAGATAAAGATAGCAGTTGCAATCAATTGTATATCATTTCAGTATCACAGTATCACATTTTTGTTCCACGATTAATACATAATTGCCTGAACTGATTCGAGGCCGGGAGACGCCTTCGCGCTTACGTTTCTTCTTCTCCATGTAGAGTCCGTTCCGTTCGGCTCTTTTTGGAATCACCACAAACTGCTCTTTCTTTCTGTTGCCGCTTCCTGAAATTCCCCTCGACATTGTCCATTTTTCCCACAGATTTTTGTAACATCGTCTCACAGTTATTATACACCGTCACCAGGATTTATTATTCAAGAACTGGAAAAAATCCAAAGAAAAGCAGCTAGATTTGTTCTGGGTGATTTCCGACAAAAGAGTAGTGTTACAAAAGTGTTGCAAAATTTGGACTGGGAAGACTTGGGAGAAAGAAGACGAGCTCCTCGACTAAGTGGTATGTTCCGAGCTGTCAGCGGAGAGAGGTGTGGAATGACATTAGTAGATGAATAAGTTTGAGTGGTTTCTTTAAAAGTAGGAAAGATCACAATACGAAGATAAAGCTGGAATTCAAGAGGACAAATTGGGGCAAATATTCGTTTATAGGAAGGGGAGTTAGGGATTGGAATATCTTACCAAGGGAGATGTTCAATAAAATTTCAATTTCTTTAAAATAATTTAAGAAAAGGCTAGGAAAACAACAGATAGGGAATCTGCCACCTGGGCGACCGCCCTAAATGCAGATCAGAATTGTCTGACGACTGATATTTGAGCACCTTCAAATACCACCGGACTGAGCCAGGATTGAACCTGCCAAGTTTGGGTCAGAAGATCATCGGCCTCAACCCTCCGAGCCACTCAGCCCGGCTGACGTTGTTTAGTTTATAAATCTTAGGCCTATAGTGCACACAGCTTTTTTAACTAAATTTACTAAAGAAATAAATCTGAGGATCCGATTACCAGGATGTGTGGCCCCGTAAAATAATGATATTCATCACCATGATCAAATTAATATTATATTTATAAGGTTCATAGTAATAAACGAATGTAATTCCTGTTATGTGGCGGATTTCTCGATAAACTAGAAATTGCGTCTATATGACCACGGTTCGTGTAAAACCAGAGGCATGTTTGATGTATGTGAAGGTATTGTCAAGTCAGTTTGAATTCTCTGTCAGTAGTGTGAAGGTGAGTTCTGTGTTTAAACTACCGCTTATTCGATGTACCCCTGTGTTCACTAGGGAAATTTTACTGGTATAAAGTACTTACAAGCTAATAGGATGCGGGAATTGAGCCCGGTTTTTTGTGTCAAGGTTGTGCCCACACTTTTATTGGATTGGATCGGTCTGCATCTGTCGTTCGCATTCTCATAGCAATGCGCTGGAAGAATAACACTGTGCCTCTACAGTATAAAACTCAACTGATTATGTAAATTAGACTCCGAGAAGACAATGTTCCTAAGTTTGTGGAACACGTTTTGCATCCGCGTAAGTAGGGCGTGTGTTATTGGAGAGGGGTAGCTTCTATCTTCACATACGTATAATATTACATAAAAGCTTATTATAAACGAGGGACATCTTACATAACACCATGATTTCCGAACGTGTCACTGTTCAAACACCATGTATATTTTCATATTTTATTTATATACTGCTATTTAATTTTCTTCTTCTCCTTTCTTAATCCGTCTACCCTCCAGGGTTGGTTTCTCCCTCGGACTCTGCGAGCAATCCCACATCTACCGCCTCAAGGACTATTTCCTGGAGCTTGAGACTGTGGGTCGGGGAATACAACTGCGAAGAGGACCAGTACCTCGTCCAGGCGGCCTCTCACGGGTCTTATGGGGAAATGGGACGTTTGGAAGGGACGAACAAGGAAGAAGAAGAAGGAAGCGGCCGTGGCTTGAAGTTAGGTACCATCCCGGCATTTGCCTGGACGAGAAGTGAGAAACCACGGAAAACCACTTAGAGGATGGATGAGGTGGAAATTGAACCCCCTCTACTCAGTTGACCTCCCGAGGCTGAGTGGACCCAGTTCCAGTCCTCGTACCACCTTTCAAATTTCGTGGCAAAGCCAGGAATCGAACCTGGGCCTCCGGGGGTGGTAGCTAATCGCACTAACTACTACACCACAGAGGAGGACCCGCTATTTTATACGGACATAAATTCTGCGTGCATGAGGTCAATAGAGCAAAACCAGGATACTATTTTATATTTCCTACTTTTTTGGTATATAAAAGTAAATATGTGTGAAAGGCATATTTTTTCGAGAAAATGAACTCAAGTTAGCCACCTCTGTGGTCTCAGAATCCTTATTCTAATGCTCATTCTGAGGGTCGGGGGTTAAGTTTGCAGCTCTTACAGAGATTCGAAATTTAGTATGAGGCTCGTGAGAACAATTGCTTACATGTGGGCCGAAATACAAATCCTGGTCATCCTCAGCGTGTTCCTCCTTGGCTTACGATATATGTTCCAGGCAAATGCCAAGATAACGTCTAAGTTAAGAAACAGAGCTATTTCCTCTCAAATCCCAATTCCTCTCTTCATGATTTCTGTCTTTCTGAAAGACCCTCGTTCGATGTAGCAAGCGGGTGAAGAGCTAATTCACTCCATTAGATTCGTGACATTTCCTGATAGTGCTATTGAAATTCCCAGCTGAGTTCGAGGGAATCGGCCGAACTTTGAAGATGCAACAGAATTTAAAAGAAAGAAGTTCAAAGTGAGTGAATGTTAAGAGACTCATAATACACTTGTTTCCTTCACAAACACCATTGCCACTCACTCATGATCCTGGTGAGGAATCATATTAAAATTGACATGAACACACTTTGTAACTTCTTTGGACTGTCAAGCGTAGCATCTTTTCTGAAAGCAGCTGCATAAGGGGCGTGGTTTGTGGGGTGACGGAGAAATGCTCCACTCCGCGGGGAATAACTGCCTTGTGCTGGGTTTAGTTTTAATCCTGTGACTTGCGTCAGGTTTAGAAAAAGAAGGAAAAAGAGAGAAGTGTAGCCATAATCCAGTAATTAACTTCTTACTTTAAATATAAAGTACTCCTCTTGGACGGAACAAGTTCAGCACTTCTTTACTCTCCTCACAAGGGAGCCAGCTTCAAGAGCTCAGCCTTTCTCCTTGGAATAGTTTGTGCTCTGTTTATTTGTAACCTAGTACTCTACAAAGCTAGTCGCCTTCTTTTCTGGCTGTTTGGGTCCGAAATACTTGGCTGTACAGTCATCTTCCCGTAACAGCCCTTGTCGTTTCTCCATTGAGAGTACTGGAGCATTACCAGCTTCATCTCGAGCATCGGTCTTAATATTAAATACGAATCTTATTCGGAAAGTAATTTCCGATTGGCTACAACAACTACAAAAACACAGAACCAAGTTTTACAAATAACGTTATCGTGATTGCGCCTGATAAAACTTGTTCTGTATAGTCAGCAAGACACTGACCCGCACCACATTTGCCATTTGCCATTGTAATCTTAAAAATTGCAATATGCACTGGGGTCTAACAGATGCACGACATTTAAAGCGTATTTCATTTTCAATTCATCTGCTGTCCATTCATATATTTTTTTTCTGAGGATCAGATTCTTGTGGCTGTTTAAAGTCTATTTCAAATCGTACAGCTGGATCGATTATTAAACTCTGCTTTCTTTTCATTGATGTCTGCTCTCTAAAACTCCCGTTGTCAGCAAAGCAAAACAGAATTATTTTCAAAAAGAGAAGCCGAATTATATCCTCTCTCTCTCTCTTTCTCTCTCTCTCTCCCCATTTGAGGTTGGTTGGTTCTCCCCCTGGAGTCTTGCCATTGTTCTTCAAGGTCCCTAAGCATTACTTATCGAGTGTCTTGTCACATACACATTTTCTAATATTTTCCAAACGGTATCCACTACACCTCAAAGTGCAATCCGCAGCACATTAATAGTTCTACATCCATGATATCCCCTGCCTGTCATATGAGGTGCCTAAAAGCGCGGCCAGGCGCTCTGAAATTGGGAACGTGAGTTGACGACCTTGAGTCCGCATTGCTTCCACTTACTTGCGTGAGGCTTCATAAATACATTATTCTGTAGCAGTGCGTAAATACGTCATAAAAACAACATTCCTACAGGTTAATTTCATTTACACATTAGCATAGTAAAATGAACACAACGAAAAAATGTGTCATGTACAGCAGACTAGAATTCTTCCGTCCGCTTTACACTGAACATCCCAAAATTTCATCATATAATTCCTGCATTTCCATGAGTTAAATTGACTTAAACTAAACCACTATCGTAGCTATCATTCGTTGCTTCTTCTCCACAAAATAATATACAAGCATACATCCTCTTATCAAAGAGATTATTTCCAATTGCTCTCAACCATTCATAACATCCCGACCAGAGCTGCAGCTAACCTGATCCTCAAAATGCCAAATCACAGATCCACCCACTGCATTAATTTCATTTGTTGTCAGTACAATTCGAACATGGAATTCGTTGTCCAGTGACCTAAAGGACACCCTACCTGAACCAGCATTTAAAAATAAATGTTGGCAGTGGTACTTGGATGGATCAAGTTGAGTGTAAATACATGAATTCTGCTTTCCTGTTTTGTTATTTCATTCCGTGTGTTACTACGTTTTACTAAATTTGTTTTTATGGTGTATTAGGACAATGTTATTTATTCTGGATTATTTTCGATACGTTTCTTTTTCTTTCCTTTAATTTTGTATAACCATGTGTACAGTTTAGTATTATAATGTGTGTGTTTGTGTGTGTACTATGTTGTGAACTGTACGTACATTATAAGACATAGTCTGGCAGGATAGCAGGCTTCACAGCCTGAGTCACGCCACGGAAAAAAGCAATAATAATAATAATAATAATAATAATAATAATAATAATAATAATAATAATAATAATAATAATAACAATGGCTTGTAGTGTTTAGGGTAGTGGGTCTCACTCGATTTAATAGCTACGGATGATGCCAGATTGGTTCGATCGGACTTCACGTGGGGACTTCTGGATGCCCACTTCATACTCCATTCGTTGTACGTGGTGCTCCTTCAGAGATCTCCGAACGAAGTTGGCATAATGCGCTCTATAATTGTTATCCATGAATACTACATTCTCTCCAAGTTGCCAAGGGCTGATGTCCAAGATGTTAGTCCAATATAAACAACAAGCAAGCTCCAAGTTGCCAAGGAGTCTCATGTAGCACTATGATCTTGTCGATGCACCATCGAGCATTTCCGGATCCACTGAGAATGGAGAGGAAATCGATTTTCGTGTCAAGACTTATGTCTGTCCACTCGTTAACAGATTCATAAGCAACGAAAGACTGTACAGCCGTCGAATGAAATCACTTCCCGCCCGCGTCATCTCCAGACTCGCAGACGAACATCTCTACGATATAATGCGAAACGGGATTCATCTGAGAAGAGCACAGGACGCCAGTGTCTTAGCTGCCAGTGCAGATGATCTCTAGCAAACTGCAGTCACCAGCCGTGATGTTGCCTGTCCAATACAGGTACTTGAGAGGGTCTTCGGTATCTTAAATTGGTGTCTCAAAGTCTGTTTATGACTGTTTGGTCACTAATTCGTATTCCAGGTGGACCTACAGCAGGCTTTTGTAGTGCTCTTGCTGTAACTTGAAGGTTTCGGAGAGCTTGTGGACTCACTGAACGATCCTGCCCAGGAGTTGGTTTCGTTTAGTGGCCGGTACCAGGGCTACACTTCCTGTCTCTTGGAAACTTTTCCGCAGATATGAAATCGTATTCTGAGCAACCGCTGTCATTCTGTCAACTTACCTCAAATATTAGCCTTCTTGAAGCAGTGTTAGTGCATGGGTGGATTCAGTCGACAACAACTAATTTACAGGTTGTCGACCTCAGCCCGAATGATCAACCATAACTTGTAAACATTACACTCCACACAGACCAACCTTTGAAGTGCGATACTCGTACCTTTCAACTACCTCCCAGATGACAGTGAAGCCCTCTGTTATGTAAGCAGGACATATTATTGCCGTAATAGTCCAATCACTATTCCAGTATGGATTCGTATAATATAGTAAGGACCATCTCAAGACGTTACCACATTTTTTTTCTTTTTGAGCATTGTATTATTTAAACGATTAATTTGTGAAGAATTTCGTAATTTATTTTTGCTTTGCATTTCTCGTTCACTTTTGAGCATAAATCACATCAGTTCATCAGAGTGGAGAAAATACAGTGAATCTCCTGTAAAAATTACAGCAAATGAGTCGGAACGAAACTAACTTCGCCACCTATAAAGGCATGATAAATAAATAAATAAATAAATAAAATACACCTTTACTGAGAACCACGATTTATATTTTACCGGCTCTACACCACAAGGGATTAAAATACAGTACATTACCCTGGCCAAGCCCATTTAGACTAATCTGTGATATAATCGAGTTAACCCTGTTTATTCAAAACAAACATGTTTATTTTAGCGCAGAAGTTTGAACAAGTGAAATTTACTATAGTAGAGTATCTGTATAAATAATGAATGATTTTAGGCTTGTACAGGAGTTGGATTAACATATTATCAGGAACTCTACTCCGATAAGTTGTATTGACGTGCGGATTTATTGTAAAATTTATATTCCATATCTACAATATAAACAAGTTAATATTCACGTGAGCCGCTTCCAAATCATTGTTCTTTAACGAATTTTTCTCTCTTTTTTATGGGATGTAGCATATATTATTATTATTATTATTATTATTATTATTATTATTATTATGCGTGTAAATCTTAATTTATACATACCACCTTTACTTAAATTTAAGGTAAGATCAGAGGGCCAAATTTTCAAAATATTGTAAAACACTGTTTTTGCATTATATAATTATTTGGACTTTTCTGAATATTTTGGTATACTATTTATCATAAAAATCTAATTATAAATATTTTATACAGAGTTTTTAAAATTATGTAACATGACTGCAAATATGGCCTGTGGGCATACACTGGAAAACTGTTCATCTACAGAATATTATCCGATCTAGAAAGCTGTGGTTTGGATTATTTCTTTGTGGATTGTTCTGCTATTTATTCCTTGGAGTTCTAGTGATTGTCCTTTGTTTATCTTCAGTCTGGGAGCACGACTTCGTAAACTGAAAGCAAACCGCACAACACGAAATTATCTGATGGCAAAAGCATAAAAAATGCTGGTAGGCTTACCGATAAGGTCATAGATGAATTCCAGGAGTACTATGGAAAAGCTAAATGATTTGGAATCAATGAGAAGGGCTGTGTGGGCAACCTACTTCCATAGGTTGTGTACAGATAAGAACCCAGTTCACCACCTGTGCCCACCTGTACCAAGTACATGGTGTAAGTACATAAAAGCACAAGCAGCTGGCACATTAAATGAGTTCCAGCATAAACACTCCTTTCTTGAGGCAGTAATGAAGGCAGTGAAACCAGTTTTCAGAGATCTAGCACACCCTTCTTCTTTTTTTCTACCGCTTATCCCACACCTGTGGGGTCGCGGGTGCGAACTGTGTCGCACATGTGGATTTGGCCCTGTTTTACGGCCGGATGCCCTTCCTGACGCCAACCCTATATGAAGGGATGTAATCACTATTGCGCGTTTCTGTGGTGGTTGGTAGTGTAGTGTGTTGTGTGAATATGAAGAGGAAAGTGTTGGGACAAACACAAACACCCAGTCCCCGGGCTAGAAGAATTAATCAGAGACGATTAAAATCCCCGACCTGGCCGGGAATCGAACCCGGGACCCTCTGAACCGAAGGCCAGTACGCTGACCGTTCATCCAACGAGTCGGACATTTAGCACACCCTAACTTACAAAAAAAAGTGTCTTCAATGACGGACACAGAATGTCAACGAAGCATTCAACAATATTTTCTGGTCTTGAATACCAAAATATGACTTTGTTGGCATAAAAACATTGAGGCTGGGTGTATCATATGCTGTAATCACCTTCAATGATGGCAATAAGGGTAGAATTAAGGTCCTCCATAAGCTTGGAGTGAAGATAGGATGTAATAGGGAAAGAGCCCTGCTGCACCTTGAAAAATTACGAGTGCGCAAAGCTGAAATTGCGGCTGAACAAATGACTAAGCTGGCAAGAAAGAAGAGAAGAAGGAAGAAATTAGGTATCAGGGATCAGACTGCTCTCTAGTTTGTCTCAGGATGTTGAATTAACCCCCTTTCAGCCCTCAGCACGAGCTTAAGATCCTCGGGTGAAGAGGGAGTCGAATCCCAGTTTTCCGGGTTTCAAGCACACATAGTAACTCCATAACACTGGACTGGCCTATAGAGGTTACATCTTCCCTTATTCATGCCGAATATATTTCCTTGGATTATGTCCTACTGCAATAATAATAATAATAATAATAATAATAATAATAATAATAATAATTTTATGTCTTCGGTTACTGAGACTATTTTAAAGGTTTTCTTGAGTCCCCGAGTTACTGGACATTTTTCCTCGCAGGCGTTCACATACCCGGTTGTAAACCAAGCATAATTGAACACCTTCAAACTAATTACTACCGGTCTGAGGGAAAATCAGACTAACCACATCGGGCTTTACCATGTGAGACACTCAGCCTGGCAGAGGACAGAGACAAGCCTTAGCCCACTGAGCAGGATAAAGTCACGTATATAAACGGAAGATTCAACTGAAGCAGGTGATTAGAGATGAAGTACATGATACACCACAGTCGGTGGAAGGAATGTATATGGTCCTAGCTCAGGGATTCTGTTAAATTGCCAGTCACCAGACTTGAACCCCTAATTGAGTCATCCCTTTATTGGTGTAAAACAGCAATCTTGTAGTTTTAGGCTATGTGACTGTTGATGATATCGTGATCGTAGCTACGGGGCATCCAGTTTTATGTGCATTCTAAACCACAGGGATGTGAATTCTCATTTGAAAAAATCCCACGTTCATTGGTTCTCGGCCGCCTTGCTATGAAGATTTGATGATTGTGCTTCTTGTGGTCGCAGTGCTGATGAACAGTCAATTACACTCATTTACACAACAATGTCTAATATTTATGTTTCATGTATTGTTAGATACTACGTTGTGTAAATCATGGCAAGCCGGGCTGACTGGCTGACATTGTTGTGGCCCTGGCCTTCTGACCCCAACTTGGCAGGTTCGATCCTGGATCAGAACGTCAGCCTCGTGTCGGTAGATTTACTGGTAGGTAAAAGAACTCTTGGGGGACTAAATTCCGACACCTTGGTATCTCTGAAAACCGTAAAAGTTGTTAGTGGGATGTAAATCAAATAACATTATTATTATTATTATTATTATTATTATTATTATTATTATTATTATTATTATTATTATTATTATTATTATTATTATTATTATTATTATTAAATCATGACAGCCCTGCCTTCTTCATAGCCAGTGGCAATATCGTCACGACTGGTAAACAAACCAGAGTACACTAGACATGAAGTTACTTCCAAGCAAACTTGTCAGTGTGCCTCGCTTCTGTACACTGGGAACTAAAATGCCTAGTCAAACGCTGTTTGTGGCAGATGGCATCAAAATCATCACTTTTATGCAACAGAACGTGAGACAAGTTGGCTTTGCCAACATTGTTCATGTGAACCAAAGTGCTGCCTCCAGGTTGTAGGAAACGGATCCAAGACACCCATTCAGTAGCAGATCGACATCGCGCAGGTCATCCACGCTAAACAACAGTATATACGTAGGCAGCCTACACGCACAGATATTCCTCTGCGCCACGAGATTTGAGACGCCAGAGGAGTTACTGTAAGCACCCAAACTGTGCGCAATAGACTCCATGACAGGGTACTGTATTCACGAAGACACCTCAAGACTCCTCCATTTCGACTAAATAGGCTAGAGGACACCAGACTTGGACACGAGATAAGTGGTCCAGAATGTTGTTCACTGATCAAGTGCGAATTTGTTTACACCTTCAAGGAACTCTTCGAGCAAACGGGGGACAATTTAGAAACGTTAAAATGGATCATTCTCAGCAGAACGTCACCAACAACTTGAAGGTTCAACACTATTGTCGGCAGGTATCATGTTCGGCCGTTGTACACCACTAGTTCACATTTGCATATATATGACGGCCACAGTGTACGAACACAACATTCTTCGACCAGTAGCAAATTGTTTTACAGAGATTGAGGAGACATTATTCTACAGAACGATAACGCTCGTCCACATCGAGTAGCAGCTGGGGGGACGGTAGAATAGCAGAATGGACTGGCCAGCGTCTTCCCCCGGTCATAAACTACATAGAGAATGCGTAGATTTTTCTTTAAAGATCAGTTTCCAACCGTCAACATCCACCACTAACGACTCAGTTCCGAAAGAGTGTTTCGTCGAACATCGAGGAGTGGGACCGTTTGCCTTAAGAAATACTCAGTTATTTTGTACTAAGTATGTCCTGACACGTTCAATAGTGCCTTAGGGTTTGTAGAGGATAAACACTCTATTGACTCATGTAACTGCATTTAAAACTCTCTTTCATTTGCGCAGAACTGAGGATATTCCTTAATTTGTTTGGCTTAGTCATATACTCAGATTTTTCTTCACATACTGTGCCCAAAGATACCAAGAAGTGTATGTTTTCGTTGTGTTTATACTCTGAGTGTTTCGCATTAAATAATATGATATTGGTTCCACCTCAACACAGCAGAATCTGGTGTATGCTTTTTACTTTAGATTGCGCCGACACATACAGGTTTTATGGTGACGATGGGATAGGAAAGGACAAGGAGTGTGAAGGAAACGACCGGGCCCTTAATTAAGGTACAGCCTAAGTATGGGAAGCCATAGAAAACCATCTTTAGCGTTGCCAACAGTGGAGTTCGAACCCACTATCTCCCGAATGCAAGCTGAGAGCTACGTGGCATAAACCACACAGCCACTCTCTCGGTGGTATATGCTTAACATTTTTTAAAGAATGTATACACGTCGTGAGAAATCGTCAACTCAGGCGTTTGGAAATGGACTGGAAGTTCTTCACAAAATTACACCAAATACTCCGGAATGTATTTCTAAAGTGAGCATTAATATCCAATTTTATATTGCTTCTGTACATGTAAAGTGTTTGTTACTTGCAAGCTATACGGTAATTATGATGATTATAATGATGATGATAATAATAATAAAATAGGACAATGGTCAAACCAGAACATTTATACGCATTAAAAACATTAGCTAGAAAGGAAGTGTCGGTCATACAAGAGGAAGAAACCCAAAACAAACAACAGAGGATGAGTTCACATTCCGCCTGAGATCAGACAGTTGTACGAAAAGTTGGAAATCTGAATAGCTATGAAGAAAAGGAGATTGTTTTATGGACATATTAAAATGATGGACATCGAATAAATAACAAAGAAGATCCTCACATTCCAGGAAAACAAGAAAATCCAAATCTCATGGGTAAGCGAAGTTCATCACAATTTACAAAAACAAGAGAAGGTGTAGACAAGAAAGTACTGAGAAAGAAAACTGTGGAAACATAGTATGTCTCCAAGGAGAAATCAAGAACAACAAGAATATTTCCAGAAAAAAGAATGAGCTAGTGCGAACGAGAGAATGAAAACGTATTGGTGAAAGAGAAAATAATCCAAGAAAGTGGCGGGACTTGTATAATAGTAGCCGATACCTGACTGAAACGAGTAAATAATAATAATAATAATAATAATAATAATAATAATAATAATAATAATAATAATAATAATATCTGCCCCCCACCCTGGTAAGGTAGAGAGTCGCCTCGCCAGTGTCTTCACCGTCGTCCTCACGGGGTGATCACGGAGACTTACCCTCTCTCCCTCGGTGAGATTTAAGGAGGAAGGCTCTAATAACATCGGGTGCTTGTGCCGGAAGCGGTGCTGATTGGTACTAGAGCGGGGGAGGGTAATTACTTTGTAATGAGACCGTTGCTGACCGCCGGCCGTCATTAGAGACTTCAATTTTCACCATATATGACGCGTTAAATTTATTTCATTCTACACGTAACGTAGAACTCGTTTTATTTCCACATGTTAGGGAAAAATGCGGGAATTGAGTTAGTCCTTTTCCATCAGTGTAACGCGTATGAATATTTCACAACTACTTTCTACCTTTGTCGTGGTAGGTGTGTTATCGCATGTTGGCTCCTAGCACTGTGTTCTGTAATACACGAGAGTTGGATGGCTCCGCAACATGCCATCGGTACTGGATATCACATGCTCGTTCCCAATTCGGGTAATGTATTATATGAAAGGCTTCCTCCAAACTCAACTGGCTAATAAGAAAAGAATACACCACAGCGCATAATCTTCAGTTCAGAACACTTACCTGAATACAAAATACTTCATCCAGTGTTCGTAATGGAATACTGTAATTTAAACTGCATGTTTCCTTATGATGGTGATCCCATCGTACAGAGATAACATACGCCCTAGTTCGATTCCCAGTTCGTCCAGATATTTTATTCTGATCTGAGGGTTAAAATGGGGTCCACTCAGTCTCATGTAATCAACAGGGGAGCTGCCATAGAAGATGGCTACCAAAGTCAAGTAATACGACTGAAAACAGATGACATGATGACCAGGTGAAGGGCTGTATGCACTCCGGGTTAGGTTATGATTATAGTGATTCTATACAGTGTGATAGTGGAGTAACCTAGTTATTTTCTCGCGAAGTCGGCCACGGTTCGAATCGCAACCATTTTTGAAATGAGAAATCACACACCAGTGGTTCATAGTCTACGTAAAACTCTAGGTCCTTCCGTTATGATCACGATATTAAGTGACGTTTTCATTTTCAATATATGTATTCTAATTTTCTAACACAAGTTCTTTTCTCTGACTCTTATATAAAAGGGTACATTATAATACCGACCAACATTCGTAACCGTAGGGGAACATTCTCAACAACGATCTATAGTAAGACTGAGGGTGGGGGGGGGGGGGGGGGTGGGGGATAAAATTAAATGATACCAATCAAGATCTCTTGAATTTTTGACGGCATCCTGAATGCATACTTTAGTCAGGTATTCTTATCTTCACTCTAAGAAAGTACTAGAGCGACATGTCTTTCAAGTTTGGAGCAAATCTCTCAGTCTCTGTGGTGTGGTTGCAAACATCATCCTTCTATCTCCAAGAGGCAGTGAACATACAAGATCTGTGTGGCAATCAGTAAGTCACTTCAGAGTCTCCCTCGCCCCCTTTCTTTATATCACACTCTTTCATCATACATAAGTAGCGTCCCTTAGTCAACTCTCCTCCCACCTTCGGTATCTGCTCTCATTACTCTCATTCTTCAAGGGGAGATATCTCTTCCTTTTCTTCGTTTTAGGGTATGATAATGACATTGTTCAATAATATTAATAATATTAATAATAATAATAATAATAATAATAATAATAATAATAATAATAATAATAATAATAGTTGATAAACTGAAGAATTTCCCTTGGATGCAACAAACAAAAGTGGACATGAAGAACGCACAAATTCAACCTGAAGACATTTTGAATCGAAATATATATAGAAAGAAAATTGACAAGTGGGAAGTTACTCCAGAGAATGAAGTACCAAAAAGAGCAGGTACCAAGTGGACGGAAGAACGGAAAAGGATCTTTAGTCAACAGATGAAAGCATCCTGGGTCCTCCGCAAACGAAATCATAAAAAAAGCTTCGCGTGTTCCAAAAGGGACCATTCACTTATAATAATAATAATAATAATAATAATAATAATAATAATAATAATAATAATAAAACCGGGCTGAGTGGTTCAGAGGTTGAGGCGCTGACCTTCTGACCCAATTTGGCAGGTTCGATCCTGGCTCAGTTCGGTGGTATTTGAAGGTGCTCCAGTAAGTCAGCCTCGTGTCGATAGATTTACTGGCAGGTAAAAGAACTCCTGTGGGACTAAATTTCGGCACCTCGGTCTCTGAAAACCGTAAAAGTAGTTAGTGGGACATAGAAATAAATAATAATAATAATAATTGGAACTACCATAGGGGATTATTATTACTATTATTATTTACTGTTAGCTGCCTCTGTGGATCAGCAGTAGAGTGTCGGCCTCCGGATCCCAAGATAGCGGGTTCAAACCCGGCAGAGGTAGTCGGATTTTTGAAGGGCGGAAAAAAGTCCAATCGACACTCCATGTCGTACGATGTCGGCATGTAAAAGATCTCTGGTGACACATTTGGTGTTTACCCGACAAAATTCATTAAATCTCAGCCATAGACGCCCAAGAGAGTTTCGGTTTACTCGGTCTGCCATCTAGTGGGGACCTAGAGTAAAACGGAACGTCGAAATTGACAAGCAGACAGCGAGATGGCGTCAAATTGAAATGTCTGCACACGGTAGCTGAGGCCATACGATTATTATTATTATTATTATTATTATTATTATTATTATTATTATTATTATTATTATTATTATTATTATTATTATTATTATTATTATTATTATTATTATTTACTGTTAATATTACGTCCAATTAACTACTTTTATGATTTTCAGAGATGTCTAGGTGACATAATTTCGTCCCGCTTTTCTACGTATGGTATCAATATATGTACTGATACGAGGCTGGCGTATTTGAGCGCCTCCAAGTACCAACGCACTGAGCTGGGATTAAACGCGCTAACTTGGGCTCCAAGAGCCAGCGCTGTATTTTTTAAGCCACTCAGCCCAACGTATGATTGCTTACCTTTAGAACAGGCTATCGCCATCCCGACGATCATAGACACCACATCCATGTAAATTATTACAATGTAAAATTAAAACGCTAAAATCTCCTACACCGGGCGAGTTTCACCGTGCGGTTAGCGCCGCGCCGCGCAGCTGTGAGCTTGAATCCGGTAGATATTCGGTTCGAACCCCATTGTCAGCAGCGCTGAAGATGATTTTCTGTAGTTTCCCATTTAACACCAGGGAAATTCTGGGGCCGTACCTCAGTTAAGGCCACGGTCGCTTACTTCCCACTCCTAGGCCTTTCCTATCCCATCGTCACCATGTGTGTCGGTGCGACGTAAAACAAAACATATTCTATATATTCTATTCCACTCTTCGTAACCTCGACGCTGCCTGTTTGCGTGATAACGTGGTTATAACTACCATACCTACCATATGCCCAGCCTCTTTCACTTCCTTTTTCCGATTAAAACTCTTAAGTCCAGAAGTCTTAACCTCGTGTCTAAATCCCTCACATTAACTAACGTAGAATCAAACTCAAATCCTTCTGGATGATCAGCCATCTGTGTACTGTAGTTGTAGATGTACATGGGACTGATATCTGCTGTACACGAAATGAATAAATTCTCGCAATCCACCGTTGGATGCAGGACACCATTTAAAGCCATCTCCTTGTTTACTCGCTTCGCTATCAACTGGGTGGCGAGGAGCTGTTCTTAAAGATGTTCAAATGCAATGAACTACTCTCTCTTTGGTAAGAGAGCGCCTTCTCAAGAATGGAAGCAATCAGACGCCTCCTTAAGCTCAATAGAGTTGCTTGGTAACATATTTTATCGAGAAGATTCTCCACAAGATAAGTAAAATTCAAGAGTTCGGTTTGTAGAGCTCTTCGACTTAGCCGCAGTTACTTTACCAAGGTACATTCACTAGTAATAATGTTGGAGATGCAAGTAACCTACTTCACTGCTGAGATTTTTAGCAAACTGTCGTATTCTCAATGCATACTAAGCAATCTTCTAACGCAGGGCCTCTCAAACGCCCAAAATCTCACGCGTGCAAATCGAGGCGCAAGAGCTCCGTTCACTGTGCATCGGTCGCGTTCGGCTTGGCTCGGTCCAACGCTTCGTCTCTGGGCTACTCGGCAAAGCTCGGCTAAGCTCGGCTTTACTCGGCCCAACTTAGCTCGGATTTGGAGCGCTACGGAGCAAGTGTGGAAGAGGGAGACAGGGGGAGCGAGCAAGACAGGCGTGAGTGAAGAGAGAGACAGCGCTATTGCTCCAAATCGAGGAGTGGGGGGTCTGCACTCTGGTCAACCAAGCGAAGTCGTCTTTTGCACCGTGCACAGTGCATGCACCCTGAGAGGCCCTGCACTAATCGATTATCTTTTTTTTTAGTCCTAAGGACTGCCGGGAGACGTCTGGATATCGAATGATGTCACCACAACCATCTGTATGTAATAAGAGCGTTGATACTGATGAACCATTTCGTCAGAAGCATCCTAAAGGTCAATCACGACCTGTAACATACGTTAGATTACTTGTGCCGCATTTAACTGTTATTAAGACGTGGTACCAAACTTCGATATATTTATCATGACTAATATCTCCAATTCTCAATGGGCGCGTATTCAACACATTAAATAAATTGGGCTTATTTTCCACAAATTTACACCATTATTATGAAACTACAAAACTTAAATGGCTTTAATTATATACAGAATACCTTACATAGCATTCTTGATTTCTTTTACTCTTGTCTACAGTTGCGGCTGTCCTTTTCTTTACAGGTAAACTCTCGCCTCGCACAAAGCACACCATTTCTTGTTTCAAATAAAATCCTGCTGCAACTTCGCTGCCTCCTCTCTGTTTTTGTATGTTCTCCCTCCTCACTCTCTGAGTACCTCTCCTCATTCCTTGGCCTGGCAGTTTTCATTAGGCGAAGTGTTTCCTCCATCTTGAGTTACCCTTGCGACATTCACACACAAAAATAGCGCACAGCGATTGTATCACAGATCTAAATGACACATCCTGACAGAAGTAGACAAAGAAATGCTCCGACATCTAAATATATGGAAATTTGAGTACATTCAAACCTCTAGGTCAGAAAGGAGGTCACAGTCTCATCTCAAAGAATGTAGTTATTTTTCAATAACAGTTGACATTTACAAGATCTCTTAAATGACATATTTATTGTAAGCTGCTTGACATCTGGTATGAATAATAATATTAATAATAATCATAATCTAGTAGAATTTGTTTTATACTATTTGCTTTACGTCACACTGGCACAAACAGGTCTTATGACGACAATGAGTTAGGAAAGGCCTAAGAGTTGGAAGGAAGCGACCGTGGCCTTAATTAAGATACAGACCCAGCATTTGCCTGGTGTGAAAATGGGAACCATGGAAAGCCATCTTCAGGGCTGCTAACAGTGAGGTTCGAACCCACTCTTTCCCAGATGCAAGGTCACTGCTCGGCGCCCCTAATCGCACGGCCAACTCGTCCGGTCTAGTAGTATTATATAGGCTTATCGTATGTATGTATATATATAGCTTCCCTTCAGTTACCACCGGAGAGTTGGGCTAAGTGGCTCATACAGTAGAGAAATGACCTTCTGACCTCGAGTTGTCGGGTTTGATCCTGGTTAAGTCCAGTGGCATTTGAACGTCCTCAAATACACCATAATTCAGGAGTTTACAAGCAAAACAAGTTCAGTCAGTTTTGAACTTTTACATCTCACACTACCCTGTGGCATTCCGTTCTGTTCACAAGAGATGGCCATTAAGTCGTACGAAGTCATTTATTATTATTATTAGGTTCGTTACGACCCCTGACGATCACAAGTGACTTGTTCGGTACGTCTTCTTTCTTCCCAATACCCCTTCATTCTCTCATTCCTCCTCTTTCTCTCGGCTTCCGTGATCTGAATCTGGATCCTGGTGTCTGTCCATCTGTGACCTTCCACAAGCTTTTTGTATTTGGACCTATCCTGTACTGTCATCAGTGGATATTTTTCCTTTATGCCAATAGTCTCCCAATCTTCTCTGACTTCCTTCATCCACTTATTTCCAGTTGAGCAGGTTGCATTCCATATCTTCTTCGTCAGCCTACTGTCATCCATCCTCATGAGATGTCCAACAAATCCTAACCTTCTCTTTCTTATCACACTCGAGATTGGTTCTATACTTGCATATAGTTCCTGCCTTGATCTGTGTACCCAAATTTCACCTTGCTTTTTGGTGCCCCATATATGTCTCAAGATTCTTCTTTCCTCCTTCTCCATTTGTGTGCAAGCTCTCTTGCCTAATGTCAGCGTTTCAGTTGCATATAATGCAGCATTCCTGATGGTTATCATGTAGTGTCGCAGTTTGGCGTTCCTCGAGAGGTTCTTCTTTCCATATGTAGTCATGGCTGCAGTGATAGACTGGAAACTTTCAAATATGTTTGTCCTAGAAGTAAGATTTTAGCCTTAATGTGTTTCTGGTGTTACAGTCACGATATAAGAGTGAATCACAAAATGTGCTGTAAATACAACTCAGCTGATATTATTACCGTAAAAAAGTCAGTAGACGGAAATAGTTAGGATATTTGACGGTAATGCAGGAAGGAAGAGCTGTGAAAAGATTTTTCCAGGGTAAGGCTGATACTATTTTATTAATAATAAGTAGAAGAAGAACAACTTTTTTACGTCCCACTAACTTCTTTTGACTGTTTTCGGAGATCTCTCGAGGTTGAGTGGACCCGGTTCCAGCCCTCGTACCACTTTTCAAACGAAAGAGCCGGGAATCGAACCTAGACCTCCGGGGGTGGCAGATAATCACGCTAACCACTACTCCACAGAGGAAGATCCCTCTAAAATAGTACCTAAGACTAATCATTCAGATTATTGAACACCAACTCCTTGAGCAGATCCATACCTCCAAGGCGCTTGATAATGAAATTAGTTCAAAATTAATTGAACTTACATTATTTTTGGATCACTTTTCAACCCATTACCGAATTGCTATTACCTATGTACCAGCCAATTCACTGATCATCGTTTGTATGTTCAAAGGACGAGTGGCGTGGTTCATTCCCTGCGTCATTCTCTCATGTACTTTAAAATAAAACCTCTTTGTTGTTCCATCGTCACGAAGTAATTACAGTATATCGTTGTTGCGCCCTGAAATACCATTATCTAGCAATTTTGAGGGGAGAAATACTGACCCGCAGCACACATATCACAGAACGAAAATTGTTCGAGCAATACTGAACTTTAGATGTCAGAAACTTTCTGGTCAGAGTTCTAAGCTTAAATATTTAGCGGATTTTCTAGGCGTAACGACGATATATCCTACCGTCCATGTATGTTATTAAATGTTACTTTCTACCTTTAAGTATCATAACGAAAGCATTTCTTGTTTAAAGGAAACTCTCTTCAAAATGTTCAGTAATTAAAATAACGAATATATTTACGAGGGAAAAAGTTGAGCAATATTGAAACTAAACCAAGACAAAGTTAACATTTCGATGATCGTTTTGTCGTAAACATGAAACGAAACTATACGGCATTTTAAGGCTGTATAATATTTGTATGATTTTAATTGACTTCCAAGGATTCAAATAAAATATATATGTAGGCTGTACAGAGACACATGATATTGCGAAGCAAATCTCATCCATTTCTCTTTGTTAAAATGTAGCCTTATATTTCAGTATCTCAGTTATAGGAATTGAAATTGATCGTCTGAATACGGAGGTGTCACTCCTTGCAGTTGAAGAACTTCCCTGTTTGTTTCCTTTGTCGTATGTGCACAGTTTGAAGTTCAAAACATGGAGCAATTTTTCTCTACTAAGTTTCTATTAGTGTTTAAGTTTTTCATATTTGGTTATTTTCTGTATTGTAAGTTTATTTGATTATATATAGACGTAACTAAAGACCAATCATCAAGGAGAAAACTTTAAGTATTTTCTACAGTTGGCATATAGATACGTAGTACATAAATACATGAATACTCTATGAATAGAAACATATATTTGGTGATTTACTTTCAATGTCAATGAAGTTGGGAAATGAATGCCTTTCTTAGAGTTTAAAGTTGCATTAATCGTCGTTTCTGAGACATAGGAGCAATTGGCAAAATTACAACTATGATAACAGTATTTCTCATATCCCAAATATCAATGCGGCGATGACCTTATACGTCAGTTCCATAACACGCTGTATATAGATAGCTCTAGACTTTTCGTCATGACAGTTGTGTATTATTTATGTATGAATAGAAAATTCGCACTCCCCTAAGATCAGTGTGATGATAAATCGTAAAGATTGTGGTCTTTTTTCTTGCGTGAGGAAGTCGTCGGTGCAGGTGGATATATGAGCTCATCTCCCTCCGCGCAGCTGAGCCTCCTGCGTTGCGAGTGTAGGATGGCTGTAACGAGCAATTACTCTATGGAGGACACCCCCCTTGCACGCTCTTATTACCGCCATCAAGAGCACCCCCTGCCTCCGGTACTAGACGCAAGGTGCTCCAAATTGATCCAACTCACTGCAATATTGATCCCAAATTCCGTTCTTATTATAGACCATGATGTTGATGCTTCCATTCTTATATGACGTAGTAGACCTCGAATCACTGCTAGGCTTTGGCTATAACCTCCTGTGGGGAAAGAGATTTGATATCGTCCAATGCGAGATTAATTTTGAAAACGTTGTAATCGAGATAACTTTGATTCACACAACAGTACAAATTTAGCCTTTCAATTTCGTACGTGGGCCTGAGTAGTACAGATGATATAGCACTGGCTTTCGGTGCTCACCTTGTCAGTCCGGTGGCATTTGAAGGTACTGAAGTACGCCAACCTCGCCTGTGTAGATTTCGCTGTACGTAAAGGAACTCCTGTCGAACTATATTTCTGGCACCTCGCTGCCTTCAGTTCACGTAATAGATGATTAAGAAGAATAAGAAGATTAAGAAATTAAACGACCTATTTTCCTCAGGCAAGATAATATATATATATATATATATATTTTATGAATTTTTATAGCGTAGAACAGCAAGCGAAGAACGAGATAGAGGAAGCTCTATGAGATAACGCCACAGCACAAGAACCGCCGACAGCTGCGTGTTTTGTTCGTTTTCGAATAACACGAAGAATTGCAAGCGAATTAAAACCGTCCTTTAACTCAAGTGGGAATCTAAGTTTATGTTCACTGGGAAAATAATATCCTCTTCGCCAGAGTCTAATAAGACGACAAGCAAACTTCGGCAACTTATTGCGATGTATGAATTTTGAAATGCACATTAGCGGATAATTGCCAATGGAATTGAAGCGTGTCAATAAAATGAAGGATGTAGTTGAATTCAGGGGCAGGGGAGGGGACGTGATTAATGCAGTGGCCTAGCTGCTGACTTTCCACCTGGACGGTCAAGGATCGATTCCCGGTTGATCTCAGTTTGGAATTTTCATCTGAAAAATTACGTGGTGTCAGGAAGGGCATCAAGTCTTAAACAATCGGCCAAAATACAACATTTCAGTATTCGATATAAAGTGGGTTCGAACTCCACTTTCGGCAGCCCTGAAGATGGTTTTCCGTGGTTTCCCTTTTTCACACAAGGCAAATGCTGGGGCTGCGCCTTAATTAAGACCGCGGCTTCTTCCTTCCCACTTCTAGCCCTTTCCTACTCCATCGTCGCCATAACCTATATGCGTCGGTGCGACGTAAAGCAACTTGTGGAAAAAAAATCCAAAATGAACCAAGTGACTCCACCGACTCCACAAACAACTGGGATAAACTCAAGAAAATTTTAAACAAGCTCAATAGTAGCTTGTTGCTCCCTCCGACACAGGCCTTATGGCCACACTGGAATACAAAAGGGCAAGGAGTGGGAAGGAAGCGGCCGTGGCCTTAATTAAAGTACAGCCCCAGCATTTGCCTTGTGTGAAAATGGGAAACCACGGAAAATCATCTTCAGAGCTGCCGAAAGTGGGGTTCGAACCTACTATCTCCCGAATGCAAGCTCACGGCTGAGCGCCCCTAACCGTACTGCCAACTCGCTCAGTAAATCATAATTGTCATCGAAGACTAGTTTTAGAAATGCTGCCAGTGTATCTACTCAGTTGCAACGCCTGCATTGGAGCTGTACCGCCATATTGGCCACTGATGGGCTACAAGTGTAGCAATCACAGCCAGGGCCTTCATCGTTCCTCGGGTGGAGAGTGCAGTAAACCGAACGAGTTATAGACTGTTTCTATTTTCCGCTCAACTGGAGGTCATCTTAACCAACAGAACGATTTCCGTGTAAACTGGATACACAATGTCTGGCATAATTCATCGTCTTCTAGCTCATTTGAAACAATAGTACCGGGAGAGTTGGCCGTGCGCGTAGAGGCGCGCGGCTGTGAGCTTGCATCCGGGAGATAGTAGGTTCGAATCCCACTATCGACAGCCCTGAAAATGGTTTTCCGTGGTTTCCCATTTTCACACCAGGCAAATGCTGGGGCTGTACCTTAATTAAGGCCACGGCCGCTTTCTTCCAACTCCTAGGCCTTTCCTATCCCATCGTCGCCATAAGACCTATCTGTGTCGGTGCGACGTAAAGCCCCTAGCAAAAAAAAAAAAAATAGCAAACTATTTACGGCTTGGAAGGAAGGGAAATTCCTTACAGTGGTGTTTATTCATTTTAAAGAATTGGAAAGACATTCATGAAATAGTATACAAAGTAACGGTTACTTGAAACTATAGTCCAGAATTTTCTCGGAAATTTCACATTGTACGAGTAAAACCTTCAACTGCTAAAGTGACATAATGAATTTCTTTCATTATAGCTGGAATTTCGACGAATGCAATCTCAACATTAGTGAACCCATAACAGTAGTGATTGCAATAAACAGAGAGCGACAACCAGCGAACATCATGTTGGGAAGCAATCCACTAGAAAGTGTGGAAAACTTTACATATCTCGCAGTGTAATATCTCGAGATACACTAGCCACAAAAGAGGTGATAAATATAGTGCAGAAGAGTTCTAAATTTTACCAGCAAGTACGAACACTCCTTTTCGATGCCAAAGTACCAACAAAATCACAGCTAATGATTTTCTATCAGTACTTCATACCAATCTTAACCCATGGTGTCGAAACCTGCACCCTCACTAAGAACGACTCATCATAGTTGCAGGCATCTGAGATGAAGTTCCTTAGGTCCACAATTCAAAAAACAATATTGGAAACGTTAAGAAATGACGTAGTTAGAAAGGAAAATGGGATTGAGACATCATTGTTAGATCGGGTCAGCATGCCCAGATTGATATGGTTTGGGCATGTAATGAGGATAGAGCCAACAGGACAACTTATGTTAACTTGGAGAGACTTGTAGCAGGACAACGAATGGTGGAAAGACTAAGAACCCACTGGATGGGCATCGTAAAGATGAACATTGCAGATCGGGGAAGGACACTGGAGGACGTCATTACCAACAAAACATGTCTCAATAGGACAGAATGGAAGAGGCTCGCCAACAGTACCCGGGAAACTGGAACTGTAAAATGTTGATGATGATAATGATACCTGGTATGTTTGGATTTCCTTCACGTAGCTTCATTCCATACACAAACAGGATAAAGCGATGAAAGTAAGTAAGTAAGTTAAGTGCAAGCAAGCAAGGTATCCTATAGTTTTGCGTGATATTTCTTGGCCTGATCATAGTCAAGCGACCTTCCGATTTCTGGTGAAACTAGCATAGGATGTGACTTTAATTCTTTAAATCGTACAAAATTCAAATCAAATTCGCCTTGGTGATAAGACAGAGACGCTGTCCCAACAGTTACCTGTAGTTCTAATTTTCGACAGAACGTTATCCTGGTCTGATCATACGTCAAATGTAATCCGAAAAGTTGTGTCATCCATGCATATTTTGAAACGTAACGTGTCATGTACACCACCTTTCATGCGAAAACTACTTGTTCAAAGTCTTATATTTCCAATAATTGACTATGGTTCAGTCGTATACAACGACTTATCTGAAACTTTGAACATAAAACTACAGAGGGTACAAAACGCATGTGTTCGTTACGTTACAAATGCCAGGCGTGATGAACACATAACACCCTATTACATACAGCTACAATGGTTGAAACTCCATGAACGTCGGGAAATCTCAGTAGCTGTTGCTACGCAGAAAATTCTCAAACTGAAGACACCATCCTACCTTTATAATGCATTTAAACCTATGGAGTCGGTACATAACAGAGATAATAGGTTTACAAAAACCACCCTTCAAATTCCCCTTCATCGTACCACTAAATTTAACAAATCCTTTGTTTGCACTGCATCACGTATCTTTAACGTCTTTAATCTTCACCGTTTCGCAAGTAACACTAACTGTACCCAACTAAAGCAGTTCTTAACATCTATCTTTCTGGAGGAGTACGCAAGAGGCTGAGATCAGGCATTCTTGTGTCGAACAATCAGGAATATGTATATTTCGAAGAAAATTGTTTCTCTGCTTTAGCTTTATATTCTTTAAACCCATGTAGTCCAGAATAACAGAAGGGCTTAATGATTTACTTTCTTACTTATTATATAATGTATGTCTTAACCTTACTGGATTTGGTATCTGTATTTTCATATTTTTTTAAAGTTTCTTGTTTAATTTAATACTTTAATATTATAAAAATGTAGTTACTGTTTTCATAAATCTGCATTGTATTATAAGAAGACGCTGCATAAAGGGGCTTTTCAGTCTCAGTGGCATGTAAATCATGATCAATAAATTCAAATTCAAATTCAAAATTCAAATTCCTCTTAAAGCGAATAACTCAGTCCACTAACAAAATTTTCATTTTCTCTTTTACACTTCATTGTTTAATTCTTGGGCCTTAAAAGTGGTGGCGAGGCACAGAGTTAAACATTATATTCCCCTTCAAATATTGGAGAGCCACTTGGTGATCTTGACCGGCTTGTTTTGTTCTCTTGATCAGTTCCACTGCCTCTCGTATCAGAATGGCGCTTACATTGTATCAGAATACTGAGTGGATCCAGTTCAACCTCTCAGTCATGGATCATAGATTCAAATCTTTGGTCGAGCGAGAACCCTTACACTTCGGCAGTTTCGACCTCTTGGAGATTTAAAAAATCAATTTATCAAACTTAATAATGCCTTCCCTGTGTTCCCCTATTATTAGACGGAATACACTGGGATAGATTATGAAGACCACACAATTTCCTTTCTTTCCGCTTTGCTACCTGTTCAGTGTTGTTCTAAATTCTTCGATGACCACAGAATAGGAAAGGTTAAGGATGGGAAGATACTGGCCGTGATCTTAAGATACATCTTCGATATATTCTTGTGTGTGTGTGCAAATAGGAGGTAATGGAAATTTAGAGATGTCGACGGTTGAGTTTCAATCCATCGCCTTTCTGTTGCAAGCTTGCGGATTTAGTAAACAAATGACGTATGGCCTCCGGAGAGGCCTGGTGCGGGTCCTTTTATCGTAGACGGCCTGTTAGGCGACCTGCATGACTGTGAATATGTGGGCCATACCTAGGATGATTTCTAATGCTGAATACGCCACACACACGCAGCCCCCGAGCCATTGGAATTAACCAATTAAGGTTAAAATCCACGACCCGGCCGGGAATCGAATCCGGAACCCTATGAACCGAAGGCCAGTACGCTGATCGCTCACCCAACGAGTCCATTTAATGATACATACATACATACATGCATACATACATACATACATACATATCAAAAAGAGAGAGTAGAGTTAAGAAGGAGATATTCCTCAAATCGAATAATAAAATACTCACTGCTCATTCTTACAAGTTTACGGGTTTATGACTTTAAGAAATTGAATTATATTTTTGCGAGTGGCGAACTGCATTTTTTCGTATATTTTTGACGCTAAAGAGATGTTTCAAGTCGGAATAGTGTCTCATGTACGTCACATTAATCGTGCTCTGATTCCTCCAGAAGTTCTATTGAATGGCTCGTACAATATGCGAGGTTCCTCATTTATTGTTGAAGCCACATTTCATTGCTGAGGCACGTCCATGGAGGCCATTTCTCCTTTTGGTGATCCTCGGATGTAAGGGTAATCATAATGATTTGTATGCACACGAAGAATGTTGCTCATAACAGGGATCATGCGGAGACTGTCGCCCCAGACTGATCGTCACTCCAACCGCAACTCTCATCTCGTTAGAGCAAGCGAGGGAGGGATCTAATTTGCTCGTAACGCGCGTCTTAAGAATGACGCGAGCATGTTTACGGATATTTTGGTAGCAATTATCTCTCTTCCGGGGGAGTCCGCCATTCTTCACAAGGAGTGAGAGGGAAGTGCACAGCTGTGCCACAGACCAACATCCTAATTATATTATATGTCTTAAATGGAAATGGTGATTCTCCATTTCACGGGAAACACACTCATGTTTCTTTAATTACATTCTGTCCCGTCGACACTCACCCCTGTGACGAAGAAGCCACGACTATTTTGTAAATTACCACGAGTTGGCTTTAAACTTTACGCTGTCAAATGAAATACTGTGCTTTACTCTCAAATGCTATATAGCTTGTTAATCGCTTGCTCTTTTCTTCTTTACCGAGCTCGATAGCTGCAGTCGCTTAAGTGCGGCCAGTATCCAGTAATCGGGAGATAGTGGGTTCGAGTCCCACTGTCGGCAGGCCTGAAGATGGTTTTCCGTGGTTTCCCATTTTCACACGAGGCAAATGCCGGGGCTGTACCTTAATTAAGGCCACGGCCGCTTCCTTCCAATTCCTAGGCCTTTCCTATCCCATCGTCGCCATAAACATATCTGTGTCGGTGCGACGTAAAGCAAATAGCAAATAGCTCTTTTCTTCCTAGGATAGCAAGATAGTGGATGTCGGTGAAATTTGACGGTGTTTAAAAGCACACACTGGTGTTCGGTAAGGTTGTAAGTAATTATAAATAATATTGTTGTTATAGCTAATTTGATCCACTTCATTTCTGACTGAAAGTCATAACTTTTACGGCCGTGCCTCCGACATGATAATTATCAACTTAGGTGAACGACCGGATATTTATTTCATTATTTTAATAAAGTTCTTAAACCAACAACTATCATTGTATCGTTCTCTTCAGGCTTCATCATTGCGACGATAAAATATTTAATAGTTTGTTTTGTTCTCTGTAATACGTACCAGTATGTGATGCTTTAACTTATGCGTTCACTGGTCGATCCATCGGTTGTTCAGTAATAGGGTGTTGACCTCCGGCAGCCAAGATCATGGTTTAAGCCGGTAGTTGAAGTAGAAATTGTGAAGGCGAGAAAAATGTCCATTTGTTGCTACATGTCCTACGATGTTGGTATATCAAGAATCGCTGGGGTCCCATCCCGTGTTAACGTGATAAAATTGTTTAACGTCAGCAATGACTGTACAACAGAAATTGCCTGTCATCTGGTAGAATGAAATATTATGTCGTAATTAACACAGAATCTGCCTGGATGACGTCACATCTGTCAGCCCATGGTACTTGACACATTATTATTATTATTATAGTATCACAGATTGCAGTTTGAATGTTGTAGAGGGGACATGAAGAAAACTTGGGAAGTATTAAATGATGTGCTAAAGACTAAAAAGAAATGGACAATAGAAGAAACGGTAAGACATTATTTAGGAAGGCAAGACTCACTAGAAAATATAGTTGATAACTTTTCAAAAACATTTTCAGAACAGCTAGACAAGGTAGTACATGAATGTAGAGTACAACGAAGACCATTACCTAATACAGAGAGACTTTCATCATTTTATCTACCACTAGCAAGTACAGCAGATATAGCACACATAATTGAAGGAATGGACATAAATAAATCACCAGGCATGGGTAAATTAACAGTTAAACATCTGAAAGATAACATAGACATAATAACACCAGTAATACAGAAGCTAATCAATAAAATAATAGAGACAGGTATTTTCCCAAAGGATCTGAAGACTGCCATAGTGAGACCTACTTACAAGCAAGGTTCACATTTACAGTATGAAAACTATAGACAGATATCTATTCTTCAAACTATAGGTAAAGCAGTTGAAAGATACATTGCTGATCACCTAATCTCATATTTAGAAAAATTTAAAATTATTGATGAACATCAATTTGCTTATCAAAAACACAAGGGTACAAGTAATCTTCTTGAGGAATTCTCCAATTTGATCAATGGGAAGCTAAATCAAGGTATGCACATTTTAGCTATGTTTATTGATTTCTCAAAGGCATTTGATTCAATTTCCCATGAAAAAATTATTGCAGCCTTAAGCAAAATTGGGGTAAGAGGAACACCAAAAGTTATCTGACTGACCGAACGTATAGGGTAAAAATTGATAATATATATGGAGAAATAACTTCTATTAAAAGAGGTGTTCCACAAGGAAGTATCCTAGGACCCATTTTGTATATTATTTTTGTCAATGATATAAGCTCATGTTTAAAAAAATGTAAATATTTCATGTATGCAGACGATAAACTAATTGTATCAGTACATAAAAACCCAAAAGTAGCAGAGAAGCATTTACAAATGGAGTACAACTACTTTCAAGAATGGTGCCATGATAAGGGTCTAATAATTAACACTTCAAAAACAAAAGTCTTGTACATTACTACCCCAAAAATGCAAAGAGAAAACATTAAGATAACAGGCCATTCAGTTCAGTGCATTCACGATGGTGAACAAAAATCATGCAATTGTGACTATGTAATAGAGGAAGTTGATAACATGAAATATTTAGGTATAATAATAGATAGATATTTTTCATGGAAGCAACATATTAATAAGTTGTGTGAAAGGCTGAGGCTAAGCTTGTTCAAAATGCAAATGGTTAAGTATATAATACCTCATGATAGCTTAAAATTGGTTTATCATTCACTTGTTGAGTCACTTATATCATATGGTGTAAGTGTATGGGGATCAGCTTCTGTTACAGACATAAACATGGTACAAATGTTACAAAATCGCATTGTCAAAGCATTCTTTTGGTATGAAAACAGAGGAATATTTAGCTTAAGTGAGGATATGCTAACAGGGATGTACCAGAAAGAAAGGTTCTTGAGAGTTAAACAACTTTATATGTACAACATAATTAAAGAAAATTACTAGAAGCCACAATATAGAATTGTTAATGAACATACACATGGAACAAGACTGAGGCATATAAGTTATTTTCAGGTCATGAGGTACTACAACAAATATGGATCCAGAACACTGCAAGTTGTAGTTCCTAAATTTTTGAACAAGTTGCCCTCAGAATTGACACACTTGAAAACCAAATATCAACTAAAAAAACATGTGAAACTATGGATCATAGATAATAAAATTACAGTTTAAATATTTGTTCATGAATGAAAAATGTACCAAAGACTTATCTATTTTGAGTGATACTTTCAGGGATTAAGAAAAACTCACACCACAGGACAAAATTACAATGCTAATGTAAATATACATACCTTATTAATGTTGTAAACAGTAAGTATTGCAAAATGTATACAAATGTGAAACAATTACACCGGCAGATAAGCACATCAAGTGCTTTGCAGGTGTAAATAATTGCAAAGATAATGTATAATATCCTACTGCATATTTGCAAATGTATTTTAGATAAGTTATAAATAAATAAATAAAGTTATAAATAAATAAATTATTATTATTATTATTATTATTATTATTATTATTATTATTATTATTATTATTATTATTATTATTATTATTATTATTATTATTATTATTATTATTATTATTATTATATAGCCGTTGGATACATTTCATGTTTCACGTGCAGGCTGTTCACGAACCTATGGAAAGTAATCGTAGCGTGGATAGTACACCCCATAACAACATAAAAATTCCCTATGGACAATATATGTCACGGTTGATCACTTATGAATTAATCCTGTTTTAGTTATGAGCTAGAATTTGGGTTAGTTCGTATTAGGATTATGTTTGGAGTCAGGCACGCCGTTACGAACATTGCAGTACTTCACCAGCGTGTGGAACAAGGTTGCCATCGAATAGGTAAAATACCAATAACATATCCGATAATCAATGAGGTGGCGTATCCAGGCATGCATGGGGGACATGTTGAGGGCTTCTTGTATTTTTTTTTTTTTTGCTAGTTGCTTTACGTCGCACCGACACAGATAGGTCTTATGGCGACGATGAGACAGGAAAGGCCTAGGAATGGGAAGGAAGCGGCCGTGGCCTTAATTAAGGTAGAGCCCCAGCATTTGGCTGGTGTGAAAATGGGAAGCCACGGAAAACCATCTTCAGGGCTGCCGACAGTGGGGTTCGAACCCACTATCTCCCGGTCGCGAGCTCACAGCCGCGCGCTCCTAACCGCACGAGACTTCTTGTATTAGAATGCAGTATCTCTGCTGGTACATCAAGTTGGCGAGATCTACTCGGCGTGGGCTGTGCATGGTAAGGCTGTTAACAGTACTTCCTTATAAAGATAGAAAGGTGCAAATGATCCTGTAGGATATATGTTCATAGGGAATTTTTGTGTTGTTTTGGGGTGTACTATCTACGCTCCGATTACTTCTCTGAAGTTTGTGAACATCTTATATAGATGAATGTATTATATACAGAGTGTTTCAGTGATACGATGCTGGAGAAGGGCACATTTTTTAACTTTGAGGTAGAGACCCTCGGTTCGAAAATGGCTCAGTCATATCTTTTTTCGTAGGTTATAGGCTCATTAATATATGTGAGTTCACCATGATGGGACCGGAGCCTACTGTTCACATATTGTTCGTGAACACCTCAATCAGATATTCCCAGATAAATGGATAGGAAGAGTGCATCCTGTTGCTTGGCCATCTCGTTCACCTGATTTGACCTTTCTTCATGTAGGATCATGTGACGAGTCTTGCCAACCAGACTGCTGTAGAGACCGAAGAGAAGCTCCTGGAAAGAGTTCTCGCTGCCTGTGACATCATTAGAACGACTCGGAGTTGCTCGACAGGATATGCCGTAAATTATTGCGACGTTGTCATGAAGCTGGGAGACGCTAATTGTTGTAAACTTTTTCGTATCAAGTGTGCGTAGTGCAGGTAAATAAAAGTATTTTTTAAAGTAAGATTGTTTTATCACAAGTTCATAGGCATCTTAACAAATCTGGCTTGATCCGACGAGTGAGACATTTTCGTACCGGCGTTCACTATCTCGAACTGATACGCATGCCCTTCTCCAGCATAATTGAAAGTCGGTGTCGTCATCATGAGAACAGCCTGTATAAAGCGTTTGAATTTGTATTCCAAAATCGAATATCTTGAAACTGAATATGTTGAACTGAATATGTTCTGTTTATTGAAAATAAGGTGTGTTTGAAGCAACGCTGTTAGCGGAAAATTTCATGAACTGGTGACTACTTTGGATGTAAGCCGAGCGACATTAATTGTTTCCTTAGAAAGAAATGGCCTTCTTAGACCCAAAATAGATATGATTGGCCCAAAACTCCAGACATGATCCATGAGAGCGACGTCGGCTCCAATCGATAGGTGCTCGTACCTGACCAAGTGACTGCCCTCACTCGCTGACGGCTGTCAAATGCTTCAGTGGTTCCTATTGGAGCTACTGTCACTCACAAAACAAGCGTTCATCTCCATTAGCTTCCGTGTGTAACGAGATGGTTGCAGCTGCCAACAAGTTTTAATTCACCATTTTCATTAATAGTCCGCCAAATTTTAATCAAATCGAACTAATTTCATTTATAGGATGTGTTGGTGAGTAGTATTTTTATCGACCTCCACATGAGCAGTGGAGCAGCAAATTTAGCGTTGACCATACACATTACTATCTAATTTTACAGATTCCCAAATGCCACGATAACTGTTCATCGTATAGAATCGGTTTTATTTGTTTACGTATGTAAAGTCTGAATCATAATGGTTAGCCTGGTAGCTTCTTCTACCAAAGGTCTAAGGCTAAATTCTGGCCAAGTACAGCAGATTTTGGAAGACTGAAAAATTCATTGGAGTTTAAAGGAAGTCTGATATATTAATTTGTTGAAATTCACTTGGTCTTCCAGTCAGTCAAGAAAATAGATTATAATAATGTTAATAACGTCACAAAATGTTGTTTATTCTATCACAGAGACCTGGAAGTGTAAATTTTCACAAACTGAAATAATTTTCTTCCAATATCTAACGCACTTAAACAGTGAAAATGATAAGGTTAGAAACTGTGTCAATTTTAGCGAATATTGTCCTTTCTTCACTCTGCCTTAATACCATGTATGGTGTCCTCTGGCATTGTGTAGGTCTGTGACATAATGTGGCATGCTTGCGATCAGCACATTGAATTAATCTTGCGGAAGAAGCTCCCAGTCCATCTGCACAACTCTACTGATGTCTCGGAGTATCTGTGTAGGTTGTGGACGACCAGAAACAGTCGTTTTCAACCTGACTCATGCATACGGAATGCAGTTCAAACCCGATAAATTAGCTGGCCATTTTATAAGGGTAAGCATTGCCGTTGACAAAAAATGAATTCAGCATCATGCTCATCTTTTTTTCTTTACAATATGCGTTACGTCGCACCGACAAAGATAGGTCTTTTGTCGACGATGGGGCAGGAAAAGCCTAGGAGTGGGACGGAAACGACCGTGGTGTCAAAATTTGAAACCACGTAAAACCACGGTACGAACCCACTGTCTCCCGAATACAAGCTTACAGTTACGTGATTCAACCCACGCCGATAACTTGCTCGGTAGCTATGACTATTCGATATTCTTCTTATCATTATTTTTAGTATAGAGAGGAGACACTTGGTTTATACGGCTTCTTGGTTTCACGTCGAAGAACGTAGATTCAATAACCTGTCAGGAACTTCAAAATTTATGTTACGAACAGCGGATGCTTTTATCTCCCACTCGTCCTGGAGTTCACATGACCTGTACGGAGACGGTATTCCTTTCCTTAATAATGGTATAAAGAAGAAGAAATATCCTCAACAACCTGTCTAGGGGTAGCTGGACTTTCAATAAATTGCAAATGGATCATGATGGGGCCACGATTTTGATGATCTAAAAGTATTTTTAAAATGATTTATAAAATAACGTAACAAGTCCAAAAAATGATCCGAAAACTTTAAAATCACAAATTTTACAATCAATTTGCTAATCGAGTTGGTATAGTCTATATTTATGTAATAGACATTATAGTAAGTTTCGGCTTTTGCAATGTCAAGAAAATGAGGTGCCATTATTTACGTTTCGCAGAAAACTGTGTTCCACGTCTTCAAAAATAAATCTCATCTGTGTACTAGGAGGAAATCTCCAATTGGAGGTGTCTCTCCTGGAATGTGCACATTTCCAATAAGTAAGTAGTGAACAAAGTTTTTTTGGTCCCCAGATTGACAAAGCATTGATAAGACTTTCAAGTTTCCGGTAATATCCAGTACACGCGTAAATGCCTCAAAATCCTCAAACATGTAAGAACATGACTCACAAAGTATAAAGTAGTCTTATAAATTCCACAAAATGACCAAATAATGACGTATAATTTTAGAAATGACTTAAAAATGCAAAATGACAAAAGTTACCAAAAATGGCCTAAAAATTAGCATTTCTACAATGTGGGAACTATGATCAGGATTTCTGTGCAAGTTAACAATGAATGTTGTGAATCATTGACAATATGACATGTCATCAAAATCCTAGCTCTGCTCATGACCAATAGCATGCTTGTCTCGTAAATGGCAGATTCCGTGCGGACCGCAGTGTGGACATCCGAAGCATGCCGGGCGTTAACGAGGAAATTGCGAGCATTATACCAGGGAAATGACAAGTGAGATAGTTTTCTCACTGAGCCAGAATGTGTCGTTGTATACTAAGCCCGCTGAAATGCACGCACCAACTGACCCTATGAGTGAAACTTTCACACTATTCGGAATTGACATCATAAGGAATGGCACGGATCATAATTTTCATATTGCACAAGACTAATATGAGACTGAGACAGCTCAATGAAAATATTTTAAAAGTATTCTAGTCCATACCAGACGACACAAGGCACTGTAAACACTGTTGTTCACCAGCAAGTCAGAGGACCACCTTAGGTTAAAGAAAACCACTCAAGTCACTGGCTGTTTTAAAGGACTCAGCTTGCAGCTGTAGATGCAGGAGCCCTCTGTTTTCGCAGGGAAGCAGAAGGGACGGTCTTCTTCCTGGTTTCCCACTATTTGGTGAAAATTGAAATTCACCTCAGCATCTCCCCGTCATTACTCATGTAGATGTGTTGCCGTGGGTGGGGTGCGTGATGAGGTTGCGAGCGTGTGCGGGAGAGGCTGAATTACGCATGAGGCACAGCTGCGATGTGGACAAGAGCCCAGCTCCACTGTGGTCAACCTTTTGATACGTTCAATCTAATCACCACTTGTTAGCAATCAAGAGCTCCTTCATTCACAATGAACAGTTTTCTAAATTACTCGTGCTTTTAGAGCCTAGCTACACCTCTTAAACCCATCGGAAAAATCAATTCAGAATATGTTCTGAATAAGTCACTTGAGACCAATAAATAGGTCCATACGGAGCAGTGAATGAGAGGAAATTACGACTTTACTTCCTCCTTTAAGGACCTCTTTATAAGATGAATTGATTTAAAAAGTGCGGAAATTCAATAGGAATCAGGTGATGCCGCTGAAAATTTTGAGATAGGGAACGTGAGGCCTACGTTGGTAGTTGAGGAGATATTGGCGTAAATATGTCTGTAGCATACCGATTTCCATATATTGTTCACCAAAACCAAACCAAACCCCATGGCGCAACAGCCCCAAAGTGCCAGGGCCTACCAGTTGATCACTGCTCATCCCAAAGGTCTGCAGATTATGAGGTGCCGTGTGGTCCCCACGACGGATTATCTCGGCCATTATTCTTGATTTTCTAAACCGGAGCCGCTGTCACACCTTCAGATAGCTCCTCAATTATAATCACGTAGCCTGAGTGGACCTCGAGCCATCCCCCAGATCCAGGTAGAAATCCCCGGCCTAGCCAGGAATCGAACCCGGGGCCTCCGGGTAAGAAGCGGGCATATTACCCGTACACCGCGGGGCTGGCTCCATATTGTTCACACTCACATTTATTTATTTATTTATTTATTTATTTATTTATTTATTTATTTATTTATTTATTTATTTATTTATTTATTTATTTACCCAGTGGAGTTCTGATTTCTCTGCCTTCTTCTTTCCTGGCCCCTTTTGCAATTATCTAGGATCAGAACTAATGTGCACTAAGCACAGATTTATGGCTGGATGTCATTTGCGAAGTATACCTTAAGTGTGTTTCTGTGGCGGTTTGTAGTGTGATGCGTTGAATGCAAATGAAGATGTGTATTTAAACGATCACTAACACACATCCCTCTTGGGAATCGAACCCAGGTCCCTATGAACGAAGGCTATCTTTGACATATGCGCAACCTAAATAACCGCAAATCGAAGTGCCTACTCTCGGTAGCTGTGCCATACTGTCATGGTGGTGATGATTTTATTATTATGTTTGTTCTTACACACAACGCACCATGTTGTACCTCATGCCGGTATATCAACATACTACTCAACTATCTCATTAATGCATTACATTAGTGTAGGAGACTGCCGCATTCTTTCAAATGCCCCTGACGTATTTCAAACTACATCGCAGGAAGCTATATTTCTGACAAGTAATTCCATATCCGAGTCCTCTGGTGTCCTGTAAACAATGGATATTAGATATTCCTTACAGAGGCTATCTCACTATTCAGACGAGTATCCTGTACTTTCTGCGCTGTACTTCAATTTCTACGTAAATTACGAGGTCTTGACGCGCAACTTGTTGTCGGCGTTTTATCATATCCATTTATGATCAGATATGGTTCATTTAATTTAAAATAATGAGAGAACGTCCGACTCGTTGGCTGAACGGTCAGCATACTGGCCTTCGGTTCAGATGGTCCCGGGTTCGATTCCCGGCCGGGTCGGGGATTTTAACCTTAATTGGTTAATTCCAACGGCACGGGGGCTGGGTGTACGTGTTGTCTTCATCATCATTTCATCCTCATCAAGACGCGCAGGTCGCCTACGGGAGTCAAATAGAAAGACCTGCACCTGGCGAGCCGAACCCGTCCTGGGATATCCCGGCACTAAAAGCCATACGACATTTCAATGAGAGAACATTCTGGGCTTATTTTGCAAAAATATGTCCAGGATGAAGTACAGTATGATATGATTCCATTCGTTGTAGATTATTTTTCACAGGATTCCTTTTCCATTCTTAAGCATGTGTAAATGTCTCGACTGATCAAGTCTCTTTGAACAAGAATTTCTTCTTTGTTTGTTGATCTAATGACTCATTCAGCATACTCCCTATGCCGAAAGTTCGAAATATCCCTGCCGATCTGTGTTTGCTCACTTCACTAAAATGCACGAGTAATTTAATCTTATCAAAATATATAAAAATGAAATTACGTCTATCTGCCTTCCAAAATCATATCACGTCGATACCACTCGACAGAATTTCATTACATTTTGCACAAACTTTCTCATACGAAACTCTCACATGGATAATCATGTTTTATTACAAAATATAGAAGATAAATTATATTATTTGTTAAAACATTGCACAATAGGTTACTCCCAGCCCAGGTACCATGGTTGCGTGAACAAAGAAGTGACGTAAGTTTATTGATATGAAGGTGATAGTCGACATATTCTTTACTGAACGTGGTGAAAATTCGTCCGCCTGTGTACAGGATTCCAACACACACAAAAATCCTTAGTAAATTATCTTTCCTAATTGACCTTAGATTTCTAGAAGGGCAACTTAAAGACCAGTGTAATCTCCAAAGTTAATGAAAAACCCGGAAGAAAGAAAATTAAAATGTATTGATTCCTTTATATTTTAGTATTTAATTTTAAAATGCAATAGAAATTTCAAATTCGAAACAGAGTACATTATATTTGAGTAAATTTGAAAAATAGTGGTATCATTCTTATACCTGTCAAATTTAAAATAACCATGTTATAAGGCATTTGTCAAATAACGTTACAGATTTTGGCTTATTCTTATATACTCACATAGCAAGCAAGTGGCTGCCGAGCTATCGGACGTAATTTTTAAGACAGAGTTTGATGTTCTGGAGTGGAATCTGGACTCACTCAGGTTATCTTATTCTTAAGTAGAATTACAAGACATCAACGTATTGAGAAGGATTGCTGGTACAAAGAAGTGGGAGAAATGGCAGGATAATCTATATATATAAAGTAACTTGTCCTGACTGACTGACTGATTCATCATCGCCGAGCCAAAACTACTGGACATAAAGAAATGAAATTTTGGGGATATATTCATATTAAGATGTAGGTGCTCGCTAAGAGAGGATTTTTTGATATTCCGTCGCTAAGGGGGTGAAAAGGGGGGTGAAATTTTAAAAAGAGTGTATCTATATCTCAAAACTTTAAAAGTTTACAGATGTAAAAATTGGTATTTAAAATCTTCTTTTAAAATAAGGATACACGTATTTTTTTGTTTTCTGAAAATCCCAATAGGAGGGGTGAAAAAGGGTGAAAATGGGGAAAAATGGGTCGAATGCCTTCAATCAGGATAACGGTACTTATATCTCAGAAACTGAAGATATTACAGACCTGAAAATTGGTACTTTTGATCTCTTTTAAAAATAAAGAAACACGTATTTTTTTGTTTTCGGAAAATCCAATTAATGGGAGGGTGAAAAGGGGGTGAATTTTTAAAATGAGTGAATCTCTATCTCCAAACTTTTAAAGTTTGCAGATGTAAAAACTGGTATTTAGAACCTTCATTAAAAATAAAGAAACACGTATTTTTTTGTTTTCGGAAAATCGCAATAGGAGGAATGAAAAGGGGTGGAAAAAGGGTTGAATGCCTTTAATGAGGCTACTTATATCTCAGAAACTGAAGATATTACAGACCTGAAAATCGGTGTTTGGGATCTCCTTTAAAAATAAAGAAACAAGTATTTTTTCCTGGAAAATCCAATTAAGGGAGGGGGTGAAAGGGGGGTAATATTTTAAAATGAGTGTATCTATATCTCAAAACTTTTAAAGGTTGTAGATGTGAAAATTGGTATTTAGAATCTCCTTTAAAAAAAGAAACACGTATATTTTGTTTTCGGAAAATCCAATTAATGGCGGTTAAACAGGAGTGACAAATTGGGGTGAATTTTTGAAAGACTATATCTACAGAATATCTTGGAAACGTAAAATGTTACAGACGTAAAAAGTGGGTGTTTGGAATCTCCTGTAAATGTAAAGAAACATAGGTGATTTGTTTTTGGAAACTCCACTTAAGGGGAGCTCAAAAGGGGTGAAATTTTGAAATGAGAATTTTTACAGTATATCCAGAAAACATAACATGTTACAGAAGTGAAAAATGGTATTTTTTATCTCTATTAAACATAAAGAAACATGTATTTTTAGTTTTCGGAAATACCACCTGGGTGGAGGGGGGGGGGGGTAAAAGTGACTGAAAATGGTGTTGAATTCTTTTAATTAGGCTACTGATATATCAAAAATGAATATTTTACAGACGTGAAATTTGATATTTTCAATCTGCTTTAAAAGTAAAAGTACACGTATTCTCTTAAAATCCAATGAAGCGGGGGGGGGGGGAAGAATTGAAAAATTAATTGGCTTAATTGTATGAGAATACATACATCTAATAAAAACTAAAGTTATTACAGATGTGAAAATTCGTATTTGGATCTCCTTTAAAAACAAAGAAAAACGCGTTTTGGGCGGGAAACCATCTTGGAGGGCGGGAGTGTTAAGGAGTTGAATTCCTTTCATGAGGACACATAAATCAAAAACTGAAGAAGTTAGAGTCGTGATAATTGGTATTTAGAAGATCCTTTACTATTAAAGAAACAAGTATTTTTTTCGGGAAAGTTCACTTTGGGGGGGGGGGGAGTAGTGTGAAATGAAGTGAAAAAAGTAAATTACTTTTATGAGGATAGTTATATCTCAAAACTGAAGGTAATAGACGTGAACATTGGTGTTTGGAATCTCCCTTAAACATAAAGAAACAAGCCTTCATTTAATTTTTTTGCGGGTTGGTGGGGGTGGCGGTAAATAAACTTAACGGCGGTGGGGTGTAGAAGGAGGTGAGACCAATTGATTTTACTGTTATTAATGTACTTATAAGGATCCTCCGTTGCTCAGGCGGCACCGCGCCGGCCTCTCAAAGCTGGGTTCCGTGGTTCAAATCCCGGTCACTCCATGTGACATTCGTGCTGGACAAAACGGAGGCGGGACAGGTTTTTCTCCGGATACTCCGGTTTTCCCTGTCATCAGCCATTCCAGCAACACATAATAATAATAATAATGTTCCGGACCGTCGTCAAATGTGCGGACCGCGCTGGCAACTGCTCCTGGGCGGGTAATGACTAAGAATGCAGTCCGGCCGCGGGTTCAGTGCCGCCAAGGCACCCAATATGACACCACGCCGGAACTCCTGAAGGATTTTATCCATATTAAAAATGATTATAGGAAAGGATGGCAAAGATTTACGGACCCAACTGACCGGGAGGAATACCTGAGCCTAGCCCGGGATGTACGAAATCGATTACTGGAAAGGAAGATTGAAAAATGTGAGGAAACGTGCCGTAAAATAATAGAAAACCAGTCAGATCGGGAATTTTGGTGGATTCTCGCAGAAAACGAGTCAGATCGCGAATTTCGGCGGATTATATATATAAAACAATAAGCATTCAATTATAAATTTCGGTATAATACCGTAGCGAAGCACGGGTATCTTGCTAGTACTCAATATGAAAAGATAAAACCTAAATTAGAAATTAAATCGTTGAATGAAGCTGTTCGTATCAACCGGCTTCAGTGGTTTGGTCATTTAAGGCAAATAGAGGAGGATTAACGAGTATAGTTAATGTGAAACTAAATGTCAGGTATATTTTGTTATGTTGTGTTTCAAGATTGACCTCAAAATATGATCTTTGCGAAAACCTCTTTTAAAATCGCGCATTGGTTTAAAATGAGATGGTGTCTTAACACATGAAGCACTTGACCAATTGAGCTGAAATGTGGTATGGTTGGACCTCAGATTTTGCTAGTGTTTTAACGTCGCACTATCACATAGAAGGTTTTCGGCGAGCAAGGATTGGTAATGTAGCGGCATTGGCCTTAATTGAGGTACTGCCCCAGCATTTTCCTATGTGAAAATGGGAAACCACGGAAAGCCATCTTCAGGGATGCATACGGTGGGATTTTAACCCACCATCTCCCGAATGTAAGCTCACAGCTCCACGACTCGTATCACACCGCCAACTCTCTCGATAGATTTATTATTATTATTATTATTATTATTATTATTATTATTATTATTATTATTATTATTATTATTATTATTATTATTATTATTCCGGTCTAGTGGTGTAGGGCCAGCGTGCCTGCATTTTACTCGGAGCCCCTGGGTTCAATTCCCGGCCAGATCGGGGAATTTTCTTGGATCTGAGGGCTGCTTCGAGGTCCCCCTCAACCTACGTGATTACAATTGAGGAGCTATCGGATGGTGAGATAGCGGCTCCGGTCTAGGAAGCCATGAATAACGGCCGAGAGTATTCGTCGTTTCGATCACATGTTACTCGTAATCTGCAGGCCTTCGGGCTGAGCATCGGTCTCTTCGTAGGCCATGGACCTACGGTGCTCTTGCGCGCCATTGGGATTATTATTATTATTATTATTATTATTATTATTATTATTATTATTATTATTATTATTATTATTATTATTATTATTATTATTATTATTATAGTAGTATATATATTCCTTTTATAAGTTTTCGTATTCATTATGTAATATCTTAATTTTCTCTTTCTGTTTTTCAGGTATGTTACTGATGAATTCTTCGGCTGAAATCCCAGGTAGGAATACGCGCAGATGAATACGCAATTGGCTGCTTATCCTTACCATTCCTATATATATCTACAGTGTTCTTAAAATTTTGTTGCGTTAGTTTACTGAAATATTGGGGTGAGATGATACAAGGTTGTTAATCATGCAATAGGTCTATGTTACAACTAACCATTCAAGGGAAGAAATAAGGTACTAGAAATCGTGGAAGAAAACACACATCTTGATTGGAAAACTTACAGAAATCGCGTAGAAGCAGTTACGCGATTTCTGTAAGTTTTCCAATCAAGATTTATTCAGGGTTAATCATCTACAGTCTGAATATAGTGAAGATGGCCCATGTAAACGAAGAAGGGTAATAGTACTTTGGTTATCAGGAGTTGCTGCCGGCATATGAATAAGAAAAGCAATGCTATTTGCTTTACGTCGCACCAACACAGATAGGTCATATGGAGACAATGGGATAAGAAAGGACTAGAAGTGTGAAGGAAGTTGCCACGTTCTTAATTAAGGTACAGCTTCAGCACTTGCCTGGTGGTGTGAAAATGGGAAACCACGGAAAACCATCTTCAGGGCTGCCGACATTGGGATTCAAACCCACTATCCCCCGATTGCAAGCTCTTAGCTACCTGACGCAAACCACGTGGCCATTTGTTCGGTTTAACCCCTTTGATTAAATACCCGATACATAGGAAGAAAATTAAAACCACAAGAATATAAATATAACCTAACAGTATGCAGTAAATAAACTTAGAACCCGGAATATAAATATTGTGTAGAACCTGGTTATTTAAGTAGCCACAAAATGGCTTAAATATTCTCTTTAACTTTTCGAATTCTCAGACAAGTATGTGCCTGACTGCCACAATTGGGTGGCATTGCACCAGACGATAGGAAAATTGTCTAAAAACGTTCTTAGAGACACCGATTTTTTTAATTTGTGTTTTGTCTTTTTGTTTCTATCTCGAGATAGTGATGAAGAATTTGATTTACTGTACTGTGGCTCACCGGGCGAGTCGGCCGTGCGGTTAGGGGCGCGCTCTTCTGAACTTGCATCCGGGAGATAGTGGGTTTGAATCGCACTGTCGACATCCCTTATGATGGTTTTCCGTGGTTTCCATTTTAACATCGGGCGAATGCTGGGGCTGTACCTTAATTAAGGTCACGACCGCTTCCTTCCATCTCCAAGCCCTTTCCTATCCCATCGCCGCCATAAGACCTATCTGTGTCGGTGTGACGTAAAGCCAGTAGCAAAACAAAAAAGTGTTGTGGCTCCGGGAGTTGTGTTACAGACGTGGAAGTGATACTGCACTCTCGGGTGACTAAAGCGGTTCTGACTGCTGCGATGTTAAAGTATCGACGAACAGAGTGTAGCAGGAACGAATGAACGCAAGATATTTCAGGTCAGTTACTGAAAATTGTTAATGGCAGATATTCATAAAATATTCACTGCTTAAAACATTCCACAGAAATTATGTACTTTTAACAGCAACTAATTCAGACTCTTAAAAATGTCTAACTGTTCTTATGAAGAATTTTGAAATTTATAATTTTCCATTTCATATTTATAAAAAGTATGACATTATTTTTACGAATTGATTAATGTTAAGGGGTCAAAAGCCGAAGAGTGGGGTACAACTTCCGGACAAAGAGACATTGGTTTAAACACTTTTAATAATAGTTTTATAAATGTACAACATTTATATTTTTGATGTCATTATGGAAGAAAACTAAAATCATCTTCATGGCTACCGACAGTGGGTTGGGAGCCATCATACGTTGAATCCAAGCTCATACCTTTACGACCCCTACCATGTAGTCAAATTGCTCGTTGGTATAATGAAATGGCGTACGGCTTTTTTTAAATGCCGGGAGTGTCCGAGGACATGTTCGGCTCGCCAGGTGCAGGTCTTTTTATTTGACTCCCGTATGTGACTTGCGCGTCGTGATGAAGATGAAATGATGATGAAGACAACACATACACCCAGCCCCCGTGCCAGCGAAATTAACCACTGATGGTTAAAATTCCCGACCCTGCCGGGAATCAAACCCAGGACCCTTGTGACCAAAGGCCAGAATGCTAACCATTTAGCCATGGAGCCGGACCTCGTTGGAATAGAGACCGCTCGACTCCATTGGTACGGTTGCCCGTGCTGATCACTGACCACACTTTATTCTAGAGGATATTATTCAACATTGGTCTAACTCGATGTTCAAGATTGAGCTATACAGCGGATATTCACTAGGAATTTAGTACGTATTCTCTGAAAAGAAAGCCGATCTCAAGGATACAGTGCGTTAATAGTTGTCCATTTATTCATTGGATTCCAGATTCGATCCTGGCTGTGATCGGTATGGTTTGAGGGTTTTAAATGTGAAATTTCTGTGCGGCATTCGTACATGTTAAGAACAAATGCGAGACAAAAGTCCGACATTCTGGCATCTCTCGAAATCTATAGCAATTGAAGTGATGTTAAACAAATAATGTTATTCATAATCTTCTTCTTACCATTATTCCTGAAATTTTCCAGAAATAGTTGACGTCGGCCCTTGATGTAGATTTGTTCTAGTTTAAAGACCGGATACCCTTTCTCTTCCCAAACATATATGGAAGGATGTTTTTAATAATTTGTGTTACTGTGGTGATTGGTAGTATGGTATGTAGATGAAGTGTATTAAGACCAACACAAATACCTAGTTCCTGAGTCAGAGCTATAAACCATACGCAGTTAAAATTCTTATCCCGATTGAGAATCGAATCCGAGGCCCTCTGAATCAAAGGTCAGTGCTGTATGTTCTCAATTCAGACGAAGATTAAGAAGAAGAAGAGTTATTCGTTAGAAGTCTCTATGACTACTTTTATGGTTTCTGGAGACACCGTGGTACCAAACTTTTGTTCCATTGGAAATGTTTAAGGGTTTCTCCCGTACAGTATCAGAAGCATCGTCATTCACCAATGGTCTCACGCAACATTGTGCGTTTAAGAAGCTGTCAGTTGGCAGCATTGAGTATTCCTCTGCAGCGTCTTCATCTTGATTGACTGAAAAGTGTGATTACATGTGGGTGCATCAAACGTTTTTTGCATGCTCCTTTGTGATTATCTCAAGAGATAATCTTCAGTGCAGTATACGTAATATCGTTCGTTTTTGTTTTATTCAGATGTTATAGGAGTCCGAAACCTCACTATGACTTTATGGGCACATTGTATATCTTACGCTGAGGTTCGGCATTGCTAGCACCGTTATTCGTAATTTAGATTTCCTATCATCATTACTTCTGCTGTCCTATTGGTGCAGTGGCGTCCTATAAGCTCACCGGGCAAAACAAAATAGTCACCCGTGGATAAATCATTACAAACATCATTTAATACCGTGGAACTTCGCCTCTGGATGTGATAACTTTCTGCATTGGGTTAGGAAGTGAGTCCACAAGGATGTGCAGGTACGTCACATCCAGGTTAAGCCATTCGCTGAGGATTTGATTGCGCAATTCCAACAAATTGCGGGGATGCTGATGTCGGCGTTTTACGCGCTGTTCCAACTCCACAGATTTTCAATTGGATTCATATCAGGAGATTTTGAAGGCCAGTCGACATGTAATAGGATTTCATAAAACCTGTCACACATGCGTCCAGACCTATGAAATTTCCTGTTGTCATCTTAAAAATTTGGGGTATCAGTGAGTGGGCCCAATCTATGACACGAAATATACCCCCCGAAAACCTCATAGACCCACCTCCGGCTTGAACCTGATCTTACCCACATCCAGGATGAAATCCTTGATTTTGCCTTCGGTGGTCTCGACGACGTGCGCTATTGTAATACAGTCAAGAACATGATTTGTCACACCACATTACATTCCGCCAGTCAGCAACTGTCCACGTTTGATGATTACTAGCCCATTGAAGATGCGCAGGTTTATGTGCCTGTGTGAACAATGGCTTCTTGCGAGGTGACCAACTCCAAGTGTTCATTGCATGCAATTTCCGTAGCAATGTTCTCTCGCTAACAGGTTGGTATGGACCTTCATTCACTGACTGAAGCAATTCCTGTCGGGTTAGGAAGAGATTTTGATTCACAAGCCATGAAACACGTCTCCGGTCCCTTCCAGTCAGGATCTTTTACCGACCAAAATTCTGGCGTCGTGTTGCGCTGCTACGTGTAATATACCATTGCTTGTAGACACGCTGAACAGTCCACTGCGACACATCATCAAATAGAGCAACTTCACGCACCGTATGGCCAAACAGGATTGTCTCTTTTTGCCACTATGTCACATTCTTGAATCTACCCTTGGTGACGTATACTGTCCGCTTGAAACATTCATGTCTTACTGACCGCTACTGCCTTATGCTCACGTAGAGGCAGGCGCGTGCGATTGACTCGTTCGCTGCTTCTTCTGTACAGGCTTAACGATCCATCTGTGCGTGCGCACTAGGGTGACTAATTTTTTTGTCCAGAGAGCTTATTATTGCGAGATACAATTCTAGGAGGAGAACACTACATGGGCCATGCTATTGGCACTATATTATACCGTTGTTAAATACTTACCAAATGTAAGCCTCCTCACGACAGGAAAAAGGTGCTTCCCATGAAAATGCCTCAATACCTCACCTTTATATTCGTATTATGTTTATGTTAAGTGTCTCCCCTGCGAACCATGTGACCTTGCCGTGCTGGGGAGGCTTGCATGTCCCATTGAAGCAGATAGCCGAGCCGCAGTTGCAACCATATCAGATGGGTATCTGTCGAGAGACCAGACTAACGAATGTTTCGTCGAAAGGGAGCCTTTCGTAAGTTGTAAGGACGGCAGTCTGTATGATTGACTGATATGGCCTTGTAATAATACTCAAGATGGTTTAGCTATATTGATACTGCTGCACGGCTGAAAGGAACGGGAAAATTCAGCTGTAACTAACTCCCGAGGACATTCAGCTCTCTCTGTATGAATGATGTACTGATGATGGGCTCCTCCCGAGTAAAATACTCCGGAGGTAAACTAGTCCCCCATTCGGATCTCCGGGTGCAGCACAGCTAAGAAAGAATGGCTGAAGGAGAAGTACAAGCATGTTGAGGGTTGTATGGTCCTAAGAAAGGTAGATGCTGCATACAGGAAAATCAAGGGAACCTTTGGAGGAAAGAAAACTAGGTGTATGAATCTTAAGAGCATAGATGGAAAGCCCCTTCTACGGAAAGAAGACAAGGCAGAAAGTTGGCAGGAAAATATTGTCTCAAGGTAAAAGATGTACATGATATGGTTCTGGAACAAGAGGAGGCTGTTGATGGTTATGAAATGGAAGACCCAATTTTGAGGTCAGAATTTGGCAGAGCTTTGAGAGACCTAAATAGGAAGAAGGCACCTGGAATTGACGACATTCACCCTGAATTACTGGCTGCTTTAGCAGAAACCAATATGGCGTGGTTATTCCATTTATTGTGTAAGATGTATGAAACAGGAGAAGTTCCATCCGATTTCGGGCAAAACGTTGTTACATCTATTCCCAAGAAAACCGGTGCTGACAAGTGCAAAACCACCGCACCATTAGTTTAGTATCTAATGCCTGCAAAATTTTAACACGTATTATTTACAGAAGAATTGAAAGACAATTTAAAACTGAGTTTGGAAAATTTCCATTTTGCTTCAGAAGGAATGCAGGAACACGTGAAGCAATCCTGACTTTACGTCTGATCTTAGAAGATCGAATTAAGAAGGACAAGCCCACGTACATGGCGTTCGTAAATCTTGAAAAGTCATTCGTTAATGTACTGCAGTTTGCCTCCCCGCCCCTCCCCACTCATTTTCAATGTTTATCCAGAACAGGCAGTGAAAGAAATCAAAGAGGAATGTGGGAAGGGAATCACATTCCAAGGAAAGGAAATCAAAACCCTGAGATTTGCCGATGAGATTGTTATTTTATACGAGACTGCAGATGATCTGGAGAAATTGCTGAATAGTACGGACGAAGTCTTGGGCAAGGACAACAAGATGAAAATAAATAAGTCCAAAACAACGGTAATGGAGTGCAGCCGAACGAAGGCAGGTGATGCAGGTAATATTAGATCAGGAAATGAAAACTTAAAGGAAGATGAATATTGTTACTTGGGTAGTAAAATAACAAACGATTGCAGAAGTAAGGAGGACATAAGATGCAGGTAGCACAGGCAAAGAAGGCCGTTCTTAAGAAAAGAAATTTGCTCACTTCGAACACTTATATAGGTATTAGAAGGATGTTTTTGGTGACTTTCATCTGGAGCGTGGCGTTGTATGGAAGTGAAACATGGACGATAACTAGCTCAGAAAGAGAGAGAATAGAAGCTTTTGAAATGTGATGTTACAGAATAATACTGAAGGTGAGATGGATACATCGAATCACGAATGAAGAGATACTGAATCGAATTGGTGAGAGAAGGTCGTTGTGGCTAAATTTGACGAGAAGAAGAGATAGAATGATAGAACACATCTTAAGACACCCGGGATTTTTTCGGTTTGTTTTTGAGGGAAGTGTAGGCGGTATGAACGATAGGGGTAGACCAAGGTATGAATATGACAAGCAGATTAGAAGATGTAGGATGCAGCAGTTATGTAGAAATTAAAAGTTTAACACAGGATAGGGTAACATGGACAGCTGTATCAAACCAGTCTATGGACTGACGACTCAAACAACATGTTTATGTGACGAAATATTACGGATATGGAATTAGTGTACAGATTAATGTTGTTTGAAGTACGCTGTACAACTTAATCATTGTGAAAGAAGTTTGAAGCATACTCTAACTGTATCATTCCTTCGCACTCTACATTCTCGGTTAATACATTTACACTTCCATCAAGCGAAACACCTTTCTTTGATTCCTTAAATACTTGAACTTTACCATAACCTTGCCTGTGGACTCTAGGTAACGTGTGTTTTACATCGTTTCCTCTTCAAACAAAGCTCTCCTTTCTTTTGCATATCCCACGAAACTTTTTTTCGGCCCAGTCTTGAGTTGAACAGATTTCTTTCTCAGGAGTATTTTCTAATAAACATATTGCGCGTTTCCTAAAGCGATCGACCAATATACGATTTATTCTTCGACATCTCACAGCTTTAGTATAACCCGTTCTTTATCTTGCTTATTATTTCGTAACATTTCCCTTCACTGGTTGTAAATAATGTACCTATCTTAGGGATAGGTTGCAGTGTGGGCTAGATGTCAAAAATATTTTCTCTAGATGAATTATAATCTCAGAAGAGTATTCAAAAGTCGAATTTCTGCCGTGCGCTAAAGATGTAAAAGCGATTAGGGCAATTCTGCAGTAATTTAAATGTTAGGCTGATGCTAGGCTTCACCATAAACAATGGTAACTGAAGCTCATCACAGAGCTGACAGCTATAACCTGTAACCTAGTGAAATCCTTCTCATATATAGAGTGTTAAAGATATAACTAACCCGTACATCGAAGTATATACTTATCCAGTGCGTGATATCTAGTTTAGTTTGAGAATTTGAGTGTGAGGTCCATTAACAGGTGTAAAATTCCAACGCGTTAACGAAAATAGCACTTTTTCGCCTGAAATCTATTTACATGGCTAATGTGGTAATGTGATTGCTGCATGAATGCCAATCTCATAAGTTCATCAAGCAATTTATCACCCAATTTAATAAGCAAATGGTTAGTGTACAATGAGATCCCTAACGTTTTGAAAGATCGTTTGTTTAACTTCAGCAGTATTAGTATCACTAATGGAATAATTACAGTCAGAACGATACAGGATAATGACTGGAGGAGAGAACCCGATCAATGTCCTCTTCAAAAGAAGAATTCCCTCCTAAAAATAATTTAGTTTAATACAATGATATACCACTAAGGAGCAATCAATTTTGTATATTAACTCCATAGTCGGGCTGAGTGGCTCAGACGGTTGAGGCGCTGGCCTTCTGACCCCAACTTGGCAGGTCGATCCTGGTCCAGTCCGGTGGTATTTGAACGTGCTCAAATACGTCAGCCTGCTGTCGCTTGATTTACTGACACGTAAAAGAACTCCTGCGGGACTAAATTCCGGCACCTGGGCGTCTCCGAAAACCGTAAAAGTAGTTAGTGGGACGTAAAGCAAATAACATTATTATTGTTATTAACTCGATAATCAAAACTGTAAAGGACACGAATTAGAGCTAGGATCTCAGTTAGAGCCAATATCCTCTTCAGGAGAGTATAAACTTACAGAATATACGTCAAAATGGTAACCTTCAATTCCATACGTATTACGTATGCAGTCATACCTACAAATAATTATAGAAATGACGTCAATGAAGCAAGAAACGAATACGTTTCAGCCGCCAGTTAGAGAACAGTCCTCACAGTGGCTGTAGAGTCGAAGAAGGGAAAGATGGTGGGACAATGTGCTTGTGTGCAAGCGAGACAGAGTTAGTGGGAAATGAGACATATCGATATAATCATGCCTCTTTTTCTCATTATTTGAAGACGTCAAACGTTGAAAGGTTTTAATATATAAAGTTTAGTATACAAAGTTTGAACTTCCTAGCTTGTCGGGAAGTTGGTAAAGATCCTCGGACAGATCCACAGTTGAACAGAAAGTGTGATGGATTTTATATAGAGAAATTTTATTTCTCGGGGAACTGAGTACGCTATTGACCGGAATTCATCCTCTGTTATGATTCCGCCCGTGCCGCATTGACCGACATCTGACCGAGGTTATGCTCCACCGCTGATCCGTGATGTACACAGGGTCGCCCGTTCGATCCCTGCCCGCATCATTGCCTGTAATTTAATGAGCCTATATTGTTGGCTCTCGCCATGGAATTGAGGTCAGCTATTCACTCGCCATCAGAACATTCATTGTTTTCTCTTTTTTTCTCTCCCAACTTTATGGTCATTCATTTGATCCTCGTAGTTGAAAGTTACGTAACCGCGCGTCTTGCTCCATGGCTAAATGGTTAGGATGTTGGCCTTTGGTCACAGGGTTCCCAGATACGATTCCCGGCAGGGTCGGGAATTTTAACCATCATTGGCTAATTTCGCTGGCACGGGGTCTGGGTGTATGTGTCGTCTTCATCATCATTTCATTCTCATCACGACGCGCAGGTCTCCTACGAGCGTCAAATCAAAAGACCTGCAACTGGCGCGCCGAACTTATCCTCGGACAATCCCGGCACTAAAAGCCATACGCCATTTCATTCTTTTCAGCTGTACGACGGCAAAGTGGGTGGAAGAATGGCCAATCGATGCCACGCCTAGTGTGATCCGATTTCTGCACATCTAAACCTGCATCTGCAGGTCAAGACGACGTAAATTGCTGTAAATAGACGCAATATTGTTGCACGATAAAAATAGGCCTCACACAACCCAATGACATATATAACTTTCCTTGGTTACAACATTCGGAGCTATTGGACCATCCTCCCTTAATGTAGCACCGACTTACATCCTTCTCAGTTGATGAAGGGGAATTAGGAAACCACGGTCAAGTTCAGTGGTCTGTCAAGTTCTGATGTTAAGTCTTTGATCCTATACCCTGACAGATGTCATGGTATAACGCTAAAACAAATCCTTCACTAAGTTCAAACCGTCTTTCCTTCAAGTAAACTCATGTTCCATAAATGTACCCAGTGAGATGTCTTGTTACTCAGTGAATCGCTCTCGTAGCAAGTAGCATTTAGCGTTGCATCAGTCCATGTCGGATTTTATAGAGGCTGCAGTTCCGGAATTTTGCTCCGAGAGGTGTTCTTTAATAAGACAGTAAATCAATACAGTGGTCTTCCACACCTAAGTACATTATTTTGTACGTTTGCACCGGGATTCGATCCTGCAGCTTGGAACGTACAAGAAAAGTTCCTAACCAACTGAGCTACTCATTGGACAAGTGTTTACCTACTGTTAGGTTAAAAAGCTAATATTGGAACAGTGCAGCGCACTTCGATCTTCTTGGCAGTTGGGGTAAACTACACAGCCTGGCAAAATCATTTAACAACCCAGAAGAAATGGTCAGATGTCAAGGTAACTTCCTACACGCACACACACCATCAGCGGATATGTAAATTATTAGAGTTGCAATTCCCCGTGACAGGTAGAACGGTCATAAAAGTGCATCAGTGTTGGCCGTATTTAGTTTTGTTACCAGTCCTGGTGGGGTATATGAAGGTTGTGATGTTGAGTGATCTCTGTGAAGGACACGGAGATGCCGCGTACTTGTGTGAGGCAGCGTTATTTGCACTCGATATGGTTTGAAAACAGCTTCATTGTGGGCCTCCATTTGGCCGGCTGGTCAAATTGTACAATATTCAGATTTGCGGAGCATTCAGATGTGACAGTATCTGATGTTGAACTGGATGGGAACGTCAAGGCAGGCATACTCGTCGTCAAGGTTTCGGTCGATCACGTCTGACCACCACAAGGGAGGATCGCCGTATTGTGCACCAAGCACATCGTAATCCCTTCACATCTGCGCCTGCCTTTCGAGAACAAGTAACGGACTCTCTGCAACAGTCTGTGTCATCACCCACCATTGGCCGGACTGTAGCAGAAGCCGTACTATGGAATTACCACCCCATGCTTAGGCTGTCATTATCACCACAATACAAACGGCTGCGTTCAGAGTGGTGCCGTGACAGGGAAACATGGCCTGCTGATGCATGGCGTCACATTGTGTACAGCGATGAATCGCGATTCTGCACTACCCCGGATGACCATCGTCTGCGAGTATGGCGCCGACCTGAGGAGAGGCACAGCTGTGTTACTCCTGGCGTCATGGTGTAGGGAGCCATCAGGTATGACTTCAGGTCGCGGCTGGTAGTGATTGAGGGAACTCTGACGGCATGTGCGTCCTCATGTGTTACCTTTCATGCGACAGTATCGTGGTGGAACGTTTCAACAGGACAATGCTCGTCCACATACGGCACGTGTCTATATGAACTGTCTGCATGATGTTAAGGTGTTCCCGTGGCCAGCGAGATCTCCAGATCTGTCCCCAATAGAACATGTGTGGGACCAGCTCGGACGTCAACTCTGTCACAGTGCCAGTAACTTATTCATGATATCAAGGACCAATTACAACAGTTGTGGGCCAGGAGAGGAAACAACGGCTTTCTGACACCCTTCCCTACCGAATCGGTGCACACATCCAGGCCAGACGAGGTGCAATGTCATACTGATAAGTGAGGTCCAAATGAAACGTTCTTTGTAAATTTGACTCGATTTTGTAATCACTGAAATAACATCACATACCCTCCATTTTGTGCGCGTTAAGTTTCATGTAGTTTGCTCCTCCCATTCTGGGTGTTTGAATTCGTTTCTGTCAGGCAGTATATATGGTGGACTATTTGGGCAAATTATTGTGAATACTCCTCACTCCACACGAGTGGTTTCAAACTTACATCCGAACGAAAGGAAGTGCATCCAATATGTCAAAATTGATGTGAAAATCTCCAGCTGAAATACAACGATGCTCTCTTATTCTAATACGTTTTGAGGTTTTGTTTGTTGTGCAAACATTAGTTCAAATAACACTTACGTGAATCAGGTTTATTAGTGCGTTATGAATCACGAACTATATAAGCCGTACGTAGGTAGATAACGAAGTCTGGATACCGAAACATTGCCTACAAGTGGGTCGAGATTTAAGAAATGCTAGCTGCAGGATGACGACATTTTACTTTATTGAAGAACCTTCAGGTAAAGTACAACAAACATTTAAAATGTATCGTCATTTTCTACAAAAAATAAAAGAAATAATACATTCTCGAAACTATGTAGGTCGAGTCATAAGTCATGGCAACTATTTTTTTCTCGCGAACAGGAGACAACACGGAAAATCTGAGATATGCATTTGGAAACGTACGGTATGTACTTTCGTATGATGCCACTAGATGGTGTATGTAAACAACGGTGTGGGTCTAAGCATGGCCCCAAATTCAGTGTGTGAGTGAGAACGTCACAAAATGGAAGTCATCAAGCAGGAGCAACGACCGTATATTAAAATGGCAGTTCTCCGCAGCAGAAATGCACGCCAATGCCATGCAGAGCTGCGGGAAGCATTAGGTGGACAAAGGTTAGCTAAAAAAAAGGACATATTAACAGCATTTCGGAGAGAGGTGTCACACGTTAGCAATACACATGCAGTGAATGGTATTCAGCGCCTGCCCCACCGCTGGCAACGCACAGTGGAAACCTTGGATGATTTTTTCGAAGGTCTGTAACCAGTGGAGACCTGTCCTTTGTACGTAGTCTTGTGTATTTGCTGTCTATACCATAATAAAACAATGTTTACCAATGGCCTGTGTTCTGCCACTTTCCTACGAGAATCTCCTGAAGTCAGAATTTATCTTCAGGCACTATGCATAAGTCCATGCCCTATACTTCACAAAATATCATGACATATGTTCACTAAATGGCTTCAGAATTATCTAAAAAGCATTCAGGAGAATGGAACCGCTTTTCAGACCTCCAAAAAGTCCAAGATCACCAATGCCGAGCAACAAGGGGCATCTGGAGTGTCTCAGAGTTAAGTGGCTGCGTGCGTCGTGAGGCGAGTCCAACCAACTGGAGCCTCAGCCAAGCACATCTACGGCCCAGTAGTAGAGACAATTTAAACCTGCACTAACCAAGTAATTTATATCTACCTATCGCGCGACCATGTTCTACGTCAAAATTTGCGGCCGTGACCCGGACACAGCCCTGTTCAAAGTTTACTTTCTTTAAATATGTATACGGTGAGTGAGGTTGGTAGCGCTAATGACACGTTTTGTGTTTGTCTCTGAATGTTGTGAAGACATTCTAACTGGTTTGTGAGTATGGGCGTGTCTGGTTCAGCAGGGAGGATGGCGTCATCCATCTTGCCCGAACGTTCTCTCTAATGAAATAGAATTAGCATAGAGGATTAACATAGTGGATTAGAGACAAGGTGGTGAGGGCTCATTACAGGGCCAGCTGGGCCCTTGTGGTTCGTAATCGCATTGCAAAGTAGTTAACAGCTCGACTGGGCAGGGTCTCCCACTTTTTTTGTGCCTGTGATTATTGCCGACACGACAGTTTAATCAATGTTGGGACTTGTGTTTAGCGTTTTAAATGGAGCCAGTGACATTCACAGGGGGCTCTGACACACTCTGCAATTAACTAGAAACCATGGTGTAAGATGTTAAGAAATTCAACATGCCAAATTTGTGGAAAATGGTTCTTTATATTTAAACCAGATATGCCTTTGTTCAAAAGGTAATAATAATAATAATAATAATAATAATAATAATAATAATAATAATAATAATAATAATAATAATAATACCGAGCTCGATAGCTGCAGTCGCTTAAGTGCGGCCAGTATCCCGTAATCGGGAGATAGTGGGTTCGAACCACACTGTCGGCAGCCCTGAAGATGGTCTTCCATGGTTTCCCATTTTCACACCAGACAAATGCCGGGGCTGTACCTTAATTAAGGCCACGGCCGCTTCCTTCCAGCCATAAGACGCCATAAGACGGTGCCACGTAAAGCAAATATAATAATAATAATAATAATGATAATAATAATAATAATAATAATAATAATAATGCCCGTTGGGCATATTTAGGAAATAGAAAAGGCATAGAAAAATGATGTATAGTGATGCCTTAAGTACCAGAGAGCAGTGCTTCGCAGGGACCCACCAAACCGCCCCAAGAAGTTCTCTTACATATGTAGAAGAACTAAAAGTAAGACAGGTAAATCTGTCTGTGTTGCTACCGGCCGCCGGTGACGAAGGCAATGTCCACCTTGTCTACGATAGAGCTCACATCATGTGCGGCCACAGAGCTGCCACCCTCGGTGAAAATAAGGAAACTCTCATACCGTATGCGAGATGCAATCGCTCTAGGTACCTTTCATTGCCATGCGAATGTGTTCTGCCCAGGTTAATCGTATAACCATTCCAAGATAATGGTTTTGTCCAGGGCAGTGGTCTACCCAATCCAGAAAGTGGTGTTAAAAATAAGTGAAAGTTCAGAGTTTAGGTTTAGAAAGAATTGTTTTGTGTCATAGGCTCTGTTTCCCATGTTTTCTTTACAATTGGCCTTATGTCGCATCGACACAGATAGATCTTATGGCGACAGTGGGGTTCGAACCCACTATCTCCCGGACGCAAGCTTACAGCTGCGCGGCCCTAACCGCTCGGCCAACTCTCCCGGTTTTCCAAATATTGTGAAATCAACTATTTCCAATCTTCAAAGATTAAATGACATCTTCAGGTGTATCTACCTCCACAGGTTAAACAGGAGCTTGCAGCGCTCGGCCACCTCGCATTTCTCACCTTGTAGTGTATGTAGGCTCTCTTACGCTCAGCTTGGGACATTTACGTTGTTGCTTTTTCGATTCCTTGTGACTCAAAAATTCTTCTCATTTCCGCTTGAAGCAGGCTTGAACTTTTTAAAATTAGGAAATATAGTCATTAAGGAAACTTTTACAAGTTCACAAATATTTCACTAATTTTCTCGCACCTAGTCATGTTTCTTCACAAGTAGTATTACAGATATCGATATATTTCGTGTAGACTAAAGGAATATTACCGCGTGGAACGTGCTATTTGGGTCGCGGTCCTGAGTTAAATTAACAGCACACTCCGATTTCACCACAAAAAGACGGATGAGCGCACGCTCACCATTACGGCATCATGTTTTGAAAGCTACTTGAATACACTTTCAAGACCTTCCCCTTTTCAACTCAGTTATTATGCTTGTGGTAGCGCGTATAATTTCGAAATTACTGTTTCTTTGGGACACAAGGATATTTACCGCGAGACCCAGTCCTGAAACGAAATGATAGGCTTATTGTACGTCAAAACGTTTTCCAGAACGATTTTATGTATTGATTCACAAATGTAATCAGGTAATTCCAAATTATTTTGTAAGATGAAAATGTAAAACACACAAAAATAATGTTTAGTGTTCTAAATTCTGTCATCGTACTGAAAGCCAACGACACAGAGATGTCATATTCAAATAACCCGACTTCAACCTGGTTTGAACCGTTTAACTTCAGAATAGAAAGGCATAGGACAACTACTGCCTATGCCACCAAAGTCAGCTATCTGTTTTATTGTATGAAATATCGAGTCTAGGGTTGTTTTCTCTTAACAGTTGTCTTGTCAGAAAAAGACCATAACAAACTTCAGTTCCAGAAATGTCCCAATGCTTGACAGAGCTACGAATCAAACCTGCATGCAAACACCTTTGCTAACCTTTGGACCAGACTGGTGCTGATTTGTTTATGAAAATAGTACTTGACTGTGTTTCCTCTAATTGAAACAGTGTTTCTGGTCAAGATCCCTCCCACGTTACTTAACAATGGAAAGTTGGCAAGTTGGACCCACATTAGTTTACTCTGCAGACCTAACCACACCAGTAGCAAGGAACCAACACGCAGCCTTGGAGAGTGGTCCTGTCCAAACACTCCCCCCCACATTCCGTAATTACACACTCCAGACTACCACTTGCCAAGAAATCTCATAAACGTGGTGGCGGTCTGACGAGTGTTTGTCGTGGAGCGCCTCCAGGGAGCACATTGATCTCCGCAGGAGACAAAGAGGGACTTGGACTCTTGGGGAGACGAACTTCGCTATGGCCATTCCATCAAAAATATTGTCTGAGTCTGCCTCAAAGACATACGCTGAAGCAAACGTCTGTTACTACTTCCCTCTCTGGGATGTCTATCTAATAATGAAGGGACTTAACCTTGCTGTTAACCGAGGTTGAGCCTCGAAAGGCAGTTTTTAAACAGTTCTCATATCAGGTTGATATAGAATACACTGACTGACAGAGCAAATGCAACACCAAGAAGGAGTGGTCAGAACTTTATGCCAATTGCAGGGTACACTGACGTCACTGAGGTATGCTCATGATGTGAAATGCGCCGCTGTGCTGCGCACGTAGCGAACGATAAATGGGACACGGCGTTGGCGAATGGCCCACTTCGTACCGTGATGTCTCAGCCGACAGTCATTGTAGAACGTGTTGTCGTGTGCCACAGGATACGTGTATAGCTAAGAATGCCAGGCCGCCGTCAACGGAGGCATTTCCAGCAGACAGACGACTTTACGAGGGGTATGGTGATCGGGCTGAGAAGGGCAGGTTGGTCGCTTCGTCAAATCGCAGCCGATACCCATAGGGATGTGTCCACGGTGCAGCGCCTGTGGCGAAGATGGTTGGCGCAGGGACATGTGGCACGTGCGAGGGGTCCAGGCGCAGCCCGAGTGACATCAGCACGCGAGGATCGGCGCATCCGCCGCCAAGCGGTGGCAGCCCCGCACGCCACGTCAACCGCCATTCTTCAGCATGTGCATGACACCCTGGCTGTTCCAATATCGACCAGAACAATTTCCCATCGATTGGTTGAAGGAGGCCTGCACTCCCGGCGTCCGCTCAGAAGACTACCATTGACTCCACAGCATAGACGTGCACGCCTGGCATGGTGACGGGCTAGAGCGACTTGGATGAGGGAATGGCGGAACGTCGTGTTCTCCGATGAGTCACGCTTCTGTTCTGTCAGTGATAGTCACCGCAGACGAGTGTGGCGTCGGCGTGGAGAAAGGTCAAATCCGGCAGTAACTGTGGAGCGCCCTACCGCTAGACAACGCGGCATCATGGTTTGGGGCGCTATTGCGTGTGATTCCACATCACCTCTAGTGCTTATTCAAGGCACGTTAAATGCCCACCGCTACGTGCAGCATGTGCTGCGGCCGATGGCACTCGCGTACCTTCAGGGGCTGCCCAATGCTCTGTTTCAGCAGGATAATGCCCGCCCACACACTGCTCGCATCTCCCAACAGGCTCTACGAGGTGTACAGATGCTTCCGTGGCCAGCGTACTCTCCGGATCTCTCACCAATCGAACACGTGTGGGATGTCATTGGACGCCGTTTGCAAACTCTGCCCCAGCCTCGTACGGACGACCAACTGTGGCAAATGGTTGACAGAGAATGGAGAACCATCCCTCAGGACACCATTCGCACTCTTATTGACTCTGTACCTCGACGTGTTTCTGCGTGCATCACCGCTCGCGGTGGTCCTACATCCTACTGAGCCGATGCCGTGCGCATTGTGTAACCTGCATATCGGTTTGAAATAAACATCAATTATTCGTCCGTGGCGTCTCTGTTTTGTCCTCAACTTTCATCCCTTTCGAACCACTCCTTCTTGGTGTTGCATTTGCTCTGTCAGTCAGTGTATATACAATCGAAGATCAGTGAAAGTTCTTGAATGTCAAAGCAATATATCGGTACAGAAGAAGGATAATGTAATTAATGGCATTATATTCAGTACCTCCAACTTCCCACTTCTGTCTATTAAACAACTAGTAATAAATAAATAAATAAATAAATAAATAAATAAATAAATAAATAAATAAATAAATAAATAAATAAATAAATAAATAAATAAATAAATAAATAAATAAATAAATAAGTAAATAAATAAATAAATAAATAAATAAATAAATGTTTTCATTCCATCATCTCATTCCTCTCCCATTAAAATGTACTCTACAATTGTACACGTGTATTGCTAAGATGTAGTCTAGATAGACATACTTTTTATGGCAATACTACCAACGTAAGGAATGAAGCTTCCTCTACAAATTTCAATAGAATCGTGAGAATATTTAAATAATTCCTAACTATGAATTAGTAAATGTCAGAATGTTATTCTTAAATAGATTCTCTTAACAAATGATAGGACAAATTTATCTTAAAGTTATCAATTATTTTGTAAGATTCTGACTTCCATTAAGGTGACTTTACACTAGTAATTAGGACACAGGGCTATTGACCACGATCCTCTAAACGCTTAAAATACCTCGGAAAGTGAATTACATTGCAAGTTGAAAAAAGCGTACAGCAAGACTAAAAGAAGAGTAACAGAGAGTAAATCTAGACTGTGGAGTATATGTTGAATCCACTGAAAAAAACAGACTATTTATTTGCGAGCATGAAACAAACGAAAAAAGTTTAAAACTGCTTTAACTAGAAGTTATTGCTCTGTGGAGGAGTGTAATGAGGTACAGTTAATAGCGCGTTGGCTCTATGTTAACACATTCAATTCCCAATGGGCAAGGGTTATTTATCTTGTTTCTACAATACGTTGTATGGGTGTTACTTTATTTTTTAAATAACAATGAAATGAAAAATCTGCCCTCACATACAACGTACAGTAGATGCAATGTCTTTAGGTTTTCTGGACTTGTGTGATAACCACTACGCTGGGGAGGATGACATTATGTTTTGCTCATAGACATGACTGCTAAAGACTGATGAAGCGGTGCGATACAAAACTCTCAGTTCACTTGTAGTTGTTGTTGCCATATGCCCTGTAATAATAATAATAATAATAATAATAATAATAATAATAATAATAATAATAATAATAATAATAACTTTTATTTGATGTTTGCCGAGCTCGATAGCTGCAGTCGCTTAAGTGCGGCTAGTATCCAGTATTCGGGAGATAGTAGGTTCGAACCCCACTGTCTGCAGCCCTGAAAATGGTTTTCCGTGGTTTCCCATTTTCACACCAGGCAAATGCTGGGGCTGTACCTTAATTAAGGCCACGGCCGCTTCCTTCCTACTCCTAGCCCTTTCCTGTCCCATCGTCGCCATAATACCTATCTGTGTCGGTGCGACGTAAAGCAACTAGCAAAAAAAAATATATATTTGATGTTACAGCGTATACATTGTGCATAGAGTTGAGAATACACTAGAATGATCATGTATACCATAATCACTCACTTTCACAAAATATCACAATAGAAGACCTCCGATTTGTACAAGTGAGTACATGGTATCGGCTGCATTACTCACCGCATAATTTGCATATGCAGGATTAGTCTGGGTCATGGAAGTATTCGGTATTACACAGCTTATGATGGTATACATGTACAGACTTAACAAAGTGTCGCAGGTCTTGATTAGTGTTTGTCCTATTCAAGTCGCGCTTTCTGAAAGCTACTCTGGAGATACCGAAATACATAAAATCTCGACTAGCATTTGAACTTGCCAAGGAGACCTTCCTCATCGAGGACATCACAGACGCCTGGGAGAAATTAATGCAGGAGAGAGTGAAGAAAATAGACTAAATCTGGATCACCTTTTATGTAATAGAATCAATAATAATAATAATAATAATAATAATAATAATAATAATAATAATAATAATAATAATAATCCGTGGTACAAATTATTACTTGTTATCCTATCCTATCCGATTTATCTTGGTCAACTCTTGTTCTCTTGTGACGCTGATGGTATTAGCCTTGCGAGGCCTAGGAAATATTTTATTTTCACGTCCTTCATGGCACTTCCCGTTCTTTTACCGATACCTCCATTCTTTGAAGTGGCAGACGTCTTCCATTTACGCTGTTGTTAGTGTTCAGAGAGGATGGTTGCCCAGTTATCCTTCCTCTTAAAACAATAATTGTCACCACAATCATTTTCTGTCTCGAGGCTAAAAGGGCATTTATCTATTGCCCGTACTAAACTTTAAATACTGCATAATTTGAAATCATTCTCTCCAACGTACTACATAAGAATGATAATATGCATGACTCTTCGGGGACACTGGGGTAGAAATAGCTTTTTCCTTACGCAGTGTGGTGTGTGCTAAAATTATTTTCAACATTGGTAACTCTGTATTGGTGTAAGGCTGTATGGTAAGTTGAGAAGTAAGTTGGAAGGCACAATGGTTGACATGTATCCAGAAGTTACAAGAGCTTAATTGTGTCGCACTGAGCAACAAGAGCCTACGGTTCTTGTAACCGAGCCCAGCTCTTCAAGCGCTAAACGCCGTTAACTTTTAACGAATACACACTCTATCCTTCTGGCACGGTAAGTATACTTAGAAAGAAGGACCGTGTTCAACAGTGACCCTCCAAAAATTGCATGAACGTCTTGAAAAAAAAATTTTTTAATACATTTATTTCACCAAGAGAGTTACACATTGAAACAGACTCGTAATTGTAAGAATAAGGAATACAAATCCATCTAACTTACATAGGAAAGTGAAGAGGCTACCAGAAGATCGTCAGATGTGGCTACAAGCCAATTCACTGATGGAGTTCCTGATGTATGATATCCTTGGTCGTCCCCTGGGTCTCTTTTTCCAGTACTTTACTTTCAGTGATGCTTTGTAGAAGAGAGTCATGTCTCGGAATGTGTCCAAGGAACTTTGTTTTCCTCCTTGGACCGATGACCTAAATGTTAGGCCCCTTTAAACAACAAGTATCATCATCGTGTTTTGCTCTTAACTGTTTAGGTAATGAAATATTATTTAATGTCAGAGAAGAAATAAATATCTCGGATACAAGACATATTTTCTGTAACATTCATTATAAGTGGATAAAATTATGGAAGGAAATTATTGCGTTTCGCTCGTGGATATGTACATAGACTATCATGAAAACCGACAACTGTTAATAATATGTGTCTTCAAGGATCTAGCTCCCTGGATAAATGGTTGGTCAGCGTCGCAGCCCTCTGTAAAAAGGCTCCCACATTCGATTACCGGACGGGTCTGGGGATTTTTAACCACATCGGTTAATTCCTCTCGTTCCCGACTGGGCTTATGTGTATGCCTCAATAAACACATCTTCATTCACACACAACACACCACGGAAGTATGTTATAGTGAATACATTCTTCTCCACAGTGTTGGTGTCGAGAAGAGCACGTGGCCGTACAACAGTTCGCACTGCGTCTAAATTCGTGTGCGATAAAGGTGAAAGATGAAGGAGAGGAAGAACTTCAAGAAATGTGTTCATTTTAAATCCTCTCATGAGTTGAAATTTGAGAAATATTATTTTTTTTCTATGTAGAAATGTAGATCCGAAGTGATTTATATTTTCTGAACTTGCTTTAAGGAAGCATTGCCATCAATGAATGTTAAAAGGAAAATAAGTAACAGAAATAATAATCTTTAGATGAGGATTATGACATAACTATGAATGACAATATTGACCCGTTGACTGAATAAAGTGCCTATTTAACTTATTTTGTATAAACTATTTCTTTCTAATGTTGTGAAGACGGTTATACTGAAATTCAGATATCTGGCAAATAGTTGGTAAAGGCTCTTATAACAAATCTGTTCCTAGATTTGGGTTGTTTTATTGCTCAGTTATAAAACTTGAGCTACATTCTTTGGTTCTGTGATGTTGTCCTTAACTTGCTAAGGAAACTCTGGTAACTGCTTGGAGACATGTCCTGTTGAAGTTAATGTCGACCGAGACTGGCGCGATGCTGTCCCATACGCTCGAGTTAATAGTGCTTCGCAACTTCTCCGGCGCCCGGCGTCGTAAAGTGTCTGACAAACTGCCACACTACCTGCAGTAACAATAGTTGTGTCTGACATCTCTCACAGGAAGTGAACGAAATAAGTTTCTATGGTTTGTTGAAAAGTATGTTACTTTTATGTCCATCAGTTCCACAAGATACTGAGATCCCCTGTCTTGATCGTCGGTATTATATGTGTGACCACCAGTAGTGATAAAGATAATGCAGATATTTTCTAACGGAATTATCTATGTCCCATACATGTATTTGATGTAACTTCCGGATTAATGCACTGTAACACAACGTTGTATTTTGATCCGTCAAACTTCTATTATTATGCTAGTTGTAACGTCTATAATACCGTAATTTAGCTCCAAATCGTTACACACTATGAAATTTTCTATGAATGTCTTACAGAGAAGTGTTAGTTAAGGATTCCTCCAAATCAGTTAAGTATCTAATCACATTATTGCTTCTGAAAAAAATTACTGTGTTGGATAAACTATCTTAGGTGAATATACTCTTTGGTGCTCTGATTGTAATCTAAAAATTATTTTTAGTGTTTTGCTTGATTCTGCCATAGGAATAAGGAAAAAATACCATACTGAATACGCTTTATTAGACATGATAATCTGAAGTTTAAATTATCCCTTAATCATATTATAAAATATTCAACAACACATAGAACGTATTATTTACCAATCTCTGACTCACAGATAGCGTACTATAAGTTACATGAAATAGTAGTTTGAATGTTCGACTGACATTCAAGACGTTGATTAAATTTTCAATTCCATGAATATATCCACTTTCGAAGTGATGATAATGATAATAATAATACTACTACTAATAATAATAATAATAATAATAATGCTTTATGGAGATCGGTAGCTGCAGTGGCTTAAGTGCGCCCAGTATCCAGTATTCCAGGTGATGGGTTAAAACCCCACCGATGACAGCCCTGAAGGTGGTTTTACGTGGTTTCCAATTTTCACACCATGCAAATTAGGCTACGGCGGCTTCATTCCCACTCCTAGCCACTCGTCGACATAAGACCTATCTGCGTAGGTGCGGTGTTATGCAACTTGTAAAAACATGTGCGTGAAGAATGGAATAGTACTGGGAGGTCTGAAATAAAAGTTGATTGTCTGGCGTTCGCAGACGATAGTGTGACACTGGCAGACGACACACAAACACAGCTAAGGTACAGGTTGAAACAGTTCAAGAGATTGCTCTAAAGACGGACTTCATATATCGTACGAAAAGGCAGAACTGATGATACAGGACAGAAAAGAGGCAACACAGAGTATTGACTCTAAGTATGGAACAGTTAACAGAGTACAGAAGTGTAAATATCTAGCGGAGGGGTAATTCCTATAGGGTTCCAGGAATAGCGTTAAGGAAACTGGCAAGAAAGATAGAAATGTCAGCTATGTCTCAACGTGTATAACAAAAATTTAATCTCAATCACGGCAAAACTCAGACATTTTGACACTGTGATAAAGCCAGAAAGTTTGTATGTGATCTAATGCCTTTCATTGAGCAGGAAGTGCTTACTAGAAAGCATTGGAAAATGAGAGAGAAAAATCTTGAGAAAAATGCTAAGAACTAGGAAAGTGGAACAAGAATTTCGATCTGCGACTAAATGAGAAATTATACAAAGATACGGAGGAAATCAAATTATAATTTTTAAAAATAGAAGACTTCGTTTCTACGGACACATCCAAAGAATGTCACCAGAGCGAACAGCTAAGAGAATTCTGGAATATATGTACAACAGGAAAGCTAAAAATTAATTGACTTAGACTGAGGGAGGGCATGGAGGAAAAGAACATACCACAGGATGCAGTAAGATATTATCATAGGGTTATGGGATGACCGAGATCAAACGATCAACCAAGATGACACGAATAGGGAACGGACCGGCAACACCTGTTAGGAAGAACGTAAAAATGTCCATTCCGAAGGGATGAAGAAATTCTGGGCTGACCGAAAGAAGAAGAACCAGAAATGAATGTTTCTTATCGCGGCCAGTAGTAGATACTAACGGCAACAAAATTAATAATAATAATAATAATAATAATAATAATAATAATAATAATAATAATGTTGGTTTTAAATTCCACTAACTGCTTTCACATTCTAAATAAAAGATGACGTTCTGAAACAATTTCATGTTAAGTATAGAGTATACTTGTTTTAAAGTTTTCTTTCCAATTTCCTATATTGGATAATTGCTTGCAAATAAAAAATTAGATCTAGCTCTTCATTTCATCAACACGTGGTAAAGTTCCAAATTAATTTCGGTAGGTGAATAAATTAAAGAATATTAAAACAATTGTCAGATAAAATGAATAATTACAATGTAAGACTTGTTCAATCTAATGCTTAAACAAGTACAGATATAATCTGTGAAAACAATCCGTACCATGCCCTTCTCTCGCTTCTTCTTCTTCTTCTGCTTATTATTATCATCATTATTATTATTATTATTATTATTATTATTATTATTATTATTATTATTATTATTATTATTATTATTATTTCCTCCTACTGGGTGACAATATGGAAGCTGCTGGGATATCGGTGGCGCTGAGTAATTACATTCATGGCACAACCAGTGCGTCCGTTTGTTATGAAAGGTGTTGCTCATAGGGTCAGCCGTGCTGCAATAGCAACTTCTGGCCCAGTCAGGTGAGCAATGGGAATCTACCACACACCTCGCCTTGCCTAGTATGCCTCTTTTTGGTGCTGCCATTGCTTTTTGCTGTTTCCCTAAATCCGCATAACCTTTGGTTGTGCTATCTGAATAACCAACCGGCCTTTAGGCTGATGACCTGACATGAATATTATTATTATTATTATTATTATTATTATTATTATTATTATTATTATTATTATTATTATTATTATTATTATTATTATTATTATTATTTTTATTATTATTCGACTTTTCCTCAATTTTGTTGGGGTTGGCACTTGACGTGGATTTGGCCCTGTAATACATCCTGATGCCCTTCCAGATGTGACCCCCAGGTGAAGGGATGTATTCGTTGTTGCTTGTTTTTGTGGTGGTTGGTAGTGTAGTATGTTCTGTGCAGATTCATGGAAGTGTATTAAGACGAACGCAAACATCCAGTCCCCCAGCCTGAGGAATTAATCATAAGCAGTTAAAATCCTCGGTCCTGCCGGGAATCGAATCCGGTCACACTGAACCAAAGGCCAGTACGCTGACCATTCAACTAAGGAGCCGTACAATCTGTACCGATTCCATACTACATAAAGTACGTATGTGCAGTAGAAATTGCTTAAAGTTACGCAGTGAGGGATCATGCTACCTTACGTAATGATTATCCTCTTTATATCTAGTCATAGAGCTGCAGTTTAAGCTTATTACCTGATATTCAGCTGCAGTGTAACCATGAACTATTGTTCATTTACAACATTTTGTTACACCTTTACTTATTGCCTTCACAATATTAACTTTTAAATTGTCCATTAACAAGCGGATACTGCACACAACTGACCAATTATGGGAAAACAATTGACACGATTACCAAGAAAATAATTGAAAGTAATGCATAATAATAATGTTATTTGCTTTACGTCTCACCAACTACTTTTACGGTTTTCGGAGACGCCGAGGTGCCGGAATTTTGTCCCGCAGGGGTTCTTTTACCTGCCAGTAAATGTACCGACACGAGGCTGACGTATTTGAGCACCTTCAAATACCGCCGGACTGAGCCAGGATCGAACCTGCCAAGTTGGGGTCAGAAGGCCAGCGCCTCAACCGTCTGAGTCACTCAGCCCGGCAGTAATTCATAAACTTTCATTTCAGTCTATGAAGAGATAAAATGTATTTCTCACACATATTTCTGCATTCATTTATCACCTTATGTAGATCGCTATGATGTAGAGTTTGTCCTTGCGGAAACTTAATAAAACTTCACATGTGCCATATTTCACTCAGGAAATCCCTTTGCAACCTGTAGGGAGCTTTTAAGCAGACGTTTTATATCCAGAACAACACATTCCACGAGAAAACGATAATCGATATGGCAAAGAGAGTGCTTGATTCTGTCACGAGCATTTTCCTATCTACTGGACGAGTTGGCCGTCCGGTTAGTGGCGCGCAGCTGTGAGCTCGCATCCGGGAGATAATGGGTTCGAACCCCACTGTCGGCAGCCCTGAAGATGGTTTTCCGTGGTTTCCCATTTTCACACCAGTCAAATGCTGGGGCTGTACCTTAAGGCCACAGCCTCTTCCTTTCCATCCCTAAGCCTTTCCTGTCCCATCGTTGCTATAAGTCCTATCTATGTCGGTGTGACGTAAAGCAAATAGCGAAGTTTTGCTATCTATGAACAATCCTAAGTACGCGACAGTGACATGAGAATGTAGCAAGTAGCAACACAATGAATTTACGGAAATACGCGAACTCCATCTGAGATACAGTAAGAGTAAAGTATGTTGATTGTTGTCAATATCATTCATTTAACGGTTAACGCACTGATTTCAAACGTATATTGTGTTAACTTGAAGTACAAGTCATATGCGTTAAGACACGAATCCGTTTTCACTTTACTATAGAACATGCCTGCAAATTTGCTAAGCTAATCTGCCCTGCTATTGCTGTGTCAGAATTCTCTATGAGGATTTGATATATTCACTAACGCGGCTGTCATGTCGCTGAGGGAATCAGAACAGTGGAACTGCAGTAAATGGTTTCAGATCGATAACGTATGTCACTTCGGCAGCACACGAGTGAATGTAGTTTTGGTGTCCTAATCAATTATGCCGGGAGTGAGAAATATTCCGCCTCAGATGGTGAATATGTAGTCTTCTCAAATGTTAACGGTGCAAACGTCGATAAAGTATTCTGTATTGATGAAAGGCAAATTCAAGCGAACCTGGGCAGATTACCTCGATATTTATCAGCTTAAAAATGGTTGTTGTTTCATTACCAAGTGAGTCAGGACAATGACTATAATAATAATTTCGTGTGGCTATTTCTAACCAAATGCAGCCTTTGCAAGGCAGATCCTCCGATGAGGGTGGGCGGCATCTGCCATGTGTAGGTAACTGCGTGTTATTGTGGTGGAGGATAGTGTTATGTGTGGTGTGTGAGTTGCAGGGATGTTGGGGACAGCACAAATACCCAGCCCCCGAGCCATTAGAATTAACCTATTAAGGTTAAAATCCCCGACCCGCCCGGGAATCGAACCCGGGACCATATGAACCGAAAGCCAGTACGCTGACCATTCAGCCAACGAGTCGGGCAGGACAATGACTGAACTACTATAAATCGTAAGATTTTCAACCCAAAATTTATGTGGTATTGTTTATCTTATGCAACCGATAACAAATGTAAACGCACTCTTAAATGTGTAGCTTTGTATTCAAGCGACTTTGGTTTCCAATAATTTGCTAAATAAAAATATTCATTCTGAATAAATTGCCTTTATTGAATGCAACAGAGTTTTCTTTTATAAATGCCTTTCTGATTGCATACACAAATCTCTTCGCGATTTTAGAGACAAATTGTTGTCAGAGGATTTCAGGAATGATTCGAGGACAGTAACTCCACTCGACAATATTAATCCCTCGTGCTCAATAGTTTTTTACGAGAAATCTCTGAGTGATCTTGGCAAAGGGTTATCTCACCCCACCCTCTGAGTTCCTGCGTCTTCATTGAATGCCAGGAGTAAAATACGCAATTCCTCATGTTTGTACCGTCATGCGGGTAGCGAACAACAGGCTCTCGGCGCTGGTCCTCCATGTCATTTCCTGGTTTGAAAGCAGGAGTAAAATATGCAACTCCTGCCGGTACCTTTGTCACGCGGGTAGCAGACAGCTGTCTCACGGCGACGACCTCATCACTCCACAGAATGGTATATGCTGAAGCGAAACAAACTCTTGCCCGTATGTAACGCGGGTAGCGGACTGCAAGCTGACCACATCACATTGGTTTCGAGTATTATTGAAATCTTGAAGCGAAATATGTAATCTCAGTTCGCCGTAAGACCTACCTGTATCGGTGTGTCGTAAAGCTAATTCTTAACAAAAACGATATCTTATCGTAGACTTTCACGACCACAAAATAACATTATAGTATGTTTGGGATATTAGGTCGTTATATACTTACTAACATGTGTATTCGCGTCAGCTTGTAATAATTATAGCACCACCTAATATCGCCAACGTATTGTTATCTGAAATATGTAAATTTTCTCAGAGGTACTACCAATGTACAGTCATTCAAAATTCTGGTAATGGCCCTTCTCAGTTCAGTCTACGTTCAACAATGCAGCCATGGACAACAATAACTTTAATTTGACCTGTATTTCCTCTCTAAAACTTCTTACAAGCTTTTATAAAATTGATCAATTTCATTCCATTACAGGAATAAATCAGTTCGCTTATTATTCTGGCAAAAGTAAGGGATAAGACTCCTAAGCAAATTACTTTCCTAGGCTGCAAATATTTATCTATATAAATAAAGTTGTACTGGGTCCGCTGTCTGTAATTTCGTTTGTTTTGCCAATTTTTCAGATATTTATCCGTTTTAGGTCAACTCAAGACCGAATCGGTGTTTTTTTCTCGTGTCTTTCTGTCTGTTTGACTGTTCCACTATCACGGCGAAATAGCTGGACAGATCGCGACCAAACGTCATATTTAGTGTATACTGATCCCGGGGAAGGTTTTGATATGCATGCCAACCAGAACGGTTTTCCTCCATTTTCTCTTATACTATTAATTTTCTGTAAACTCCTTGGACTGTGTGAGAAACGTCTCTTCATTATAAACAACTTTTGTTATGTTCATAATTTACCTTTCTCTTCAAATGACGGAGAAACATACTATTTTCTGCGGGGATATCATGCTCTGCATTGAGTGACCGACAGACTGACCGACAGACCGACAACAAACCTACAGGTTACCATGGCAACGTCTCTGATTGCTTGCCAGAAGAGAAGTAACGTATTGCCATTTTCGTCATCATTCCTGTAAATTCGTTGTTATTCCTTGGCCACGAACCTACTACGCTGGCGTATCAGGGGGAGAGATGATACTCCCACGTGGCGCGTCCCAGGTTGCGGATAGGGAGGTCCTAACCGGCTTGCCGGCGGACTTGAGGGAAATAAAATACCTCTCGCGGACCAAACACACTACCACTTGCGGGTGGGAGCGCACATGTAGAATACACCCGCGGTATCCCCTGCCTGTCGTAAGAGGTGACCAAAAGGGGCCCAAGGGGCTCTCAACTTGGGAGTGTGGATTGGCGACCACGGGGCCCTTAGCTGAGTCTTGTCATTGCTTCCACTTACTTGTGCCAGGCTCCTCACTTTCGTCTATCCTATCCGACCTCCCTTGGTCAACTCTTGTTCTTTTCCGACCCCGACGATATTAGAGCTTTCGAGGCCTAGGGAGTCTTTCATTTTCACGCCCTTCGTGGCCCTTGCCTTTCGTCGTCCGTTACTTCATTTTTCGAAGTGACGGTTCCCTTCTTCTCTTTTCTCTCTCTTTACCCCCTGTGGGTGGGGGACGCAGACGAATAATACACCCACGGTATCCCCTGCTTGTTGTGTGAGGCGACTAAATGGGCGACCAAGGGATGATGGAATTAGAACCATGAAACTACTTTTGATCGTACCATCATGCGGGAAACACCATGGGTTGCCTGTACTTACGGGTAGTACCACTAAATTAGGTACAAAATAGGTTTGTGATTAAAGAGGCTGGCCTTGGGGTTTCCAGTACCCGTGCGTCCTACCCATGTGAGCAACACCGCGGGTCTGGGCGAAGCCTGTGAGTTGTACCGCTATATGAGTGGCACCGTGGGTCTTCTTTGCCTGTGATTAGTACCCACTATGTGAGGAACACCACGGGATAGTGCGAGTCCCTGTGGTTAGTAGACCTTGGTGAGGAACCTTATCGGTTTTCGTTGGCTATGAGTGGCGCCATTGTGTGAGAAACACCATAGGTCTGCGTTTCCTGTACGAAGTGCAATACTTGTGAGTAGTACCATCTTGTGTGGAACACCGTGAGTCTTCGCTACTTTTGATTAGTACCCCAGCATGAAACATACCATGGTTCTATTTTACTCGCGACATGTACCATTCTGTGGGGCCTTAGACGTGGATTTTGCACCCCTTTAGACATTAAGCATCATTGTGCTTTATAAGTGGCCCCTTGGTCAGTAATAATATTATTTACGATCTTTCCTTGAGTCCGATCCACTGTTTTTTGTTTGTTTTTGTTTTTTGTTGGGTTCATGTCCATCCATTCATTCTTCATGACATTTCTTATTTTATTTTGGTCAGTGGATGAATTTGAACTTTTTGTTATTTCATTTCGTACCATTAGGGGCCGATGACCTCGATGTTAGGCCCCTTTAAACAACAAGCATCATCATCATCATCATCTCTTATTCCTTCGGTAGAAAGCAAGTGAGACGTCAATTGACCATTCTGCGGGATATTGGTGGCATATCGTTTGAGGTTATAACCGTCCTCGAGTAGCTTAAGTAATAACACCATTAGCAATCATCTTATCTATTTACCTCAGAATTCCTGCGCCTAAATTTCTCCCCTGTTACCGCTTTCTTATATCCATAACTCATACCATTATAGTTTATTGAGGGACATTTGATTTTCCAATACATCCACTTGGTATTTACATGCTTGTCCTATCCGGCTGTCCTCAGTTATAATCCTATTTTCTATTAATTTCAACTTTCCAAATTGTATTACTTTCTTCCTTAATTCCTCCGTATGTATGCGAGTTCTAATCCCAAAACTTGGACACTCTTTTCATTGAGGATATATTCCAAGCTATGCAAATGTATAACTTTTGGCGCGGAAAATATCGGAATATGGATGCAATTTTAACGACGGTGCAGACCTTCGTTTGGGAATAATTGGTGGCTAAACGGTAAGTCTATCACAAAATAGAAAGCACAATCGCCCTTCAATTTGGAGAAATCTACAACTTTGGACCTATGAATTTTTGTCGTATCTCTATCCCCTATACATTAAATAGAACTGCATTTCTCGAATTCAAGTTAATTTTGTACTTTTACACGTACATGTTATTGTTTGGCACACGTATAGGAAAGATGCATTCATGACATTGGGCACGCACATTGACATGACCAGTGGCCATATGTTCACCAAATGTTATTATTCCAGTGTCACATGAGTATCAAAAAAATAAAGTAGTATGTGAAAACTGTACCAAATTTCACCCCATTCAATGACTAACTGAATCTAACCCATAAATATAGGAGATACGAGAAAATGTCATAGGACCAACCATGTAGAACACTGAACGAGGCCTCTGATGCTGAAGTCTGTAGATATAATTTAATATAATCTTACTCACTGCATTTACAGTAATTTACGGATAAATTCGTATACAATGTAGAATACCGTAGTGAAGCACGGGTACATATGCTAGTTTTCATATATAATACGTTATAATAGATGATTGGATGACTACAACTCCTGATGACACCAACTAAAAACCTAGGAGAGTTCTTAATTTTAGGATTTATTATCAGGACGGGGTATTAAAAGACTAATCAAAATACATCTAGTGAACATGTGTAGGAATCAATAATTATAAATTGGCATAAGCAACTAGCTTCTCAGTTTAGGGAGGTGAACTCTGTGGAAGTACGCGAGTTCTTCCTGTCGCCACTTTGAGCTAAGTTTCTCTCGGGATTGTATATTCTTTCCGCACTGAAATGCTTCCACCTCTTATTACACATGTAAGTGATTACAGAAAATTCTTATTCTAGATACAACGTATTTTATACCTTATGTCTATATATCTGATGGAAATAGCGTGTTACAAAATAATCCACAAAAACAAGACAATAGCCGGGCTGAGTGGCTCAGACGGTTGAGGCAATAGCCTTCTCACCCCAGCTTGGCAAGTTCAATCCTGGATCAGTCCGGTGGTATTTGAAGGTGCTCAAATACGTCAGCCTCGTGTCGGAAGATTTACTAGCAGGTAAAAGAACTCAAGTGGGACTAAATTCCGGTACCTCGACGTCTCCGAAAACCGTAAATGTAGTTGGTGGGACGTAAAGCAATATAACATTAAAAACAAGACAATTTGTACAGAATGGAATTTTCTGTCTTAACTCATGTTAATCTATATTTCTTGCTTAATACGGGCTGATTTCCGATCTAATGACTGCTAATAACCCAAAAATCCAAATTCCCCAAGACTACTGCAGTTTCCATTCATAGGGGAACTGAATTCTATTTTTTCGTATAATTCTTATTACCTGAAAGTATCAAAATATTATACATACTACTTGATGACTCCAAAGTCGTTGCAGTACTGTCGCCTCTTCATCAGTTTATCTCCAGCTAAAAACCTGTGAATTACTGAGGAAGAGCGGCCAGTTGTAACGATCCCTTAAGTTGTTAAACCTAGTTCTTATTGCTCAGTTTGAGTAGCTTTCTGGTGGGTTAGATCTCTAGAAGTACATTTCAAAATCATAAATATTGAAAATTGTGGGGAAATCGAAGCAGCAGCAGCAGTCGTCAGCGAAAATCACGTTGTCCTACCCACAACTCATACGTACATTTTACTTTTATTTCAAGTTATGTATACTTTATTGAAAACAGATTTACACTTTCGATGTATGTATGTATGTATGTATGTATGTATGTATGTATGTATGTATGTATGTATGTATGTATGTATGTATGTATGTATGTATGTATGTATGTATGTATGTATGTATGTATGTATGTATGTATGTATGTATGTATGTATGTATGTATGTATGTATGTATGTATGTATGTATGTATGTATGTATGTATGTATGTATGTATGTATGTATGTATGTATGTATGTATGTATGTATGTATGTATGTATGTATGTATGTATGTATGTATGTATGTATGTATGTATGTATGTATGTATGTATGTATGTATGTATGTATGTATGTATGTATGTATGTATGTATGTATGTATGTATGTATGTATGTATGTATGTATGTATGTATGTATGTATGTATGTATGTATGTATGTATGTATGTATGTATGTATGTATGTATGTATGTATGTATGTATGTATGTATGTATGTATGTATGTATGTATGTATGTATGTATGTATGTATGTATGTATGTATGTATGTATGTATGTATGTATGTATGTATGTATGTATGTATGTATGTATGTATGTATGTATGTATGTATGTATGTATGTATGTATGTATGTATGTATGTATGTATGTATGTATGTATGTATGTATGTATGTATGTATGTATGTATGTATGTATGTATGTATGTATGTATGTATGTATGTATGTATGTATGTATGTATGTATGTATGTATGTATGTATGTATGTATGTATGTATGTATGTATGTATGTATGTATGTATGTATGTATGTATGTATGTATGTATGTATGTATGTATGTATGTATGTATGTATGTATGTATGTATGTATGTATGTATGTATGTATGTATGTATGTATGTATGTATGTATGTATGTATGTATGTATGTATGTATGTATGTATGTATGTATGTATGTATGTATGTATGTATGTATGTATGTATGTATGTATGTATGGTATTCAGCCCGAAGGCTGGTTTGATCCTCTACTGCTCCACCAACAGCTGCCATAGATAGCCTAGGTGTCATTGAAGATTCATATGGAAATTAAAATCAGTTATCAAAATATGACTCATAATCAAAATTAATTGGATCAGTAACCAGACTCTGTATTTCAAAATTAATGAATTAAACCTTTCCCTTTCTTAATGCAACGTTGAAACAAAATAAATAATCGATCTTCTTCTGAAACTCTTGTGCCACAAGGCATATCTGGACTGTACGCTGGTAGCTGACAGCGTCCCTCTATGGAACTGTAACTCCTTGTCATACTGAATAGACTGTAATATGGAGGTAAAGCATACAACTTTACTGTATAGTATTAAGCCCGCGGGTAGTTGGCAGAGTTTGGCATTGTTGTATTGTCCCTTATAGTTGATGTAATAACGCACCGTTCGGCTGTCGTAGGCATTGTATAATTACCAGTTTTCAAAGACAATCCCAATTTTGACAAAGCCAATTGAAATTGGAACTATACATTTGTGACATCATCATTTATTTGAGATTTCTGAGACGTCGTTGCAGTTTCCTGGTGATTATGAATAATAATAATAATAATAATAATCATACAGTCTCAAGTAGTGCATACGGAATTGTCGTTTCACGTCATTCAGGCTGTCTGTGTGGCAATTTCGAGGTGTGGTTTTCCTTTACCGGATGTCAGTAAATTCATAGATCTTCTGAGTGACCAATGGCTGAATTATGATTCAATTGTTTTCGAAAAACACTAAATATGTCATCAGAGTGCCGATTTGGCTTTTTTCTGACCTTCAGTAATCCGTCTACCTCTGCCGTATGTAACACTGATGTTTATGGAGAACAGCTCTGTACCACTGATCCACTCTCGGATTTGGAATTGATCGATATCAATTACACCCTTGGTTAACAATAACCCTTCATTCTCAAGATCTTCGTTCCCATATCGTCCCTGTTTTGCCAAAACGGCGAATGTGACAATGCTCTTTCTATCCATTATTTCCCCTAAGACTTGTCACACCGCCCAGCCACATATTGATATGCATTCCATCAGAACAATTTTCGTTGAGTTCATTTTCCTATGTGCGTGTGTAAAGGAAAATGAACCTTAAATACATCACACTCTAGGAGTGGGTAAATGTCATGCAAACATTCATTCCTTCAGTATGGTACACTAAAGTTCATTTTCCTTTACACACGCCATAGTAAAATGAACTCAACGAAAACTGTTCTGATGGACCGCATATCAATATATGGCTGGAAGGCGTGACCAGTCTTAAGAGAAATAATGGATAGGAAGGGCATTGTCACATTCGCCGTTTTGGCAGAACAGGGACGATATCATTTCTTGGTTAGCTATATTATTTACCCAGTGGTCTCAGTAGGGGTGTCGATTAATCGTTGTTCCCTCTGTTCTCAAAATACCACATTCGATCCTGGCCATAGTCTGTGGCATTTGAGACTGCTTAAATGCGACAACTTCGTGCCATTGGCTTCCGATAATTTTAAGAACTCATGAGGAACAAAATTCGGATATCCGTACGTGTGTGAAGAGTGTTATCGAACGGACGTAATATAAAATATCATTATTATATTTGTGCAATAATGAAGAAATTCTTTAGCGCACCATCTGTTATTGCCCATTCATAAATTAAATTATGTACGTTCGCAACTTCCTTAGACGTTCACTTAGTGTTTTCAACATAGGAGGTTCGACTATTGGACCATGTTATGCATCACTAGACTAAGCGCCAAAACACCATTCTGAGATAATTGAGCTCAAAGTTTCCAGTCGATTAAAAATCCATTTATTGTTAAAATTTCCCAATTTTTTTGCAGTAAGTAAGAGTTATTATTTTTGAACTCTTTTGTAAAACCTCAACCTAATTACTTATCAAACAACGCTAAAAATAAATAAAATGGCGGTTAGTCTATTTACGTTTGTTGTTTGATTGTGCATTTTTGTTTTGCATCAACAGACTGAGTGACTTGTAAGTCCTTTGGTTGCGTTATGCATAACTAAACAGTGCATTTGGACTAGTCTGCGATAAATCATAAGTTAACTACACGACGTTTCTGAAATTTACAGTTCAATAAATAAATAATCATTCCACCGTATTGGACACATAATCGTAAATGAAGTTGTAAATTACATTACCTAAGATACAAATCATTTGTGAAATCTACAATTTAACATTATGGAATTATGAAATAAGTCGGTTATTTTTTCTCTCAAGACTTCTGTAGAAATTCCTTTTCTTACCGGTAGTGTGAGGGAATAGCAATAACACGCACAATTTTGCAATAAAAAGTACTTTATTCTTTACTAATTGGCACAAAACATAGTAATGTAATGTAAAACAACTGAATAAAAATGGAAATAATAAAGCTTACAAGACAACAACAAATCCAAAATGAACCCGGACCTTATGTATTTTACACTTAGCTTCTTATTACCTGGCTTGAATCACAATACTGTAAAAAATTAATTATAGCGAAAGATACTTGATTAATCTTATAAACATAAACAAAAGCCCTAAAATTAAAAGGTGCCATTGGAAGTGTTTTTCACTAATTAGCACGAAACACAATACTGCTCAGTAACTAAACAAAATTTAAGAAAGAAACATAAATGAAATCAAAATCTGTCATTATTCACTTTCTATTTCAAAGTCAAGTTGTCCATTGAACCCATCAATATCGTCTTCCACACTATTATCGGTGAAAAAAGACCGATACATTGGTCTGGCATCTTCTGGAATCAGCGGCAGAAGAGACTTCAAGTCTTCAAGTTTAGGTTTTGAAATTAGTTTCCCTCCTGGCCACAGCTGAATTAAGTGTTCACTCAAATGAACTGGTTGCGCAGAAGTTCCTCTTTCCTTTCTTTTCTTTGAATACTTCATTCAACTCCAGTGTCCTGGTCAAAGTCACTCTTCATGAAAATGCTTACAGGTTTGTCTTTTCTGATTTCAAGTTCTCTCGTTTTCAGCCAGTTTATTTTAGGATTTTCCATGTCAACTTTACGGTTTGTTATCTGTTTTTCCAGCATTTGTGTTCCAAAGAATTCTTTCTGTTCCATTCTGTGAACAGCCAAAGCATTCTTTCTACGACGTACTTTCATCACATTCATATAGTCATTCACAGTGTACAACTGTTTTTGTAGCTTCAACGCGCACTCTATGTCTCCAAAATTGCTGTCGTTGGGCAAAAAACTGTGTCCTGGGAGAACATAGCACAAAGTAATCTTTTCTAGCGTGGGGCGAGTTTCCAAAATCATTCGTTTTCTTACCTGTAAAACCTCATAGTTATTAGAAATCTTTATTGCATTTGTAACAATGCGCTCGGTTCTTGCTCTGATAGCCTCGATTACTGGTACCATAATGTAGGAAATACGACAGCACAATCGTTTACCATGTAAACATGCACAGTAACAACATACTAGGTTAGTAAACACTACACAGCTGATGTTGTCTGGTCTGTTGTGAACCAGTGCAGCCACCTGTTTCGTTTAGCATCACTAGACCACAGACCGGTAAAAGGCGCTTGGTCTACTGTTGCATAACTAAACATTGGCTTATCGCTTTTGGTTTCGTGATGCAAAACACAAAATCAAACATAGGTAAATTTGCACTTAGATTTTTCATATATTTTAAGGCAACTGTTACTAGGACATGTACGGTGAATTTTGTCCATTTAAGTTACGTTGTTTCTCAACAGAATGTGCACAAATACTGATTTTTACAAAATGGCGCTTGGTCTAGTGATGCATAACATGGTCCAATTTTGAGGGACGAAATACTGACCCGCAGGACATGTATCACTTAAAACGAAAATTCGTGGATACATAGTTCACGCAATACTGAACTTTTGATGACAGAACTTTTCTGGTCAGAGTTATGAGCACCGGGCGAGTTGGCCGTGCGGTTAGGGGCGCGCAGCTGTGAGCTTGCATCCGGGAGATAGTAGGTTCGAACCCCACTATCGGCAGCTCTGAAGATAGTTAGCCATTGTTTCCCATTTCCACACCAGGCAAATCTGGGGCTGTACTTTAATTAAGGCAGGGCCGCTTCTTTCCCAATCCTAGACCCTTCCTGTCCCATCGTCGCCATAAGACCTATCTGTGTCTGTGCGACGTAAAGCAAATAGCAAAAAAAAAAGAAATTTATTAGTTAAAATATTATCGCAGAGCGGTTTTCCTAGGCGGAACGACGATACAATAATTTTAAAGCCAACTGTTGTTTGCTCACCATCGTGCGGATAGGAAAGAAATGAATGTTCATATTTCTACATTTACACGTATAATTAGGAGTATTGTAAATTCCCAGCATGTCCATAATGTTCAGTAACACAAATACTGTCACTTTGTGTAACGAGAATGACACTGCGGGCATCAACATTCTGCAGACGGGGAGAAACAATTGAAAGAGCAACCTCGGAGAGTGCCGTGTTAATAAGCTTGTCGCTGGGGGAACAGCTGCTAATGTCATTCAGAAAGGCACAGATTCCCAGCATTAGATAAGGAACGCAAAGAGTTTTATTCTCCAAGAGTGAGATAAGGTACCAACTGAATTCACTTCTCCCAGTCATTCTGTCTTGAATACAGGTCTACTCTTCGTAACAAGCCATTGGGCTTTGCTTCTTGACATGGAATTTCAAAATGTTTTTCCACGTCCTTTAAAGGTCCAATTTCTCTGCCGGGATTGAACATGCGATCTTGAAATACAGGGAGCGAATTTCTACTACTGATCCACACAGGGAGGCATTGGTCAGTATGTTTAGCTCTCCAGCTTTTCACGTGTATTATTGTTACTTATTTAGTTACTTATTCACTTTCCATCACTAACTGTGTTTTCATACCATAGGTCACTGAATATTTTCAGAAAGAACAATCTTGTAAACTATTTGTAACGACTTATTACACAAATAGCATTTCAATTTTATGCACGAAAACATTAACTCTAATGAAATTGTACTGCACATTTGGTAACTTCTTTTATGATTACGACTTCAACATTTATATACCTTACAAGCTCATATTACTGATTAACTTCTTATCTTTAGCTCTAAATATTTTAAGGTAAAGTAGAATTATCTTTATATTGGATAGACCGAGCTCGATAGCTGCAGTCGCTTAAGTGCGTCCAGTATCCAGTATTCGGGAGATAGTGGGTTGGAACCCCTCTGTCGGCAGCCGTTGTAGATGGTTTTCCGTGGTTTCCCATTTTCACGCCAGGCTAATGTTGGGACTGTGCCTTAATTAAGGACACAGCTACTTCCTGACCTGTTGTCGCAATGAGAGCTATCTGTGTCAGTGCATCGTAAAGCAGCTTATAAAGAGAAAATATATTGGATGGTACAGTAAAGAAAACAGAAATAAAACGAGAAAAACTTTGTTATTAAATCTGCAATTTATCTTGAGGAAGTTCTCATCTGCTTAGTAATCAGTTCACTTGTTGATCGACTGAAGATATCAACTTGTAATATTAATCCTATCTGTGGACCACTGAACGTTAAAACGTTATGAACAGACCACCTCGTATGTTTCACTTCTTTATTAGTGTGATACGAAACACAAAATTCTTTGTCTTGCAAGAATAGCACTCTCGCTATTAAGAGGAGGAAGAATGCACAAACATTCATCATCACACAAACCCATACTTATATAATGTCCTCCATCCCCTTTCAGCGTTGAGAGCGATGAATTAGTGCGGTGAGGAAGGATTGGAGCCGACCGTAATTTATGTATGGCGGTGAGCTGGGATAGGAACCTTTTAAAGTAGAAGCCTGCTTTATGTACATTTTACTTTCAACATGGAAACTCTTGTTTCTCCCTTTGCGTACATGAATATTTCATTGTAGAGTGGGATTTCCTTCCGCTACGAGTGTGCGTCACGCTGAACATGTCGCCGCTGTCCTCTTAAGATGCAGACTCCGAAGATCACTGTGCGGTGTAGTGCGTCGTAGAATGTAGAAGTTATATAAAATATAATGAAAACTGAGAACCAACAAAATGTCACCTTCGCTATTCGAAGTCTGGAGGTTTGGCATCTCTACCTTTATTTTTTAAACAAAAGTACAAAAGATTGACGCCTTCTTCGATTTTTAGGGAACACTCAGCTGCTTAGGCCAGAGACGTAATCGAACATTTCTTACTAGCACTGATTACTTTGCAGTATACTAAATAAGTTGTTCAATGATTAAGGCAACAAGAACTCTGACATGTGCATTTCTTTCATTTTCATTCTTAATATATTACCAAACTAGGGCAGATGTATTATCTCTACCATTAAACTGGAATTTACATCAGTCACATTGTCCCAATATCGGATTTAATATAAGGGTCTGGTGGAAAACTGATTGAATATTGATATGTGTTGTGTGATCCGTTTCTCTTTTTTAAATTGCACATCAAAAGCTGTAACGGTAGCTAAAAATAGACGCCTTTATAGCTGCACGACAACTCCAGGCCTCTTCAGCTAACCACACACTGGAGTTGCTACGGTACAACGTTCGAGAGGTACTGGATCATCCAGTCCTGGCCGAAATCGATTGATATCCATACTCGTTTACCACTGAAGGAGCTCTTAGATGGAAGGAGGTTTAGAATTTCCAGCTTGTCCTGTCTTCAGGTGCTTGACATGGAGTCCATGCTTTATCTTACATCAATACTTAAATTACACTAGAATATGTCTAATTTAATGCATTCTTACTATATATCACTGTATCATCAGTTTTCGAATGCTTCCAGTTTTCATGTTCACTCAACCGCCCTCCATCTTTGGCAGCTTCCCGCGACAAGCAGAGAGGCTACAATCGCAAGAACTTTGCTCTCAGTCTGGGGAACGGTGGGATCGCACCACCTGGTGCTCAGCTGCACCAACATCACACTTTCTTATTTATTTACACGGTTGTGTCCCTTAGCCAAGCACTTCGGACCCTCATCCCCTGTTACTTATTCCGTCTGGCTGGTCACATTAACTCCTTCTACAGTGTTTTTCTGCCTTCTCACAATCCCTCGTTTCCTGCTTTGTTGTATCTCCTTTAAAATGAAGATCTGAAGTTAGGATTTAAAGTAACTAGTAACAATTTTGTGATCGCATTACCTAGTGAGGTTAATCTTATGAGTGAATAGAGGAATTTAGAGAAGTTATAAACATAAATGTTACCAAAGGCAAAAGAGGGGTAACACTCGATGTTTGAACATCAGTCTTTCATTCTACGATTCTCGTATTTAGCGTAGCTGTTAGAACGCTGTGGGCATTGCCAAATCATTGCCCATCATCTAGCTTCATAAAATTGAAATGAACATCAGAAAAAATGAGAAAGAATCTCTTGTGTGTCCTACCGAGTAAATTAATACAGCCCCCGTTTGACCGGGAGATTTTGGTTGGAGTCCTGAAAAGGATTAATGCGTCTAGATGCTACGAAAGGTGTGACTCACAGCATCAATAGGGTTGCAATAACATTTGCTGGAACAGTGAAGAAATAAGTAAATAATAATAATAATAATAATAATAATAATAATAATAATAATAATAATAATAATAATAATAATAATAATAATAATAATAATGTAGACTTAGCTTCCTTGTTGTGCCATTTGACGCCACATGGACTGACTGCATGCCGGTTTCGACGTTATATATTTTCAGAGACTTCGTACGACATAGCGTGTCGAATGGACCCTTTCCTGCCCTGCAAAAATCCGACTACCTCTGCCTTGTTTGTACTCAAATTCTTGGAATCTAGAGAACAACACTCCGTCACTGATCCTCAGAGGTATATAAGAAAATAATGATGAACCACATCACTTCCCATATTTCCAAGTGTATCTCATTATGGTGCCACCATCGTGGTTTTTCTACAGCCCGGTAACTTCTGGTGATGATATATGAAGATCCAATCAGCCTCCGGGCTGATGATGTAACAGACTGACCTCAAGTGTACGCCGTATTATCTAGGTCTCAATACTGTGTTTTTATTGTGAATACAATTTAAAATTTGTAGATAATCTGGGAAATATCTTCAAGAAAATTAGCTAAACAAGCTTCGAGTTTACCGCGGCTACTAATCTTCTCTCACCCTGAAGATGGCATTCCGTGGTTTCCCATTTTCACACCAGGCAAATGCTGGGGCTGTACCTTAATTAAGGCCACGGCCGCTTCCTTCCAACTCCTAGGCCTTTCCCATCCCATCGTCGCCATAAGACCTATCTGTCCATGAACCTGCTACGCAGGCGTAGCAGGGGGAGAGATGATACTCCCACGTGGCGCATCCCAGGTGGCGGATAGGGGGGTCCTAACCGGCTTGCCGGTGGACTTGAGGGAAATAAAATACCTCACGCGGACCAAACACACTACCCACTGCGGATGGGGGACGCACATGTAGAATACACCCGCGGTATCTCCTGCGTGTCGTAAGAGGCGACTACAAGGGGCGACCAAGGGATGATTGAATTAGAACCATGAAACTACTCTTGATTCGTACCATCATGCGGGGAACACCATGGGTTGCATGTACTTGCGAGTAGTTTCACTAAATTGGTACGAAATAGGTTTGTGATTAGTTGCAGTAAAAAGCCTGGCCTGGTGGATTCCAGTACCCGTGCGTTGTACCCATGTGGGCAACACCGCGTGTCTGGGCGTAGCCTGTGAGTTGTACCGCTATATGAGCGGCACCGTGGGTCAGCGTTGCCTGTGATTGGTACCCACTATGTGAGGAACACCACGGGGATACCGGCGCCCGTGACTAGTACACCTAGGTGAGGAGCCTTACCGGTTTGCGTTTGCTATGAGTGGCGCCATTGTGTGAGAAACACCATAGGTCTGCGTTCCCTGTACGAAGTGCAATACTTGTGAGTAATACCATCTTGTGTGGGAAGACTTTTGATCAGTACCCCAAAATGACAAATACCATGGTTCTACTTTACTCGCGACATGTACCATTCTGTGGGGCCTTAGACGTGATGTTTTTGTATTTTTTGTAGGGTTCATGATCATCCATTCATTCTTCATGACATTTTAAATTTTATTTTGGTCAGTGGATGAATTTGAATTTTCTGTTATTTAATTTCGTACCATTAGGGACCAATGACCTCGATGTTAGGCCCCTTTAAACAACAAGCATCATCATCATCATCAGACCTATCTGTGTCGGTGCGACGTAAAGCAACTAGCAAAAAAAAAAGAAACTAATCTTCTCCTGTTATCGACGAGACATAAAATATTTTCATTGACTCCCAAAGAACGTAACTTTCTCTTTTGGAAACCTCACATCTGTTCTATTATCCGTGGTTTTCTAAAACATCGTAAAACGTTATCAATGTATGTACATAAAAATTGGAATGAATAGTTTTCAAGGTATTTAAGGTATCCTGTTGGTGAATATGAAGCTGAGGTTCGCACATCACATAAGCTTATTTAACACCGCAAGATTCCGCATTCATATAAATAATTTTCATACAGTTTACGCTTAACATAGGATTTCAAATAAATACTGTCAGTTTGAACCGGCTTCAGTGTTTGAGTAACGTGAGTCACCTGTGAGTATAATGAACTCGACCATGGAGGGTAAGAGAAATAGAGGAAGACCTAAGCGACAGTTGTTAAACTGAGATGAAAATGATCTCAAAATTAAGGGTATAAACTAAGCGATATATCAGTGATATATACAAATAGAGTGTTGTAGAGATGCTGAATTCATTCATAGATACTTGGAGGACAATGTTACTGGTTTTACGTTTCTGGAGATTTAGTCCCGATGTATTTCTGTTACGTTGCGGCGATTCTACCGACACGAGGATAGTTTATCTCAGTTCCTTCGAATGCGAACGATCTGGAATTAGATCGAAACCGCCATACTTGACACAAAATGCCTAGAGCTCTTCCGCCTGAATTACTCAGCCCGGTAGTCTTTGAAATTGAATGGAATGAGTCCATAATAAAGCATGATTCCATGTCTAAGTAGACTGTCTACTTTACCATTTCATCCAAAGGAAATAAACAAATAAATAAATAAATAAATTCAAAATTCTAATTTTTGACAGAACTGTATAGAACTGAGCCTTTTAACTTCACGCTGTGTTGGCTATAAAGTCATGTCATATTCACTGTGTTTTGTGTACAATTCGTTATACCTGAACGTGGTTAATACTTGCAACACAGTAACACTTCCTAGAATTTCCTTGGTGTAAAAAATTAAAAACCGTCAGATATTCATTGCTCCCTGTGGGAAACATATGAATAGTTAAAATTTCCGTTTCCATATACAAATAGTACGAATCCATTTGCCCGGGAACAAATAATTATGGTTCCCAAATAGTCCTTATTTAGCGTTAAGTGATTTCATTTGAGTATGAACCTGAAAGGTATCCTTGGTATTTTAAGTTACCGGGATGATGACGATGGCAAACAGGACATAAACACATGAACTTGTTACTTCCTAAGTATAATCGTTTTAAAAAACGTGAAAAATGCATAAAAAAATTTATGGTTATACATCCCATGGGTGTAGGATAAGTGATAAATATATTCATTTTCTTTATTTTAGTCCGACTCGTTGGCTGAATAGTCTGCGCACTGGCCTTCGGTTCAGAGAGTCCCAGATTCGATTCCTGGCCGGGTGGGGGGTTTTAATCGCTTCTGATTAATTCTTCTGGTTCGGGGACTGAGTGTATATATCCGTCCCAACACTCTTCTCATCATATTCAGTCAACATACCACACTAGCAACCACCACAGAAACACGCAATAGTGATTACATCCCTCCATATAGGGTTGGTGTCAGGAAGAGCATCTGGCCGTAAAACAGGGCCAAATCCACATGTGCGGCGCAGTTCGCATCCCGAACCCCACAGGTGTGGGGAAAAGTGGTAGCAAAAAAAAGAAGAAAGAAGATATTTCTTTTCTTTTAGTGATCTAACAGAAATGACTTTCTGTTGAAAGTCATAATAATGTATAATTATCGCACATTCACATTCTGTTGGTAATGTTTTAAGAATAATTAAAAAATATTTAGTACACTCTCGAAGACTCAACTCAACCCAAGTGACAAGTAGTATCTGTTATCCCCAAATACGACTTATCAATATCCGGAATATAGAACGATACACTGTATTTGATTAAATCCCCTATCCAGATACCCTGTCTCTTGTCGTATTTCATTTCGATCCATATTTCTCGTGAGATCTGCAACGAAAAGCCTCTTCAGCTATCTCAAAGGAAACCGTGAACCAGACTGCATATTACTGCGTTATTGAAGGGACTTATTCAGTGTGAATGGTCGTGCCTCTAGATCGGATTAGACTGACTGAGAGAGCGGCGCCTGTAGTGATACCCGTTCGCCGTAAAATCTCATAAGCTGAAAAATACTGTACTTCCAATTCCATTCGAAAAGTTAATATGATAATCTCTCCTATAATTTGTAACTTATTTCAACTAACCAGTACAATTTTAAATAATTACATCGTCATTTCGCCTGCGAAAATTGCTATATAATAATGTGTTGGGAGAAATACCGACCCGCAGCACATTATCATTAAGGCTCAAAATATTGGACGTTAGGGGTCAGAACCTTACCGGCCAAAGTTCTAAGCTAAAATATTTTACATAGTCAAAATTGTATCATTTTTGTAAATTCATACTGAATTCATATTGCATCCTGTATGCTTTAGCCACACTACAATTTCAGAAATAAATAATGATATTAGTTTAATGCTGTTTCAATTGTTATGAATTTTAAAGACGACAAAACGCCAAGATTTTGTTCGGTAGGAGTTTCTCAACATACTTAAGACCAACAATTCGGAATTATCACATTTTAACTCAAATGCCACGGACTTCAGCTGTGATCGAGCGAGCTCACTACTTCAGAAACAGAAGAAGAGCGACTAGCCGACTGAGTCTCTGAGGCTGGTTGTCACGATTTTTGTCAGCAAGTCGAGATATATTAACTGATGTCACATTTTTATATCAATATAGTGGAGAAAAGGAGAATGTGAAATGTAGACATGCTCCAAGTATAAAGATCTTTCTTAACTCTCTCGTGCACGAATTTACATTTCTAAGCGAAACATTGTGTTTGTTAGTTAGTCAGTCAGTCAGTCAGTTAGTTAGTAAGGTTTTATTTTACCTGGCAAGATTAAAGACTTCATACCTTCTCTTCCATCGAGTGTACATATGTTTTAGTTATCACATTATCTGTTTCATTTTTATTTGGCTGAAGTTGAGCACCACGTGGCTGAAACTAGTCCCAAGAGTGATGTAATATTATTTACTTGATATATTGTATTGAAAAGTTGGATGCTCTTGTGCACGTAGATTATACCAGTAAATAAACAGGACGCATTATATCCAAATCTACTGGAAATACATAGATTGTAACCATTCTTATAATCTGCTGCCAGGAATTCAACGTGTTACTTATATTTAACTGCCAATTCTCCAAAGTTACTGCTATTCCACAACGAAGAACTAAGCCATTTATGCCTACAGTAGAGGTGCTTGCATCTGACAGTCAGTTTACATTCAGTTAGGGAGCATGTCAACCACTCTGTATGCTTCACTTCTAGTGGACAGAGCGCCCACGTGGCCTTAGAGGGCGAATATTTGAATATGGAAACCCCTCCATATTTCTCAGCTTGTACAGTATAATAACAATGTTATCCTTTTTTTACGCCCCAGTAACTACTTTTACGGTTTTCTAAGACGCCGAAGTGCTAGAATTCTAATACTCAGAAGTTCAAGCCGTTAATGCTAACTCACGAGGCTGACCCAGCATCGTCATATACCACTAGACTGAGCCGATATAGAAACCGCCAACTTGGGCTCAGACAGCCATCACTGTACCATCTGAATCATTCAGCCCGGCTCTCCGTTTGAGATGTCTTCGTGTAAAATCTACCAAGTGTCGTAACAACAGCATAAACATTTCCTCGATCTTAGTGAAGACTGTTGTTATTTTTCACCGACTGTAAGTGGCAATCGTACAGATGCTCGCAGTTCCCACTCATTTTGGGTGGGAGAGAGACTGATTTCAAAACGTTCGTTCGAAAATTTCGTAGACGGCAAATACTGGCAGGGTGTAAAATTTTGCAAACTTAGCACGCGGTAACATGTTGATAGTCACAATTTAGGAACCCTCAAGCCTAAGTTTGTATTATCAAATCTTTAGAAATATTGGTGTCCTTTCTCATTAGCATACATCAATGTCGAATAAAATTTTAAGACGTAACTCTTCTGTGCCCCGTTTCTTTCACATTTCCGTATATCATAACGTAAATATATCAACGAATACAATTACAAAGACAAATTATTCTACCTGATGAGACTTTGCAACTTACATAAACAAACTTTGCAAGACTTCCCTCAAATATAAAAGGTAAAAATTCTCTCTCGAATGACTTTCTTAAGTCTTGACATAGACCGAAGGTAGCAGCTAACAGCATTGGATCTCAATAATCGATTTTGGAACTAACCAAGTGGAGAGGAAGAATTGCGAATGTAGGAGAGGAAGACGAGGATGGAGTGAATGACTATGAGGAGGACAGAGAGAAAGATGGGGGATGGAATGGCACTACTTAGAGCCGATTTACGTCCTCCATTTTAAAAGCTCTCCTTCTTCGCCTCAACTTTTCCGTTTCTTCCTCTACTTTTCGTTTAACAAAGAAACTTTCTCCCCCTGCACATTTGAAGTGTCACGCTGCAAGGGGACGGGCTAACAAGACTGTCCGCTACCGCGCGCCCTTTTCAAGGGGCTACTGTACTTGTGTGGCTGGCCACATCTGTCGTACCCTGCCCTTTTGGCAGATTATCTCCAAGTGTACAACTTGCCCCGGCTCATGAGTTTGACAAAAGAAGGGGAAAGTAGAATATTCAGGACGATTTTTTTTTGCTAGTTGCTTTACGTCGCACCGACACAGATAGGTCTTATGGCGACGTCAGGACGATTTAAACTCCTAATTCTACAGATAAGAAACGAATATTTCGAAAATATTCTCTTGAAAATTTGGATAGATGACTCTAAGAAAGACATAAATAATTATTCATCACAGTACTCGTAGGTGTAAAGTTATATGCATCGAAGTTACTCCGACAGCAAACAGCAATGTTTCGAATCTGTCATGGTAATCTTCAGAAGACATCCTTAATCTCCCTATGAATCTATCAAAATTGTGGTGACCTTTTCGGTTAATTCAGTTTTTAAGTTAACTCTATATTCTAATGTATATTTATTATTATTACTATCCCCCATGGCACTACAGCCCTTGAAGGGCCTTGGCCTACCAAGCGACCGCTGCTCAGCCCGAAGGTCTGCATATTACGAGGTGTCGTGTGGTCAGCACGACGTATCCTCTCTCGACCGTTACTCTTGGCTTTCTAGACCGGGGCCGTTATCTTTCCGTCAGATAGCTCCTCAACTCCAATCACGTAGGCTGAGTGGACCTCGAACCAGCCCTAAGGTCCAGGTAAAAATCATTGACCTGGCCGGGAATCGAACCCGGGGCCTCCGCGCAAGAGGCAAGCATGCTACCCCCATACCATAGGGCTGGCCATTATTACTATCCCGCTTCTTCCATATTCTGGTGCGTTCACGTAGTGTGGACTGTGTAGCAAGTGGGGTCTTAGCGCTGTTTTACTGTCGTATGCCCTTCCTGATATCAACTGTATGTGTAGGGATACATTCACTACCGGGTGAGTTTTTCGTGCAGCTGTGAGCTTGCATCAGGGAGAGAGTGGGTTCGAGCCTCACTGTCGGCAGCCCTGAAGATGGTTTTCTGTGGTTTACCATTTTCACACCAGGCAAATGCTGGGGCTGTACCTTAATTAAGACCACGGCCACTTTCTTCCCACTCCTAGGCTTTTACTATCCCATCGTTACCATAAGACCTATCTGTGTCGGCGCGACATAAACCAAATTGTAAAAAGAGATACATTCATTACTACGTGTTTCTGTGGTTGTGGTAGTTTTTTGTGATGTACGTAGATGAAAATATGTGTATTAAAACGAATACAAATACCCCGTCCTCGACCCAGAAAAAATAATCTTACTCAATTAAAAATCCTCACCCCGTCCGAGAATCTAACCCGAGTTGTTTTACATATTACGATTTCATGCAGTACGTGTAACGGTACCCCGAATATGCTTACAGTGTGCGCTATGGACCAATGTCTGTGACACATAGCGACACTAAACCCAAATCAGATTCTATATTTGTCCGATAGCGGGCATTTCCTGTGTCGGTCAGTTTAATAGCACCACTTGTAAGGTCGGTGCTGTATATACAGGTAGCACTCATGTGAACGTGGCAAGTGTAGCCATTTCTTGTACTGAACGCATTCGAATGATGACATTGCTGCAAAAGGAATGGCGGCTGGTGGATGTCGCCGTTCGTATAGGAGTGAATCAGAGTGATGTATCCAGTATCTGGAAAAGTTTCTCTACAAACTGTTGCTGACCAACAACGGACAGGACACCCACGCAAAACAACTCTCAGGGAAGATCGATATTTCTTGCCTTCAGCACGGCGCGGCATAGGCCTACCGCTACTGCCACCTCGTTCCGCAAGAAAGTTCGGAGGGCCACCGGAGTGAATCTGTCAGATCAGAGAGTGCGAAATCCGCTGGATGATGGGGGACTGATATCAAGGAGACCTGTGCCAAAAACGCCTCTTAAACCACACCATAGTGCAGCTGGGGAACAACTCATAGCCCATTGCATCAGGAACAGTGGAACCGTACACTCTCTTCTGATGAGGTCACTATCTTGCATTAGTGTCTGGAAACGATCCGGTGAGAAATGAAACGAGCCTTTACGCGGGAGCACCCTCATCGGCAAGGGGGATGCATCATTTATTGGGGTGGGATCATGTTTGGTCGACATATGCCTCTACTTCCTATAAAGGGTAATATAACTAAGCTGGTATGCAGAGATAACATCCTCCAACTTTTACGCTATTGGATGATAATGCTCGTGCCTATTGAGCCAGAGTGGTGAGTGACTTGAGACGCGCGGTATAGAGTGAATAGTGTGGCCGGGAGATTCTGTGCACATGAGCTGTGTACGGAGTGAACTGGAGAAAGCATTAGCCCACCGCATTAATCCTCCTGTTAACATTTGGCAACTAACTGAAGCTGCTATCCAAGAGTAGGATAATCTGCTCCGAAACAAGTCGGATTCATTGGTGCTGAGTATTCCTCATCCTGTTCAAGCATGCCTCATGGCCGCGCTTCGTGAGATAAGTTACGATATTCCCTCCTGGTAAAACTCCTGTCCTTGCGTGTTCAGATACGTTGTCGCGAATTGTTTCATCTCCTCGTCTGAAGCGAATCGTCGGTCTCCTAGCTGATTCTCTTGTTGTCCTGAATCAGCTCCTCCACCGGAGCTGTGCGCTGGGTCGGCCACTGAGATCTCCGATTCTCTACCGGCCGCAAACTTTCGACACCATTCTGCGACATGCTAACGAGACATTAGTCTCTCCGTAAACCTCTACCAGTTGCCAGTAAATGTCAGCCGCGCTTACATGTTTCGCCTACATAAATCGAATAACTGACTGGATTTCTTCGCGAGACAAGTTATCCAAACGAGTTGCCATTTGTGTGTGCCTATAACTACCGCTGTAGGTGGAGCGTGGATGAAACTCTGCACAGTTCCCAATCGAATGTATTAGAATTACCACACACTACTAATTTATCTATAACAGACAAAAATCCAGGAATATCGACCTTGTAACCTAAGTTTTTATCATCCCTCGTAAATACCCTTCCTGTTCGTACGTACATACAGCGTAAAACCAACTGCACTAAACGAAATATACAAAATCTTCTTTGAGCACTCTGTATTATACATACATACGTACATCTTCATTAGAGACTTACGCCTTTCAGCGTTTATTCTGTAAGCTTCTGTGAATTTACTGAACGCCGCCACGATTCTCTATTTGTAATTAGTTCTGTGGCCTCGTTTACTTCTATACCTCTTATCTTTAAATCATTAGAAACCGAGTCTAACCATCGTCGTCTTGGTCTCTCTCTAATTGTCTAAACCTCCATGACCGAGTCTATTATCCTCCTAGGTAGCCTGTCCTCCTCCATTCGCCGCACAAGACCCCATCTTCGAAGCCGGTTTATGCGTACAGCTTTATCAATCGAGTTCATACCTAACGTATCCTTTATCTCCTCATTCTTAGTACCTTCATGCCATAATTCCAACCTGCTTGTACCAAAAATCATTCTCGCTGTTTCTAAATTATGAATAATATATCCTGAATCCACCCAGCGTTCACTCCCGTAAAGCAAATTTGGTTTGAATACAGGCCTGTATAAAGATAGTTCCATCCGGGAGCAACTCCGACATCACACACACTATCGTCCACCACAATAAAATGCAGTTTCCCCTCACACGGCAGGTGCCACCTAAATTGTTGCCAGTTCTACTTTCTTTATTCCATAAGTCCCATTAACATTGATAGCTTCCAATCGAATTCAATTTCGTTCGCCAAAAGAATAAATCTTCTATCACTCTTCGTCCTTATCTTTCCTTACCCGAATATCATTAACTCACAACATATGCAAACGCATGCTCTTTGCTGACTCGGCCAGTTCTAATTTCTTTCATTATTATTATTATTATTATTATTATTATTATTATTATTATTATTATTATTATTATTATTATTATTATTATTATATCACATTGACACAACGCAGTGTGGCTGCTTGGCTACTTGGTCCATAGGACTCTGGATTCGATTCCGTCTGAGTCTAGGAACTTAACGACATTTCGTTATTTCCTCTCACTTGGGGCTGCGTGTTTCTGGTCGTTGTAACACATATCTTCATCACAACAATATATCGCATTACTAACCACCACAGAAACACGAAGTATAGAATATTCCCCTCACATAGGGTTGCCGGTAGGGAGGGTATCCGTCTGTAAAACTAGGCTTAATCCACATTATTGTCGACCCCATGTAACTGGGGAAAAGGTCTTGAAAAAAGAGGAAGAAGAAGACATTTACACAAAGAACTACTTCCATGGGAGCCGCCGTGGTTCAGGCGCCAGCTCACCGGCCTCTCACCACTGGGTTGCGTGGTTCAAATCCCGGTCAGTCCATGTAAGATTTGTGCTGGACAAAGCGGAGGTGGGACAGATTTTTCTCCGGTTACTCCGGTTTTCCCTATCATCTTTCATTCCAGCAACATTCTCCAATATCATTTCATCTGTCAGTCATTAATCATTGCCCCAGAGGAGTGCGATAGGCTTCGGCAGCCAGCACAATTCCTATCCTCGCCGCCAGATGAGGTCTTCATTCATTCCATTACTGACCTTGTAAAATGATTGGAAACAGGCTGAGGATTTTCATTTTTAGTACTGCTAAAAGCTACAGGAACTCCAAAACGTATTCTTGATTCAATACCTCAAGTAATTTTATAAAGAAGAAAAATCAAGTTTATTTGCCTTAGCGCAATTGAAAATTTGGTTTTATTGTTGCCAAATTTGTGAGTTACAATGTAACCGAGTAACCCCCTGATTGTATTCGTTCAGTGTACATGGCTTTATACACTGAGCACACTGCACTTCACCTGTCAGTCGTACGTACAGACTACTCAGCATGTCGTAGTGTTTACCAGCTACTGTTATGTCAGGCAATCACTTTATCAACAAGGCACAAAGTGATTTTACTGCCCCCAAAACCCTGCAATTTCTACACCACACACACTCTCCTCTATCATAATAAACTGCAGTTAACTCATAGACGGTAGATGCCACCCAACTTCTTTCAGGGTGTGTCACTGCCAATTTTTAACCACTTACGAATTTTTATTGACAGTAGCGAAATAGCTACACCTAGATAATTATTACTTTATTGGATATAATCCCTGAACAGTAATTTGTATATTAATAGTGCGTAGTAGATATATAGTGGCTTTATTTTCGTCGAAGTTAGAGCTTGAAGCCCTGCTTTTGTACTCCTATTACAATGTACAGAATTATTATAAGTTAACATTACTTAATTCGGCTCCCTTGTAATTTGCGGTGTCGAGGCTACAAGAAACCGTTTTTCTATTTGCAACTATTTAAATCTACCCCTGTCCCAGAGAGTCCTCTCTCCTACAGTGTCTCATTTATTCCGTCCTCCCATTTCTTCTTGGTCGTCGTCCCCATCTCTGTCCTTCATTTGCCTTGGAGGGTGGTCTGTCGACAGTTGCTGAACTTGACTTAACCAGCTCAGTTTGTGTTCATGTATGGTATTCAGTGGTGTCCAGAACGGATATGTTTCGAACCTTGTCACTCCTTGCCTTATTCTCTTTATTTTGGAGATATCGCACATCTGCCGCCTGCATTTTACTCTTCGTCCTCTGCCTCACAGCTATAGCTCAGTGTCGTTATGTAAATGGATCTACTACATGGCTATAAAGTAATTATGGTAATAATCAACCGCTATAAATACAACATTATATTCCATAATAATGCTTAAAAAATATAATAATATTGACAACAAAGGCTGGCACGCTCCCGTTGGTGATTTTGGACTTTTTTGTATTCTAACAACCGCTCTGTTCTCTCAAAGATGCTTATTTCCCTTACTTCTCTTCCTTTCTTTCTTCTTTCTTAATCAGTTTACCCTGCAGGGTTGGTTTATTACATTAGACTCAGCGAAGGATTCCACCTCTACCGCCTCAAGGGCAGTGTCCTGGAGTGTGAGACATTATGTCGGGAGGATACAACTCGAGAGGACCAGTACCTCACCCAGAGGACCTGCTATACTGAAGAGGGGCATTGTAGTGGGGGTGGGATAGGAAGTTTGGAAGGGATAGACAAGGAAGAAGGAAGGAAGCGGCCGTGGCCATAAGTTATATACCATCCCGGCATTTGCCTGGAGAAATGGGAAACCACGGAAAACCACTTCGAGGATGGCTGAGGTTGGAATCGAGGTCCGCTCTACTCAGTTGACCTCCCAAGGCTGAGTGGACCCCGTTCCGTCTCTCGTACCACTTTTCAAATTTCGTATCAGAGCCGGGAACCGACGAACCCAAGCCTCCGGGGGTGACAGCTAATCACACTAACCAGTACACCACAAAGGCGGACTTCGGTATTTTAGGCCGATTTTTGTCCTTATATCGCAACATTTTACGCAGGAAGGAAATTCTTCGCCCCACAATTTTCTGAAAAGTTTGCTATTTTATTCCTTTTCCTGTATAAGTCGCCAATGGCCGTACCGTGTTGAAACACCGGATCCCGTGAGATCTCCGAAGTTAAGCAACATTGGGCGTGGTCAGGAGTTGGATGGGTTGCCACGCGCTGTTGGTGGGGGTAAGGGAATGGAGGAGCGGAAAGGAAGTGACCACCCTACCGCACGTAAACTCCGGCTCAAGAACACCTCTGCGGAGGTTCAGACCTGCCTTCGGGCAGAATAACCCTTACCTACCTTACCTGTATACGTCAAAGAGGCAAGTAAAAGGACACCATATACTAAGTCCTACCACGCAGGATTTCAGGGCTACACTAATTATTAGCTGCACAACATGGTGACGGTAGTATCTCAAGAACTATTATATCACCGAGGATGTCATGCAGAAGTCACTCTCTTCTTGGTCCTTCGTATTTGAAATGAGATACTGAACTCTGCCGTCGAACGTGTTTTCCAAAATGTATTTAGCTTTCAAATCTTGTTCCTTTTTATGCTCACCGACCTCACTTACGGTTACTAAACTATACCTGAGTTCTGCTTCAAAAACAGTCAATCTACTGTACATACATGGCAGCGAGGTTATTCCACAGCCTAGCGCCACTGAGTACGAAGAAGTGGTGTGACTTAAAGATATAGCACGAGATATTCTTGTTAATTCATTTACTAGCATTTTCATCCTTTCATAAGAATACTTTCCCTCGGACAGACAGCAATTTTCATATGAAAGAACACAAAATAATCACAATTCTTAAAGGGCGCATTCTCAAATTATTATTAACATTCATACCGTACCAATGTTCACGGACAACTTGCACTGAAAAAAAATCCCATTGCCAATTTTTGACCACTTACGAATTTTTCCTGACAGGAGTAAAATTGTAATTTAGAAATTTCATCATGGTCGTTTATTGAAGGGCGATTACAATAATTGAAATTATTAGGGGCCCACCTATTCAATACAATGACATTTATTAGTGTGAATTAATCACATAAGGTACTAGTTTCGGCACTTATATCGTGCCATCATCAGCCAAAGAGTCAAATCAGTCAATTACAAACGATCTTAAAACGATTTGAAACACATTATAAAACCTGCAAAGATGAATTTTAATTAAAATTATGGTACAAGATGACGCACTCTAATATACGATCCTTTTAAAACCGCCAAACCACAGATTAAACAAGTGTCAGCATCACATGACAACAAAACTATGTAGCGTACATTCAACAAGATTAAAGACTAAAACATCTCGTCGTTGCCGGGACAAAACCTCCTATGTGGTAATATTTTTGGAGATATACTGACCCGCAGCACATACATCATGAAGAGCGAGAATGCCTTGACAATATTCACACAATATTGCACCTTAGATGACAAAACTTTACCCGCCAAAGTTTTAAGCTAAAATATTTCACATAGGAGGTTTTGTCCTGCCAGCGACGATATACAAGCTGGACTATACACTACGTGTATAAAACGGAGTCATAATCATTTTAGAAGGAGTTTATATTAGGGTGCGTCATCTTGTACCATAATTTTATTTAAAATTCATCTTTGCAGGTGTTATAATATGTTTTAAATTGTTTAAAGATTGTTTGTGTTTGCCTGATTTGACTGATGATGGCACGATGTAAGTGCCGAAACTGGTACCTTATGTGATTAATTCACACTTGTATTGTATTGTCATTGTATTAACTAGTAGAACCCCTAATAATTTCAATTATTCTAAGAAGTAAAATTGTTTCCCATACAAATATCTCCTTTTGAACATCAACTGAGATTCGTTTACTGACAAAACTGAAGATATCGTAAATTATTTATCTGTTACCTTCCAGCCATGTTTCCTGTTATTCAGTTGCTCATTTACCTTCTCCAAGCTCTGACATGTGGCAAGAACTGAGGTGCAGGCATCATCGAACACGAACAAGACAATTCAAACGTTCTGACTTAATCGAAACATTACAATTATGTGGAAAACACGAGTCTACACTATAATAGACTGTGGGTAAAATTGGATTCTAGTATACAAACACAGAGAACAAAACCCCTGCACTCCGGCGTCAGTTAAGAATGAATGTCTGAGGGTCGCTCTATTTACGTCATCAATAAAATATCCTTATTATTTTTCCTGGCTTGCATTGGGGAGTTAGTAGGTTCGAACCCAATTATAAAAAAACCAAACCCCATGGCACTACAGCCCTTGAAGGGCCTTGGCCTACCAAGCGACCGCTGCTCAGCCCTAAGGCCTGCAGATTACGAGGGGTCGTGTGGTCAACACGACGGATCCTCTCGGCCGTTATTCTTGGCTTTCTAGACCGGGGCCGCTATCTCACCGTCAGATAGCTCCTCAATTCTAATCACGTAGGCTGAGTGGACCTCGAACCAGCCCTCAGGTCCAGGTAAAAATCCCGGGGCCTCCGGGTGAGAGGCAGGCACGCTACCCCTACACCACGGGACCGGCAAACCCAATTATCGGCAGCCCTGAAGATGGTATTGTATCCGGAGACTTGGCGTTACCAGTCAGCTCCACTTTAGTTGTTTGTGTGTGTGTGTGTGTGTGTGAGTGTGTGTGTGTGTGTGTGTGAGTGTGTGTGTGTGTGTGTGTGTGTGTGTGTGTGAAATTGTCTCCTCGTAATTCTCTTTAATACCACACTGCACCTTACAAGCGATTGGAGATAACGATTAGCAACTTATGAACGTCCAAAGTACTGGATTAGTTTTGTAAGCGAGAGCGGATAATGGTCCATTAAAGAACGATCCTCGGACCACTGTCACTTCCAATTGCGTCATGATTCAAACTTCCAACAAACTTACTGTGCATTAGTTCACGAATTACATTTTCGCTTATTTCATGAAGTTTCCGAAAGTTTACTGGAGCTGATTTAATCCAATTAACAGTTACGGCTGTTGCGTTATTGATTTATTGCGTACTAACTTACCTCGGTGGTCGTGAAGCGGCACGGATGGCTAATTATAAAGCCGGAGCATATCACGTTTCAAGAATTTGATAATTTACGAAATGGCATACACCACGTAAGTTGTGCCCTAATTGTCCTAAGCCTGTTGGCCAACTCGCCCGGTTTCTGGAAAATGAACTAAAATAAATAAATAAATAAACAAATAAATAAATAAATAAATAAATAAATAAATAAATAAATAAATAAATAAATAAATAAATAAATAAGAGCAACCCCTTGCGCTCTGTCTGCCATGGGTATGTTTTCCTTTTTAAATACTACCTGGGCCACCAGCATCTGTATATGTTATTGCTATCCTCGAAACGATATCCGCATACCTTTCTTGGTGGGTATTATTCTTTATTCATCGTATTGCTTTTAGGGCGGGGAGTGTGCGAGACTCGCCTGGCGCAGGTCTATCTGATGATGATGATGAATATAATGAGGTAGGGGAAGGTGAAACCCGGTGTCGGCACAGAGTCTACTCCTGTCGAATAACATCAAGGGGTCTGCTTAAGGCTTTACGTCTCTATCCGACGGACGAATCACCATGAACAGCGTCATAAACCCTCACTCCGTATGAATATTGCGGAGAGGTTTAGAATTAATCCGGGCTTTTGGCGGGCTATCTATTGATTAGAAATTGTGTAGCACACCTCTCCTAGCCTTCCGGCCAAAGTTTTGTTGGTAATCATTTCCACCAACGGGACTCGAACTGGATAACCACGATGATAAGCCATATAGACTTGATGCTTTAACGATCTTGGCCATCAGGCGGGCTATTCTTTATCCATCTAACCACCCTTTTTCTTTTGCATTTTTCTACCTACCTCACCGTTAGAGTCTCCGACTCATGATCCTAAGTATGCGGAGTTCGATCCCGACTGAGGTAATTGACATTCGGAGGACGATCAAAATAGTTGGCATTCCATGTCATTCTTGTTGACGTGATAAGCTTATCTGATGGCACACTCAGTTATTAAATTAACTCAGTCATACTATCCTTTCTAATAGAATTCCACTTTCGTTGCTACATAACAGCACAATCGAAATCTCAAATTGCTAGGCAGGCCGCATGGATGGTGCCACTTCATAACATCTGCACGACGGTAGCTGAGGCCATGCTATTTTTTCACTTATTTTTAATTGAAAATGGGTTCTGTTTTGGAATCCTACCATGAGATGCCATTCACATTGATGTGAAAAAGATCCCAGTTTGATGGTAGACGCCACATTTCCATATCATTCAAGATGAATTCAGCAGTATCTCATGCAGGAGCTTTATGTGGCCAGTGGATTTAGCCAGCCCACTGTGTATTCAGCGAGGACTGGACACACCTAACAGGTGATTATGGAAATGCGGACCGCCCACTTCAAGCCGAGATTACCAAGCACATGCACATACATCACCGCCCACCAGTTGCTCCCGTCACTCCACAGGAAGAAGGAAAACTTGTGTCAACAGTCAGCAGCTAACTGCGGAGTGAAATACCAGTGTGCAGACTGGCTGTCAATAAAAGGAAGAGAAGTACAGTGGGAAAAATAAGTATCCATATTAATTTTACAGTTAAGATTTTAACGAATATTTTTTTCATTATGTGTATGTTAGTGTTTGGCATGATAAAATATTATTACGATGTACGCTTAATACTCTTCCTTGTAAACAACGATGGTAATATACATACATACATTTACATACATACATACATACATACATACATATATACGTACATCATTATAGACCGTTATGCCTTTCAGCGTTAAGTCTGCAAGTCTCTGTGAATTTACTAAATGTTTAGCCTTTATCTTCGCATCCCGAGTACCATCCTGCCATTGTTCCCACCTATTTGTGCCAGCAATCATTCTCGCTACTTTCATGTCTGTTACTTCTAACTTATGAATGAGATATCCTGAGTCCACCCAGCTTCCGCTCCCGTAAAGCAAAGTTGGTCTGAAAACAGACCAATGTAAAGATAGTTTCGTCCAGCAGCTGACTTCCTTCTTACAGAATACTGTTGATCTCAACTGCGAGCTCACTGCATTAGCTTTATTGCACCTTGATTCAATCTCACTTACTATATTACCATCCTTGGAGAACACACATCCTAAATACTTGAAATTATCTACCTGTTCCAACTTTGTATCGCCAATCTGACATTAAATTCTGCTGAATTTACTAAATACTGACATCAATTTAGCCTTCCAAAGGCTAATTTTCATACCATACTCATTACACCTATTTTCAAGTTCCAAGATATTATTCTGCAGGCTTTCGGCACAATCTGCCATTAGGACCAAGTCGTCAGCGTAGGCCAGACTGCTTACTACGGTTCAACCTAAATGAATTCCACCCTGCCACTTTATACCTTTCAGCAGATGATCCATGTAAACTACGAACAACAAAGGTGAAAGGTTACAGCCTTGTCTAACCCCTGTAAGTACCCTGAACCAAGAACTCATTCTACCATCGTTCTCACTGCAGCCCAATTGTCAACATAAATGTCTTTGATTGATTATAAGAATCTACCCTTGATCCCATTGTCCTCCAGTATGGAGAACATCTTTTCCCTTGGTACCCTGTCATATGCTTTCTCTAGATCTCTAGCAAAATAAGTTTTCATACAGTCACACTGCATTGGTGAATAGTACATAATTAGTCCCCACTAACACTTTTCTGTTTGTCTAACGCGTTTCTGCTATCCAGCGAACGTGTGGAGAATACATCAGTGTTGGGTGATTAGGGATTCCGAAAGGGTGAGTTGACCACCGGTGTTAAAGACAGAATTATTTCTTTGTAGCCAGTTATCAGAAAATGGCAGCCAGTATGTAATTAGTACATTCAAAAGGACGGGATTTGTTGCAAATAAGCGGAGTTATGGATGACCTAAAATAGAAAGGGAATCACGGTACATAGTGAAACAAGTGCGCATGAACTCGCTAGTTAGGTTTCGAGCACTGGGCTGAAGACGTCGCGACATCAACGGGCAAGGAAGTGACACTGGGGCAGTAAGAAACTACATTCATAAAGCTGCCTACAAAGGCCGAGCAGCAAGAAAGAAGCTGTTCATTAGTGAGCGCAACGGAGTGAAGAGAATAGAATTTGGGAGCTCGTAACCATTGGAATTATGGAGGAAGGTTGTGTTTTATGATGAAATCAAGTACAACATCTGTCGATCAAACGGGTGAGAGTAAATGTGACGTATCCCAAACGAAAAATGTTTAAAGTATAAAGTGCCAACCGTCAAACATGGTGTATGGTGCATGGTGCGAGATAACTGGTTGTTACAGGGGATAACTTGGATGCTAGAGGTATAATACTCCGTGAGTATTTACATAACTCGATATTAACACAATTGTAAATATTTGATTAAATTTGGAGAGACTTGTGCGAAATAGGAGATGTGTATTAAGGATATACTTCACTAGAGTAAGAAGTAGAAGAAGAAGAATAGACCCAGGTTGTACAAGGAAGGCTCTTGGCTTCACGCATAGTAGATGCAGTGGGGATGCGTTCCAAGTGCTGATGTGAAAATAATAGTATTTTAATACCTCATTTACAAAAATCAAACTTTTTTTTTCAGTGAGAAACAATAATGTCGCCGAGGATAAAATGCCGCGTTTGTAACAATGCTCTTCCTTTAAGAATAGTCATGACACCCGGTGACATGTTGATATGCAATCCATCAGAATTTTCATTGTGTTCCTTTTTTCTATGCTAAATTGTAAACGAAAATACATCTTAAATGTATAATACAATAGAAGTGCGTAAATATGTCATGCAAACTTACATTCCTGCAGTACGGTACGGTAATGTTCAATTTGTTTTGCACACGCGCATAGGAAAATGAAAATAGCGTACATTGTTCTGATGGACTGCATATCCGTACGTGGTTGAGAGGCGTGACGAGCCTTAAGGAAAATAATAGATAGAAAGAGCATTGTTAAATACACCCCAAGGGTGATATATTCTCTCAGTGAGTAGTTAATCTACTTTATCCTCGGAAGAACGTTCAACTAATAGTGAAAGTAAGAGTTTCCTTTTCAATGAAGATTTGGTTCAAGAGATGTGTATTGTGTGTGCATACTTAAATTACTCATTGAACATACCGTAGAAATGAAAACTTTTAGACTGTTTACATTGCAACGTACGATATAATGAATTACACCCATCAGACAGTGACGGATATTTCAATGGAAACCGTAGTTTTTTGGAAAGAGGGTAAACACTCTGTTAATATTTATTATTTACAGTGTGAGCAATAACGTTTCTGAGCATCATTGTATTGTAACATTAATCTCCTTTACTAAGCTTTCAAACTATCCACTCTACAAGTAAAATCTGGTTAGTCTCTTTGATACCCTAGTTATGATAAAAAGACCACAGTATAGTTTCAAAAATTTGAGAACATATTTCGTTAATTAGTTTGTATTGTATTCACAAACACAAACTCAAAAATATGAAATTAAAACTAATAAAAATGCAAGAAAATGGAAATACCATTCAGTCTTACTGAATCCTTCTTTTGTTGTCACTTTTGTTGTGAAAACTTCCTCATATTTCTGTTTTGCTTCCTGTCTTACATTTCACACAAGTCATGGTTAATTTCTGCATTTAGTGTTTTTCATTCATGTTACAATTCGTAGTACCGTAGTAACCATTTCTTCCCAATAACCTTGACCTTATAAAATGCATCTAATAACCAAAAAGTAAAAATAAGGATAAGAACAGGAGACATTACAGGAATTAATCATTTTATGTATGGTATCGTGGGTTTCAGCGGTGTGATATTGTATAACTAAAACTCATAAATCGTCATAAAACAGGAATTTTAAGGCAATAATAATGTTAAAAGTGTATTATCATTTTACCTTCGCGTTTTCTGGAATTTTAGATTGTTCACACAATAATATGACCTACAGCCTTTTTTAAACCACGGAAAAGAAACCTTGAGGAACCTGTGTTTTACCTGCAAGCAACACTGATGTATGTTAAATACATCAGCAATGAATCTTGCTCAGGTTTCAACATGTTCTGGACAACAAAGTAAATAAATCGCCACTTCGAAACTAAGGATTGATCCAAAATATATGCTGCAAAATAATCTCGTAGCAGTTAATTAATTGATATAACTTTATTAGAATATAGTACAATGTAGTGAAAAACAGAACAGTAGTGATATCCTGCATTGGTGAAATATGGAACAGTAGTGGAATGACAGACTCATGTAATAAACAAATAAACAAAATGTCTCAGACAGTCCATTTCCTCAGCGCAAAGTGGCTGGACACATTTTCAACACTGTGGAAAGATAGTCATCAGAAGGACGTTAGAAGTTGGTGTAGTAAATTAATCTCCCAGTACCACAATCGATTAATTGTTGTCCGTACTGGATGAAGATATCAGGTTGCATCATAGCCGAGGTGGGTAATACTTTAGGGCGTTTGAAAAAGACAACTCCGTAACTCTGTGAAGATGGTTTCAAGAAGGTTAAAGAAAAGAACTCCTGCGAGACTTCACCATTTTCCAAAAGCTATAGAAATTGAGTAGAAGTTCACCTAATAATAATAATAATAATAATAATAATAATAATAATAATAATAATAATAATAATAATAATAATAATAATAATAAGTGCGGCCAGTATCCAGTATTCGGGAGATCGTGGGTTCGAACCCCACTGTCGTCAGCCCTGAAGATGGTTTTCCGTGGTCTCCCATTTTCAGACCAGGAAAATGCTGGGGCTGTACCTTAATTAAGGCCACGGCCGCTTCCTTCCCACTCCTAGCCCCTTCCTGCCCCATCCTCGCCATAAGACCTATCTGAAATGAAATGTCGTATGGCTTTTAGTGCCGGGATATCCCAGGACGGGCTCGGCTCGCCAGGTGCAGGTCTTTCTATTTGAATCCCGTAGGCGACCTGCGCGTCGTGATGAGGATGAAATGATTATGAAGACAACACATACACCCAGCTCCCGTGCCATTTGAATTAACCAATTAAGGTTAAAATCCCCGACCCGGCTGGGAATCGAACCCAGGACCCTCTGAACCGAAGGACAGGACGCTGACCGTTCAGCCAACGAGTCGGACAAGACCTATCTGTGTCGGTGCGACGTAAAGCAAATAACAAAAAAAAATAATAAATAATAATAATTCCTCTAGATGAACCGAACGCATCCTTGCAACCACAGCGAGGAAGCTCATCTATTATTATTATTATTATTATTATTATTATTATTATTATTATTATTATTATTATTATTATTTCTTGGCTCTTACATTGAACAAGATCCGCTTAACCAACTTTGGCTGTGGATCCAGTGCAGTGTTCAGTGAAGGCTAACCCAGACTACGGAGAATGAGGTGTCACGCCTCGGTAACGCCGAGTCATAACCCTCTACTCGGTAATTCCCTAAAAAGCTCCGTGAGCCCCCACGGATAATTTATCGTTTAATTACCATCGCAATGTTTCTCGTCTCTTCCGTCGTCACTATTATCATGCTTCCCCTGCCGTCAGCCGCAATGCAAGAAGGGAAGCAGCTGCAGTGCTGCTGTCTGGCGATCACTGCGGTCACCACACTGCAGTGGGGATAGGACCAGCTTTAATCACTTCTCCCCTTGTACCTGGACCGAGGACCGTAGGGAACTCACCCACTGTGAAGGTGACAGTGCTGGAAAAACACCCAAGCATAAGGCAGTGGCTTTTAGAAACGTACTTCTCTAAATCACTGAAGCTTTTTTGGTACATCGGCGTAGGAAACCGGACGAATTCTTTTATGAAAACATCTTGGTGTAAACAGTTGTGATAAATAACGCAATACTGGGACAGATGGATAATAATTTCTGCATTTAGGAAACAACGGGCTGGTTTAGAACTGTGAAATGAAGAGTACTTACATGAAAAGAGAACCGCCGTCCTGACTGTCTCCGCGATACTATGGTTTAGAATGTCTTTAAAGATGTTAATCCTCGACTCATCTTCACTAATTTTTCATAAATCAAATGGCCGTCCATGAACTCTGAAATTACAATTGCCTAAGCTAACACGTGTCTGTTAAAAGACAAAGTCGACGTTTCTGTATGGCATAGATGAGCTTAAAAGTGAGCTCAACGGAACTCTTCCGGTAGAGCTGTGAAGCTAAATTACTGTAGTTCAAGCCCAGGCTAAATAATTTAGGCAAGGTTCTCCGAAACTCCCTTACTTATGCCAGGTAAATAAGGTATAGAGATGTATACAAGTAGCACCTCTGCGTCATAAACTGAGTTTAATTTCCGGTTACTACAATGATTTTAATCCTGGTTGGAGAATTAGAATGGATTCAATCAGCCTTGTGAGGTCAACTAAAGACATGGTATGAGAGGGCAACCAATCTGTTCAATAAATCTAACTGATACTGCTGAGGTAGACCTTACATTGACCGCGTGACACTTTAATATCTGGTATTCATCCATCTAGGCCCTGACCTAGTCGCTGGATAGCATTCTAGTAAAACGCTTGTGAAATACCCAACTTCCAGGATTTTACTCCTTTCTCTTGAAACTGTTAAACCCACTCGTGAATTAGTGCCAAAACTGGGATACAAACCAATGCCAGCTTGAAAAGCACATAGCAGCGGTGACAGACATGAGCATAAGTGAAATCTGTAAATTTTTCTTTTTCGTATTCTGAATCGTCCAGTTCGCATTAATCTCGAGTGACTATCGTCCCTTTAGGAGTTTTCGCAATGACCGGAAGCGTAGCGCAGTTGGTATTAATATTACTTTATATGTGGGTTGCACGATCAAATATCGGCGTGGTCAGTTGGCCTCTATAATAGCTTAATTGTTAGAGATCTGTCTTGGTAGGTTCACTGGGACGTTTAAGTAGGCCTATCTCTTTTAATGCAAAAGTCCTCTTGTGAAACCCTTTAAAATCAACAACAATTCATGTAACGATAAATACATGACATTATTATTACGATTTATCAACAATAAATTCAGTCTAAGCAGAGGACGGGCTAAACAGTGTTACAGTTAATCTGAGATTATCCCGATACGTAGAGATGGCTCAAGAGATAACGAGACCCCCACACACTCAGTACAGCAGACATTGCTCTTCTAATAACAACCAAAGTGCATTAAGGCTACCTGCTCCTAATGGTCCTGTGCTGTATTAAATTGACCAGTGGTGTATGCCTGGTGGAAATGAGTTACTATGGTCGACCGCGGAATAATTCTTGTTATAGGCAGGTAATTTCCACTTCCCCTCCCGTATATGATAAGAATATATATCGTAGTTACTCGCAAGCTGTTTTCGCTAATTGTTTATAAACTGTGGAAGGAACTTTAGCGGTTAATGAAAAATAACTTTAGCTATAAACGCTTGTTTACTTTTTTTCTTTCTGCTACTTGCTTTACGTCGCACCGACACAGACAGGTCTTATGGCGACGATGGGGTAGGAAAGACCTAGGAGTTGGAAGGAAGCCGCCGTAGCCTTAATTAAGGTAAGCCTCAGTATTTGCCCGGTGTGAAAATGGGAAACCACGGAAAACCATTTTCAGGGCTGCTGACAGTGGGATTCGAGCCCACCATCTCCCGGATGCAAGCTCACAGCCGCGTCCCCCTGACCGCACGGCCAACGCACCCGGTCGCTTGTTTACTAAGTTAAGGAAAGATATATATTCATATTAAGTAAATCGATCGAGTTGGCTATGAGGATTGGTTTGTCTAGCCATACCTTTTATTGGGAAAATATGGTAGCCCTGAAGATAGCTTTCCTATGGTTTCACAGCATAAAAATATATTAGTAAATGATACGGCCGGTATGACTTTACCTTTTCTATCGCATTATCACCGAAAACCTACATGTTTCAGTTCGACTTTAAACAAATATCACTAAATGTCATGAAAGGAAAATCAGCGTGAAAGAAGAAAGGAAAATGATCAAGAATACTTAATAGGATAAACAGAAGTACTGTCAATGCTTTTGTCTCCCCAGGTAGCTAAAATTAATGACGTATTACTCTGATAATAACAACGTTAATAAGACCGTCACTTTTGAAACTCGTAAAATCGACAACAGTTGAAATGACTATATGCAGTGACAGGAAATCCAGAGAAACCAATGGTAGCACCAACTTGAGGCGTACTAGGCAAGATGAGGAGTGAGGTAGTTTGCCGTTGCATTCTTCACTGGTTCTGACAGTGATATTGCAGCTCGACTAACCCTATGAGCAATACCTTTTACAACACTCAGACGCATAGGTTGTACCCTGAATATCGTTACTCAGCACCACCCGTACACCAGCAGCTTCCATATTGTCACAACCATGGATGAGAATGGGACTTCAGTGGAAGCTACACTTTATCTGGCTAGTGCTAAGAGGTGGATGCAAAAGTACTGCATCCATAAAGATATAACAGCAGGCAGAATATAAATGTATAGTTATTTATTATTACAATTTGTTTTACGTCACACTGATACGGATGGGTCTTACGGCGACGATGTGATGGGAACGGGCTAGGAGTTAGAGGGAAGCGGCCATGGCCTTAATTAACGTACAACCCTAGAATTTGCCTGGTGTGAAAATGGGAAACCACGGAAAACCATCCTCAGGGCTGCCGACAGTGGGGTTCGAACCCATTATCTCTCGAATGCAGGCTCACAGTTGCGCGCCTCTAATCGCACGGCCAACTCGCTCGGTAAATAAGACTATTGTAAGTATGATCACTTATGGATCAGAAGTATGGATAACAATGGTAATCCGAAGAAGGCAACTAACTGCGATGGAAATAGGATGCTCGAGACGTTGCTGTGACTTAAGCTGCGAGACAAAAGAAGAAGAAGTTAGGATACCCGCAATGCGATGGGTTTTGCTACCAATATAAATCACACTACAGAAGCAAACAGGTTATTGATACCGTAAGAAAGACGGAGAAGAGGAAAGCCCAGAAGGACATGGTGAATTTTAGAGAATATTTAAATGGAATGGATGTCCGACTCGTTGGCTGAATGGCCATCGTAATGGCCTTCAGTTCAGAGGGTCCCGGGTTCGATTCCCGGCCGGGTCGGGGATTTTAACCTTCATTTATTAATTCCAGTGGCCCGGGGGCTGGGTGTTTGTGCTGTCGCCAACATCCCTGCAACTCACACACCACACATAACACTATTCTCCACCACAATAACACGCAGTTACCTACACACGGCAGATGCCGCCCACCCTCATCGGAGGGTCTGCTTTACAAGGGCTGCACTTGGCTAGTAATAGCCACACGAAATTATTTATTTTTAATGGAATGGATCTTTAGGAAGGCGAGAGATGTGGAGAATGGAATGTGATGAACGAGTATAATATTGTAGAAATGTCGTAGATGATGATGGCGTTTGCGTTAGTTAGTTCTCGGGCCAAATAAATTTTATACCCTTAAATCTCGGTGTTAGCACCAATTATTAGATAACCGCATATATTTTATTCAGCACCAATATATTGCTCAATTTTTCGAGAGGAATACAGAAGAGTGCCTCCATTATTCTTGTAATTAAGCCCTGCACTCATTCTCCGGTAGGCGTAAAGCTAGCTCGTAATTCAAGTAGAGGAAGGCGCCTTAGAAAGTCCGGACGTCTCAGGGTTTGCTGCTGCCGTTAGGGAAATCAAGTGGAATTTAGACATGAGGGTGGGAAAAGGGACTTCCATAAACAAGTCGGGCGAAAGGACCCTGCGGCACAGGCCAGCAACGTGATTAAGAAGGGAGATCATTTCTGAAATAAACTACCCTTAAAACTTAATGCGTACTCATAATACATGCTTTTCTCTACAGTAATTATATCTCTTTTTGCAGAGAATGTAAAGAGGATATGACTCCAGGGAATGCGGAGAAGTTTAATCTAAAAGAAGACGAGTAAGACCATTACATGCCCTCTCTTCGTCCGGCAGGACAGAGAACACCAAGTCATGTGTGCAGTGAATGGATATTCGTTATATCGAGATGCAAGAACTCATCTTCTTTCTCATTAGTTTCCGGCAGACATGGATGTGAGGAAATTGAAAGATAGCATGTTTTTACTTGCTCACGTATGTGTGCTCTCTGTTCTGGAACAGATGTTATGTGATGGAATTGTTTATGAGGAATCAGTCCTTCGTTTTAACATTTCCCAGTCCAACGATATATTCTGAGATTATGATATTTATTAATTCCCACAGTGTATAGAAACTTTGAAGGATGCTTTATGACTCGTGGTATTTTTTATATTGATGTTATCATTTTGTTTGTAGAGTTGGATCATTTAATAGTAACTAATGTTAAACGTTGCTCAAATTATCGAATCTACTTGAGCTGGATACTTTATTTACCAAATGAATATCGTACAGTGTTACCTACTTCGAAGGGAAATTGATTTAAACTTAATTTTAAAGTGCGTTAGATTTTGTATTCTTTCACGTCAGCATTTGTTTTCCTGTAGTTACTTTCATAGTTCCAGTATCTTGGTTACGAAAGAATGAGGTCACATCTGTGTTGTGAGTTAGATTCTCTGTGGTTTATTTTTGGAATCTTTATACATGAAAACGTTGTGTCAAATCATTACCATAATCTTCTTAGTGTCAAATATTATACTTTACGACACTAAAATAGACATATTCTCTTATAACCACAATAGTTTAATCACATTTAGCTCCCAAGAAGGCTCCTACCCAGGCAGAAACCCCACAGATATTGAAGATATTTTCAGTCGTACTTCTTCTTGGATGTCTCCGATCCATTTCACCCTTCTCCATTCCACCCAACTCTTCCAATTAATCTGCATAGGCCTATTTATTATAAAGCTGTCTACGTTTTCTAATCTTATGAATAGCGGTACTTGAAAAACTATTATTTCTTGTTATAGGCGTCTTTTATTATTATTACTATTATTATTATTTATTGACTTCTACGTGCGTGGCTCAGACTATGATGCCTGCTGTTATGCCACACTATGTTACACATGCTATTATCTACAGCTACAGTGTCTTAAGTGTCTAAATTTTATATTTAATTAAGTTAAACTAACTTGAACAGTATCTGAGAAAAAAATTCTAAACGAACGATATATTCTTTATAGGTACCATACTATTACAACAGTTTAAATTATGAATTAATTTCTTAATTATACATCACAGTGTGATATGTTATAATTACAACTCGGTTAAATGGTAACAGAAAGTGTCTTGTGAAAATTTCATTAAAATAATGACTGTTGTTCTTGCTCGGTATTCGATGTACCCGTAATATGATCCCACCTGTAATCTTTGTATCCTTTGAAGAAAGTTTCCATGTGGTACAAGAATAGCAACATGTGGTCCTAATAGGCACAATACTTAGCCTGAGTGTCTACCAGTTCGTTAAAAGAAAGTCATGTGGCTCGCAATATGGATCATGTATGGACATGAGTGCTGTCATTTATAAATAAAATATGCTCACAGTTTCGTGGTTTCCAATCATTAATCACTGAAGAGCCCACACAGTTTCAACTGGAAATGGACGTCCATTAATAATATGTGTATTTTTCGATTATGTTAACTGCTGCCAATCATGAATGTATTCGATCGATTGGTACGCTGTATTTTAAAACTGCATGGTCGTGGAATATTACAAACATATAGTTGTTGCTAAATATTTGAAAGCTGTGGACAAAATTATTAGCTCTTTCGTGTACTCTACATATTTTAATGAATAACTTCGTATATATTGTGTTGTTGAAAATGTGTGTATTTTGTTGTTGATTTCTGGTTGATATCGTAAAATCAATCTGAACATACAACGAAGACACTGTACAAGTGTTACCTGAAGTAAGCGGTGAATAGAACCGGTATTAAACATATTCAGTTAATTTAGTCGCAGTTTGTATTGGTATTTCAACAAAATCGCCTTCGTAGATGAGCACGTTAGTAAACTTAATGCTCAGATGTGGAGATCCATGGCGCGAATTACTACAGTTAAAATGCTGTATACAATATGCCAGTTGAACAAAACATACATTTTTGAAGGATATTATAATATTACATATTAGACACCATAATAACATTTAGAATACAATAACAACTATAGCTATTCTGAGCAACAAATCAGCACCTGAATAAATCATACTACACCTTCATACAGATAACCGTTAAGAGATTACCTGGGGTCATCGAACACTGAGCAAGAAGAACATTCATCATTGGAATAAGATTTTGACATGACGTTTAAATGTGATCTTTTCTGGATTTTAGGCACGTTAAATCCATAGGATTAACAGCATATCATCTTATTTTAGAACTTATACAAATCTGTGTAAACAGAGTCCCTGGAAAATAAGTTAAGATACAGTTTTGGACATATTTTATCTGAAAGTATAATATGAAATTACTTGTCCACTTTTGCTCTGAAACATTATTGCACCGAGCTCGATAGCTGTAGTCGCTTAAGTGCGGCTAGTATCCAGTATTCGGGAGATAGTGGGTTCGAACCCCACTGTCGGCAGCCGTGAAAATGGTTTTCCGTGGTTTTCCATTTTCACACCAGGCAAATGCTGGGGCTGTACCTTAATTAAGGCCACGGCCGCTTCCTTCCCACTCCTATCCCTTCACTGTCCCATCGTCGCCATAAGACCTATCTGTGTCGGAGCGACGTAAAGCCAATAGCAAAAAAAATAATATTGCACTGTCTATTTGGTATTGGTTCATTTTTAATTCATCCAGCTATGTAAAGCATCCAATGTGCAAGAACACTGTAGTGGTGGAGAGTGTTTTGGTTTATTATTATTATTATTATTATTATTATTATTATTATTATTATTATTATTATTATTATTATTATTATTATTATTATTATTATTGCTATTGGCTTTACGTCGCACCAACACAGATATGTCTTATGGTGACGATGAGACAAGAAAGGGCTATGACTGGGAAGGAAGCGGCCGTGGCCTTAATTAAGGTACAGCCCCAGCATTTGCCTGGTGTGAAAATGGGGAAACCACGGAAAACCATCTTCGGGGCTGCCGACAGTGGGGTTCGAACCTACTATCTCCCGAATACTGGATACTGGCCGCACTTAAGCGACTGCAGCTATCGAGCTCGGTATTATTATTATTATTATTATTATTATTATTATTATTATTATTACCCCCCCCCCTAATCCCAATAATTATGCATAGCCTTTACATGTGAAGTGAGTACAGACAGATCCCAGTTTGTGGCATGCCCAATAACAGCTTACCTGTTTAACTGTTGTGTGAGAAGTGCATTTCACGTTCGCATAATTGAAGTGGAGGGGAGAGTGCGAGTGAACGTCGATTTCGTTCTAGGCCGGAGTGACTGTTCGGAACTTTCAATCATAATATATTAGATTTTTGTTTTTATTATGTAGCCCTTATTTATTTTTAAATCATATCATATCCCTGTGATCAGAGATACAATTAACGCTGGAGTTGGGATTTGCAATTCAATATGAGAAAATGATCTTATCATTTTCGTAAATTATTTTCAAATAATTATAGACACATCCTCTGACAATAGTATATCTCACGTAAAAATACAATATGTACTCTCATAAGTATGCTGTTCCGATAGCCAAGAAGTGTTAAGCTGCTATAGATCAACTCTCTACTCGTTCGGCTGTCTACACTATTACTCCTACCGTTTGAAACCTGTCTATGAAAAGCGTAACATGATATAATTTTGCCAACGGCCGTAGCCGTGTTGAAACACCGGATCCCGTGAGATCTCCGAAGTAAAGCAACATTGGGCGTGGTCAGGATTTGGATGGGTTGCCACGCGCTGTTGGTGGGGGGTAAGGGAATGGAGGAGCGGAAAGGAACTGGCCACCCTACCGCACGTAAACTCCGGCTCAGGAACACCTCTGCGGAGGTTTGGACCTGCCTTCGGGCAGAATAACCCTTACCTTACCTATACAATTTTCATAGAAATCTCTGTCCTACGACATTGTATACCATATAGTTTACTACTAAAGAACTCATTAGCTGAAAGCATCAACTGTTGGTTCATTCAGCTTTGCAGCTCTTGTAATATATTGTAATTTTAATGACACACAATTTATGGCCTCTAATGTTTTTTATGAATTGCAAGCTAATTTAATTTCCTTAAAGGAGATTTATATGATTCATGAAAATTTCCTAGAAACATTTGATGCTTCCATTTAAATTCGTTAGAAAACAAACTGTGGAAGTGAAAGAAGCAATTAGGTAATTGAGTCGTTAAAGATATAGGCCATTATAACCCTTACTGGAGCTTCCGATATTTCACGACGGTGAAACGTGGTCTGCCTATTTGTAACAGGGAAATAAAGTAGTTCTAAATTTATGGTATCGTAATAAGAAATATTATTTGAGTGGTGTAACATTTTAGTCCTTCTTTGAGAGTTTCTTATTATTAAACTCGTCATGTTTTGTCCTCGTGTATCATAAAATATTGGATGATGCAATAATACTTTCAAAATATATTCCCAGGAAGTTTCTTTAGCAATGTGCTTCCTATATAACTTTTCTTTAACTTCTTCTTACTCTTCCTCTTCTTTTCCATTTTCCCAATTCATTCAGGTCTTCTCTTAGAGCGGTACTACATTGTTCGATTTTGTCATTCCCCTGGTGCTAATTGGGTTATCCTGATTGACATTTTCTATGTTTGTCCACCACGTTTCAGTCTGCCTGCCTGTTCCACTGGGTGTATTTGTATGCTAAATACTTCTTTGATGACGCAAAATTCGTCCTTCTTTAAGTGACCATACTCTCTCATATGGCACCTCATAAGTTTCGCCGTAATTGGGGTTAATTTAAAGGAACCTCCTATGTATTTGTCTTGAGCAATGTATTTGTGACAGAGATATTATTACTAAATAATATAACTAATTTTGCCGTAGATTATTCGAAGGAATAAATCCATTGATTTTTATTTTTTATTTTTGCAATTTGTTTCACGTCGCACCAACAGAGATAGGTCTTATGGAAACGATGGGATAGGAAAGGCCTAAGAGTGTGAAGGAAGCGACCGTGGCCTTAATTAAGGTACAGCCCCGGCATTTGCCTGGTGTGAAAATAGGAAACCACGGAAAACCACCTTCAGGGCTGCCAACAATGGGGTTCAAACCCACCATATCTCTGATCCAAGTTCACGGCTAAGCGTCTCTAACCGGTTGGCCAAATCACCCGGTACATTTATAATTAACTAAATAATTAAATACAGAAATAAATAAATAAATAAATAAATAAAGCGTACTAACGAAATTATATCGACATGTACAGTGCCGGATTTAATCAGTAGCAAAAGGGGGTCGTGATAAGAGCGCATTACTTATCGGAGTGAATAAAATGAATCGTGTAAAAGGAACGTCTTGAACAATTCTTGAATTCATTCGGAAAGAGATAACTTACGACGATATAATTCGTTTCGTTTCCACACTGTTTATAGCGGCTTATAACGGTTAATTAGTTGCTGTCTATTTTGTTGGTTGAGAGTCCGCGTCATCGCATGATTCAGTTTATTTACATTGTAAATATTTATTTAGTTACTTATGTTTCAAATTACTCAGATAAAAGATTTATTTTTAGCCCTCATAAGAGTTTTAAAATATCTGCGATTATCTCAGACTCAACAACACTTCCTCGATTATGCTTCCCTCTTCAATTGAACATAATTTTACTGTACTATTAGATTGCGAAGGTGTCTATAATGAGAAAGACAGCAATCACTAAACTGTTGATCATTCTCATTACCAGAGGCATACATCTTGGGAATTGAGGTAGTCCCAAACGTTGTCGGGCACATAGGTGCTGCGAATGTTAAATTCATCCCTGCATATGGAGAGGAGAAGAATGACAACTCAATGCGTTTCTCATAATAAGTGAATAATACAACAAATGGAGTCTAACGATATTATAAAAGGGAGATGAATCTCATTTGCATGATGGGAACCAACTCAACCTAGCCTTTTATTGCCCTTTCATTGAAATCATGGACGACATTTCGATAGCCGGTATGCTTAACATGCAGAAAGTAAGTGTTGCTAATGTAGACATTTTGTGGAAATGTACAATTGATACCTGCACTACTCAGGTGCGATATTCTTGAATTAAGTCATTGGCTGCATTGATGATATTTCACGATGTGTTCTAGATCAGACGTCATCACGTAGTTGCTCTACGGAGCCGGTGTTACTTGTTCAGCTCGGGACGGCTGTTTGTCACGTGACAAAAGAGCAGCGGACAGGCGGGTTGTATACCGTGCCCGTACTATACCTTTGCGCCACTGGCCTGCAGTACGTACTACGTCATGCACTTCCCCTACTTGCTCGCTAAGCTGCTCTCGTTCCTCGAGAGCGGGGAGCAAACTGGCTCCGAAGGCATTTCGCTCTCTATTGACGATGCCTGTTCTAGGTAAGGCATCTCATTTGAACTATGGCGCTCAAATTATTTTGTCGGAAAAATAACACATTGTTGTTGGTCTGTCAACAGTGAAGTGAACCAAAAGGGGTTAGACTTCGTCAAGGTGTGTATTGAATTTTCACAATTGTTCAGTGATAGTTACGATCTGGTGAGGGACACTTGGATGAAACGAGGAATAAGGTATGTGTGAATATTTAATTATAACCATTTATCTATGATAATTCACCGCGCTTACCATGTGTCACCTCGAATCTGCGGGATTTTGGGATGAGCAGTGGTCGCTTGGTAGACCAGGGTCTATCATGGCTGTAGCGCTATTAGAGGGGAGACGGGGTATTGATTGATCAGGGATAGTTTGTGATGAGTTACACTTTAGTGCTAGGTTGGCAGTGGCAGTGTTCTGCTTCAGTGACAACCTACTAACCGGGATCTCACAGAAATAGACTAGTTATGAAATAGAATTCGATTTGGTATCTTTCCAAAATCTCGTAGCCATATATGAGATATAGTGTTTGCAGTGTGCGATTTCTTCCGGTATGAGCTAGAATAAGTTTGTTACTCTCATTTCTTGATCTTTGGCTTTGGTGATATGATAGTGATTGTGGCATGAGCGATGATAACAACGTCAGTCCTTACGATTAATAGTGTGAAAGAATTGCGAGTCTCGGAACAGATATCATATCGTCGCTGCACCGGAAAAACCTCGTATCCCACAACGCTATTCCTATCCATTATTCTTCTTAAGACTTGTCACGCCACATATGGATATGCAATCCATCAGAACAAATGCCGTGTTCGTTTTACTATACTGACCGTAAACGAAAATGAACCGTAAATGCATTATACTACAGGAGTGTGTGAATACGTCATGCAAACATACATTCCTACAGTATGGTACAGTAATATTCATTTTCTTTTACGCATTGACTTACGAAAATGAACACTACAAAAATTGTTCTGATGGACTGCATATTCATACGTGGCATTGTGGGATACGAAGTTTTGCCGTTCCAACGATGATATGACCAATAGATTGCGCAGGTGAAGTTCATAAATAAAGCGTGCCTCTTATTATTATATTAGTACTCGATTGATTGACAGCAAGATATTACTACTGTAATATCGTGGAGCATAACTGAAGTAGGTTTTTGTAGCTATAATATATATTTAATGCTGGCCCCGTGGTGTAGGAGTAGCGTGCCTGCCTCTCGCCCGGAGGCCCTGGGTTCGATTCTCGGCTAGGTCAGGGATTTTTCTCTCGACCTGAGGGCTACGTGATTAGAATTGAGGAGCTATCTGACGGTGAGATGGTGGCCCTGTTCTCGAAAGCCCAGAATAATGGTCGAGAGGATGCGTCGTGCTGACCACACGGCCCCCGTAAACTGCGGGCCTTCGGGCTGAGCAGCGGTCGCTGGGCAAGCCAAGGCCCTTTCAAGGGCGTTAAGTGCCGTGGGGTTTGGTTTGGTTTTTTATAATATATGTTTAAAGGCTGCGGACAACCGGGTTTGCTATTCCACGAAACAATTTTGGGTAAATAATTTCAAATCTAGAGTGTTGTTCAGTGGATATTCGGTTATTGATTTCAGGTTGAGTAAGGAAATTCAACCTGATATTGTAAATAAGATAACATACCAGCAAGTCTTGTAACATTAAATATGTTACACCCTTTGAAGCATCATGCAGTCATTGTCCAAGTACTTTATGGGTGAACCGAGCTTGATAGCTGCAGTCGCTTAAGTGCGGCCAGTATCCAGTATTCGGGAGATAGTAGGTTCGAACCCCACTGTCGGCAGCCCTGAAAATGGTTTTCCGTGGTTTCCCACTTTCACACCAGACAAATGCTGGGGCTGTACCTTAATTAAGACCACGGCCGCTTCCTTCCCAGTCCTAGCCCTTTCCTGTCCCATCGTCGCCGTAAGACCTATCTGTGTCGGTGCGACGTAAAACAACTAGCATTTCTTTTATGGGTGATAGTACACTGCTTATCAAAATACTCAGAGGTATCTAATTGAGCTCTAGCCATCCTCCCCGCGGGTTCTTCCTCCTTGTTCTATTTCTGTCCCTCCTCCACTTGTGTGCTCCTTAATCTCGGCCCCAGTGCAGCGCTCTCTTCCCTCCTAATTGCGTCTGCGAGCAGAAACAATGGTTCATCGCTAGCCTTTGTCGCCGCGACGCTGTGCCGCGGTGTTGGTAATGAAGTCCAGTACGGCGCGACGGATTCATTAGACAGTGCTCAGTTAATGTCTAGAATGATACTAGTGCGTGCACTATTCACACTCTTCTCCCGCCCAGCGTACGCTCTTAAACAGGAGACTGATAGATCCACCCTCAGATGCAGGGGAACATACTATAATTGAAATGTCGACTACTTACGGAGTGCATGTGAGTAAAGGATCAACATCATCTTCAGTCTCTTCAGTAGCATCGGTCGAGCAGTGTAACAAAACTCTCTCTTTCAGTCTGTCTGACAAGCATTGCCAGGGCGTTAACTTATTACCAAAACACTCCATTTTCCTGTATTATCTGTCATCACCTGTACATAGATTCCTGGATCGTCCTGGAGGAGTTCTGTCCATACTTTCTTACAGTTACAACATGCTGCCCTCTTGTATCTTCATCATATGTCCATAACATTCTTGTAGTCAAACTCCAACCTGTCTCTTGATTCCATTATTTGTTACTTAACCCTTTAAGGAGGGTCCTACTGAATTTTCTACCCTTGTTAATTTTAGCTTGATGTACATCAAATTTGGTGACAAATGAATATATGGTAAATTAAGAAAAGTTCAATAATTGGCTTCAATTGAGTAATTAGCTTTGAAATTATGACCTTTAAAAATATATATTGGCTCAGTATGTTCGTTTTCTAGTTTGAATTTTGAAATAATAATAATAATAATAATAATACTGTGCCCGTCGTAGTCAGTCAGCGAACACGAGACACCCCAGGGGTGCTCAGTTCGGTGGCTGTAGGCTTATAAAGTAAATGAATGTGGCAGGATTATCATAGGGTTCATCAAATAAGCACGTTCCAAGTATAGAACATATATGACACTTTTATTTAATTAAATGCAATATTGGCCATCCTGAAATCTGTGATTATGATTATGATCGTTACGTTATGGAATTTAATATGGCTCTTGATGTAACAAACCTAGGCACAATCAAATGGGATGGTACACGACAGTTATTTCCCTGACATTCTAACAGAGTATTTACATTGTGAAAAAATGTTTTCTCGTCTTTAAAGTTATTAAATTATTGGTTTAAAGTTGAATTAAAATTTTCATTCAGAAAAATGAGGTCTGGGCCAAGCCTTCATCGATAATCTGGAAAAAATGCAGTAATTGTAAGAACGAGTATAATAAAGAAATATCCAAGATTCAAAAGTTAACACTCATAGCAAAATAAAATTTACAGTCGTTGTCTTAACAATAAAATGAAAAGTTGAATTTGCCTTGGTTTTCTCTAAGTTAATCCGAGACGTCGGATATACCTGTTCACGTCGTCTCACATCTCTTTCCGTGAGAATTATACTGAACGTTAAGTATTTGACCAACAATTAAACAAAACAAAACGCCTCCTGGGCTTGCAAACGTAAGTAAATGGGGAGAATACCATCCATGTGGAAATCCTGTCCACTATCAATCGATAATATCAGTGTCACATATTTCAGAACAGAACACATAAAAAATAATCCTCTAAATACTAACAACTTACTACTTCTACAGCTAACTACGGAAATTGTCAAGAAGACTGTAAGTACCAAGAAGAAAATATTTACACTATGTACACGTCGACGAGTGTCGATCAACCGTATTACTCTCCTGTTAACGAATTTATTGAGTTACAGCAAGATTGAGTTATCACATGAGAGCGAAAAATTGCATCAACGAATGAGCTGATATAGTCACGAATCAGATATTATTTAGATATTTCGTCGAAGACCTGTTCTTTAGACCTAAGGCCTTCTCGAACATTCATCTGTACCTTGAGCTTGAAATTACTGCATTACTTGAGAAAATTTGGGATATTCCCACGAATTAAAAAGTACATCAATTAACATGGACTTTCATTTTCTTCATCTGAAGACACCAATATTAGGCTACACTGCATTTATCGCGAATAATCCATTAACATGTGAAAAGCTCAGTTTCACGAAGATTTGTGTCATGCACAATTATTCCATATACTCTACACGTACAGTGTACCACAATGACGACCCTAACTTGTCGCATCCTAATCTCAAATATGTGTAGCCGTGAAATATCAGGACCTACCAACGTCCTACAAATACATAATATCCACTTAAAAGTGTCTCGATGATTAATTACTCCAACTAATTATCACATGTTCCCAATGCACATGTTCACATTAAATTCGTACATAGAATTCGGACTCAATATCCCGATGACACGTTGTCTCAGACACGAGGTACAAGTAGAAGTTCCAATACAAGGAAAATATAGAAAATGTGGACGAAATATCCTACCATTAAATCTATCAGACATAAATTAATTCATATTCGTGACGAAATTTACTCAATAAGCAAAGATGGTGTCGATAACACATGGATAACTCTATCGGAACCCTCACTGTCAAATTCATGGCCACATGGTCATTAAGTAATCACATGTGTCAGTTTTACGACGTATTCGAGCAAATAAACAACCATAAAATGTGTCAAAATAGCTTACTAAGAAGAAAGAAAGAATAGAACAAAACTACATAGAACAGATATAAATGAGACGTAATCGACTTAACTTATAGAGAAATCTTCATGTCTGGAAGTCTGGGTTCTCAATCAGCCATGCCAGGAAGAAAGAATCTGCATCCCGACGCCGCCAACGATGGTCAAAGGTTTAGAACTTCATGGTGAAGCACTGGTAATCCATGATGTGAGATTCCGTCCTCTTCTGGAAATATTCACGTCCACGTCTTCCGCGTCCACTCGTAAGAAAGCTGAAACTTACACAAAATGCTTTAGAGTAGGCTCCAAACACACACGTAACTGTATTTTGGAAATGACACGTACTTAAGGGATTAATATCTGCACATTCGACGTCTGATCACAGCACTGTTCTAAATTGTATCCAATTTTCAGAGGTGTAGAGCACAGGAGTGAAGCCAGTATTCACGACGTTCCACGCTGAGCGACTGAAGGTGATAGTCCAGGAACACGCCAGTGTGTGAGAATGAGTATTCGTATCACATGACTTAAATATCATGTCTGGTGCACATGCACGGAAGTAAAGTCAATTTAGACACTAAATTCTTCTACTGTACGAATCTACAACTTCATCACCATTTTAGCCACAAGGTCGTGCAAATTATTTCAAAATTTCAGTTTTTAATTTATATCCTCCAAATGTGCTATTCTTTTATCCAGTTTATTTTACTATAGTTCTTGGGCCTTCCGTAATTATGCACGTCGCCACCAAAGATATTACAAATATTTCATTCATATCGTTCCTCGCAATTACAGGTGACACGCGCTGGCCTCTTTCTTTCACTCGCCAACCTTCATTTTTTTATTTTTATTCCGTTAGCCAGCCGGCCGCTCTCCGCACAAAAAAACTCGTTCTCGCCCTTGTCCAAGGTCGCGCGCACCCCATCTCGCCGACAAGCGAACACAAGCCGCACCAACACCTGTTCACTCATTTGTGGCCTCACGGTCACAATACCTAAAAAACCTAAGCGCCTCACTCTACGTGGCAACATTTGTTGACTTTCAGAAGGCCTACGATTCAGTAGATAGAGAGTCACTCTTCCAGGCACTTGCTGAACTGGGACTAGATAAGAAAACCTTGAATCTAGTGAAAGCAACTCTTACCAACACTACAGCAAGAATCAAATTCAGAGGGGAACTGTCCCAGAGCTTTGAGATCAAAACAGGTGTTAGGCCATCCCCTTGTCTATCTCCAATCCTCTTTAATTGCCTACTTGAGAAAGTCATTCGTGAGTGGACGAAAATGCTAAAGGATGGCCCTGGATTGAGAATTGGCTACAAGAAAGACAAGTTAACAGTTAACTGTTTAGCCTTCGCAGACGACCTTACACTCCTGGCATCCAGTGTGGAGGAAGCTATCCATCAACTACCCTCTCTCGACCACATAGCAGTTAAAGTAGGGCTGAAGATCGCCATCAACAAAACACAGTTTATCACCAACATCAAAGATGCACCCAAATCAATCCCACTGGGGGACAAAACAGTACAAAGGACTAACTCCTTCAAATACCTAGGAGAATGGATAACCCCAAACACGAATGAAGATCAGGCCATGAACAGCAGATGCATCAAATTGGAAAATGCCTACCACCTATGTAAGAGTATGTAGAAATCCAAATCCCTCTCACTTAACCTGAAAATCAGGCATTACACTACTGTAGTGAGACCGTCAGTACTATACGCCTCAGAATGCCTAAACATGGTAAGAAAAGGGAAACTTAGAAAACTGGAGCTGAAGGAAAGGAAGATCCTGAGAAAAATCATGGGCCCTATTAAAGAAGGAGACAAGTACAGAATCAGGCACAACAACGAACTGTACCAACAATTGGAGAGCATTACAACATCTATGAGGAAGAGGAGATTGAACTTCTATGGTCATGTCATGAGAATGGACAATCAGAGGCTCACCTCCAGAATCTTCCACACCATCTCTAGAGGGAAAGCGACTAATGCCAAGTGGGTAAGACTCGTCAGAAAAGACCTTCAAGAATTGGACATTGCTCCCAGTGAAATTTATGACAGGAATAGGTACAGAACGTTGATCAGAACATCAAACTCTCTCCAGTCACTAACAGAAAAAACAGTACGTCCGGGAGGAGGTGTGAAATGGACCCAGGAGCGAAAAGACTTTCACAGTGCAAGGATGAAGGAGTACTGGTCAAAGAAGAAAGCTGCTAGAGATAAGAACCACGTGGTCCATAGCAGGCCCAAACGGAACTAAAAAAAATACCCAGTTGGCTGCACAGTTCGAGTCGTGTACCTATGAAATTGCATTCTGGGTATAATGGATTCAAATCGTATCGTTGTCAGCGTTGGTGATATGAAAAGGATTTCCTGTGGTTCGCATTTTCACAGCAGGCAAATGTTGGGGTTGTATCTTAATTAAGGCTATGACCGCTACTTTTCAAATCTTTGTCCTTTTCCAACCCAGCGTCGCGTGTCATTGCGACGTTATTCCACTATAAAAATAATAATAATAATAATAATAATAATAATAATAATAATAATAATAATAATATTTTTGCTGGGCTGAGTGGCACAGACGGTTGAGGCGCTGATCTTCTGACTCCAACTTGGCAACTTCGATTCTGGCTCAGTCTGGTGGTATTTGAAGGTGCTGAAGTACGTCAATCTCGTGTCGGTAGATTTACTGGCAAGTAATAGAACTCCTGCAGGACTAATATCCGGCACATCGGCGTCTCCAAAAACCATGAAAATGGTAGTTGGACGTAAAGCCAAAATTATCATTAATAATAAATTTTGTCCGCCAGGAACTCTTTCACGTGCCAGTAAATTTATCGATACAAGGCTGGCGTATTTGAGCGTCTTCAAATACCGCCGGACTGAGCCCGAATTGAATTCGCGAACTCAGACGCAACCTCAGCCACTCAGCAAGACAATGTCATACAAAATGTGCGTAATGTATGTGTCACAGTATACAAATGCTAGATTTTTATCCTGATACTCGCGATCTATACTCTTCCTGGCTTGTGCAAGATTGCATTGCTTTTCAGCAACACTCTAAAGTACTAGTTACACTTTCGACCGCACCAGTTTTCCTGATGACTGGTCTCCATCTGACGTCACGCATGATGCCGACTTGATGACAATGAACCTTCATAATCTTTCTTCTCCAGATTAAAGCGAGTACAGATAGGTCATGAAACTGCCGGCCGCACTCTCCAGTGATGACTTTCTTATATTCTCTCTCACGTTTTTCTTTTGTGTTTTTACATGGCAAGCGCCGGACTTCTGCCTGACAGCGAACGAAGTTAAATTGATTTCGTCCGAAACTCATGTATTACTTCTGAGATAAGGTATTAATTTCGTAGAAATAATAATTAGTAATTATATAAATATTACTTTACTATCGCAATTGGAATGACCATTGATTCATGGCATTTTTGAACATTTTATACCATTAACACAAACATTCTAGAAGCACAAGCACCAATGTCAAACACAATTATCTTTCTGATCTAGAGATTTAAGATTTATTTGATCATTTGTATTTAAGCTATGACGTTACTATTAAAGTATGTTATTAACGAAGAATACGTTTCTTGGAGGGCCTCACTGGTCAAAGGCCATGCAGAGCATACGTGTACTCTGACATGGTGATTGTTAAGTATAACTTCTGGGTGTGAAAAATAAGCCTATTTAGAGAGACACCCCAAAAAGGATAGCTGCACTTGTGCAATGGCTACCGTGAAAATACAAGCTCATAATTAGGATTTTTGCTAACAATATTTACCGAAAGAGTTGGCCGTGCGGTTAGGATCGCGCAGTTGTGAGCTTTCATTCGGGAAATAGTAGGTTTGAACCCCACTGTTGGCAGCTCTGAAGATGGTTTACCGTAGTTTCCCATTTTCACGTTAGACAAATGCTGGGGCTATACCTTAATTAAGGCCGCGGCCGCTTCCTTCCCACTCCTTGTTCTTTCCTCTCCCATCGTCACCATAAGACCTATCTGTGTCGGTGCGACGTAAAACAAATAATAAAAGAAACGAAAAATATTTCAATAGCATTTTGAATTAAAGTACTGATTCAATTTTTTTCAAGATTCCCCTAAATAGTCAGCTATCTCTGAATGGAAACATGTATTTTGTTTGTAATTTATCGTACTAAACAAATGGTGAATTTCAATTTGGACAGAGTCGCTGAGAAAATTAGTGTCAATTTCTTCTATTTCCAAGAAATTAACTCCCAAACCCCAAATGAAGGTCACGCAAAAATTAGATATCACTCCTCGAGCAACAAACAGCGGTCCAATCGCCTCCTAATTTGGGAATGGTATGTTGTAGTTCTCCTCGAAATGTTAAAACACGGTTCGTAGTGTCTCTAGTTTTCACTATCAATCTCTTCTGCTTGTGTGTTTCTGCGTTCAAACGTCACAGCAGGATCGATTATGAAGCCGACGTTCTTCTTCCTGTAGATTACTATGATTTCAGCACACATATGAGAGCTCCGAAATGAAGTAGGCCTATATGGCACTTCTTCAAATACTTAAAACTTGCTCGAATTTTTGAGACAACTAGCAATACAATTTTGGACTCTGTGATGTATATTACATGTTTTGTTTGTCTATGTGTACATTCTGTAATGAAAAATAGTAAAAGTATTAATAATTATAAACCAATACTAGATAGTTAAGTAATATTATTACAACAAAAATGTCTCTAAGTTTAATCCCTTGCTACTTGATACTTGAGATAGGTTAAAGTTGCTTTAAAAAGGCGCCGGCCCTGCGGTGTTGGGGTAGCGTGCCTGCCTCTTACCCGGTTGATCCAGCTCGACTCCCGGACAGGTCAGAGATTTCTACCTGGATCTGAGGACTGGTACGAGGTACACTCAGCCTACGTGATTACTACTGACGAGCTATCTGACGGTGAGATGGTGGCCCCGGTCTAGAAAGCGAGGAATAACGGCCGAGAGGATTCGTCGTGCTGACCACACATCGCCTCGTAATCTGCAGGCCTTCAGGCTGAGCAGCGGTCGCTTCGTAGGGCATGGCCCTTCGGGACTCTTGCGCCGTGGGTTTGGTTTGGTTTGGTTTGGTTTGGTTTGGTTTGGTTTGGTTTGGTTTGGTTTGGTTTGGTTTGGTTTGGTTTGGTTGGGTTGGGTTGGGTTGGGTTGGGTTGGGTTGGGTTGGGTTGGGTTGGGTTTGGTTTGGTTGGGTTGGGTTGGGTTGGGTTGGGTTGGGTTGGGTTGGGTTGGGTTGGGTTGGGTTGGGTTGGGTTGGGTTGGGTTGGGTTGGGTTGGGTTTGGTTTGGTTTGGTTTGGTTTGGTTTGGTTTGGTTTGGTTTGGTTTGGTTTAAGTCATTGTATGTAATTGCTAGGAGATCGCAGTGGTAGACTGGCTGCCAAATATATTGTTGCTCTCTTAGCACCACCCAGGGGTCACGTGTAGGGTATTTTGAGGTTAAACCTATGGCCATTCCCATGGATGGATCAGGCAGGCTTCAGACCAGGTAGCAGCTGTTGTGATCAAGTTTTGGCACTTACAACATTCATAGAAATGGGGTTCCAAAGAAAATAGAAAACATCTGTTGCTTTTATTGATCTCACTGCTGTATTTGATACCATGTGGAGAGAAGGTATGGTCCATAAACTTCTCCGAGTCATCCCATGCATAAAGATAGCAAGACTTACTAACAATATGTTGAGTGATAGGAGGCTTCAGGTTATCATCGGGAACAATGTGAGCAAGGAGAGGAAGCTTAAAATGGTTTGCCTCAAGGTTCAGTCCTATCGCCACACCTGTTCAGCTTATATATATCTGATCTTCCTGAAGTTACATCACGGAAATTCTGCTACGCTGATGATATAGCATTAGCTTTGCAACACAAAGAACTGGAGAGAACTGAAGAGATGTTAACAAGGGATTTGTCCATTTTGGAAACTTACTTCAGGAACTGGAGACTTAAGCCCAACACCAATAAAACTTAGCAAATACTAAATTGAATGTAAGTTTCTGTGGCAGGATACTTCACCACAACTGGAACCCAAAATATCTTGGAGTAACCTTGGATCGAATACTATCCTACAAGCAACATCTGCTGGGCTCTGCACAGAAACTGAAAACACGTAACAACATCATTCATTACCTTTGTGGAACTACCTGGGGTTCTTCGGCAAGCGTTTTACGGACTTCAGCTTTAGGCTTGGTGTATTCAAGTGCTGAGTACTGTGCTCCAGTATGGATGAACAGTCATCACACAAGACTCATTGATACTGAATTGAATTCCACTATGCGCATAATAACTAGCACAATTCGATCTACACCAACTCATTGGCTCCCGCTTCTATCTGGAATAATGCCATCTGATTTACGCAGATCCACCGCTCTCATCAAGGAATTCAATAAAATCTTAAGGAGCCCCGATCTACCTGTACATGAAGTTCTACGAACTATCAACCAAAACAGATTACCTTTACGGCATCCAACTTTATGTAACGTCTTAGACATGGTTGCTAGAGGGTACAACCCAACTACAGAGTGGAAAAGACGGTGGGAAACAGCAACGGAGATGCACCTGCACAGTATGTTCTCGAATGCCAAATTTCCAAGTGGATTCCAACTACCACGTAAAGAACGAAAGTTCTTTGATATAGTTCATGCACTGCTGAACCTTAGATGACAGAACCTTTCTGCTCAGAGTTTTGAGCGGTTTCTAGGTGCAACGACGCTATATAAAATCTTTCATTTACCTGTTTGTACCATTTCGTTGCTATAAGAACTGTTTAAAAGACATTAAATAAGCATTTACATACTCTGTAGAATGCATAACAGCAAACAAAACAACAATATACGTTAATGTGGTGGATAATCTCGAGAAGTATAAGGTAAAGGCTTCTGCAATTCAAAACTTCGTTTGTATAGAAAGGCAATCCTCTATTTCACTTTCCTTTCCCCAGGAAAGGACTAAGTATCAAGTTTAGGATGAGAATACCTAAATGTCATGCGCCTTTCTGAGCGTGGTAACTTTGTATCTAAATTTCTTGTCTTATTAACAGTAAAACGAAGTTACGTTCTACCCCGTGAACGGAGCACGTCCTTACAGTCTACAACAGGAAGCTCCCAAAGAAAGAATGGTAATATGAACGGCAATGTGTGTTGTAAAATTATAATATTTACTGGACTGATCATTTATTTTAATCCCCCTTTTAGATTTTATTCAAATAATAAAATAAAACGAATAACGCGATAGTCGATCATTGACCACTGGCATGCTGAGAGGACCGTAGGTATCTGTATATTACAAACACTGGAAAGGAAATGAGAGTCCATCATTCTTGCCATCTTCCTGACAGGCAATATCACATGTACACGGGGGAAATTGTCAGCTGTTACCATTTACGTGCAACCAGGGAGAGATATTCTCCAATATTCTTGGTCCATTGCGTACTGTGTCTCCCTGTTACTGGATATAACACTTACTTATAACTCTAGGCTAAACAGAATGAAATAATTTGATAGATTTAAAGTATTAATAAGCGCGTGAAAGGAAAATTAATACTGATCCATATCAGAAAAAGAAGCAGGTTGTAAATTTGCAAATAAATCACTGCAGTTTAGACAGATCAGCACTGCCCTGTTGCATTGCCTACCAAGTACCGAATATGGAATATTATAGGATTTCGTTATAATAACACCAACTGTTTCCTTTTGTATTTGAAATCAGTTATTTTGTCGCTAGTTTCTTACAAGTTGGACACAATTAGAATTTCAGATAATGAGAGATTTCTTGCTATTGGCTTTACGTCGTACCGACACAGATAGGTCTTATGGCGACAATGGGACAGGAAAGGGCTAGGACTGGGAAGGAAGCCGCCGTGGCCTTAATTAAGGTACAGCCCCAGCATTTTCCTGGTGTGAAAATGGGAAACCACGGAAAACCATCTTCAGGGCTGCCGACAGTGGGGTTCGAACCTACTATCTCCCGAATACTGGATACTGGCCGCACTAAAGCGACTGCAGCTATCGAGCTCGGTGAGAGATTTTTAAACTAGACAGTTACCTTCTACTGGTTCGAACTCCACACAAAACGGAAAATCTTGTAGTTTAAAACAAGAGACTAACAGTGACGTAAAACTCCGTGTTTACTTCTCTCTCAGAGTGTGTGTGTGTGTGTGTGTGTGTGTGTGTGTGTGTGTGTGTGTGTGTGCGTGTGTGAGAGGGGGAGGGGGATTTACTACTTGTTTCAAAGGAACAGGTCCAAACCCCTCCACAGTCATTCGATATTCCGAATGTAATGCAATCGTAATTATTTCCAATATATTCCTAAATTAATCCTTACAAATATAAAACATAATACGGATTAGTGGGTTATTGCGGGCCCCGCAACTTACGGTACGTGTGCGGTGAGGACGGTCACTGAAGTTATACTTCTATGGTTGTGAACATTTACTTTTCGTGGGCTCCTTCTTGAGTGATTTCCAAAAACAGGTTCGGCTCGCCAGATGCAGGTCTTCTGATTTCAATCCCGTAGACTGCGCGTCGTGATGAATACGAACTGATGATGAAGACGACACACACACACGCACAGCTCCTGTGCTAGCGGAATTAACCAATGATGGTTAAAATTCCAGACCCTGCCGGGAATCGAATTCGAAACCCCTGTGACCAAAGACCAGCACGCTAACCATTTAGCCATGGAGCACGATAGGTCAGCTCTTATTTTCTTTTAATCCAAACAGTATTATGGAACCTGAATCTAAGACTGTCTTTCATTTGAAGCATCTCTTAATAGACCTTATCCTTCTGCACCTTGACATTCACATTATCCGAGATCTGGGGTCATTATCCTTCCACTTTTAATATCTTAGATGAAGGGAACCCCTCCCGCACTCTGAGAGAAATTTCCTCCGCCTTACGTAAGTTATTACTTGGGTTACTGGAGCTACCCAGGTTCGTTTTGGTGTTTAAGGCTGGTTACACTTCCTATCATTGCATGATTATTCATTTTAAAATTCAAGCGAAGAACTTGGGTGACTGTTAATATTAAGTCATACACTTTGAAGGATAGAAAATTCTTTGGGGCATTCATCGAGATTCGAAACTCGGTTGTCAGGTGTAACAATCACCCGCTAAGCTTCTCGCTTGAAGAGTCACAGTACTATCAATTAATCATATTAAACGTCAAAATATTCGTACATAGTCGTCCTCTTCACTGACCTCTCTTCACTTGTGAGCGGTTCCTTTCCAGTTTACTTGCTGTCTCACTGCCATTTCTCGTTCATCAAATCTATTATAGTCCGGTCGTCATCAGCCTATCTTTCTTTTCCTTTGTAGTTAAATATACTTCTTTTGCATCCATCATCTATTAAATACTGTATGGTGTTTTCGTTTTTTGCTAGTTGCTTTACGTCGCACCGACACAGACAGGTCTTATGGCGACGATGGGATAGGAAAGGCCTCGGAGTTGGAAGGAAGCGGCCGTGGCCTTAATTATGGTACAGCCCCGGAATTTGCCTGATGTGAAAATGGGAAACCACGGAAAACCATTTTCAGGGCTGTCAACAGTGGGATTCGTTGTCCAATATCTCCCGGATGCAAGCTCACAGCCGCGCGCCCCTAACCGCACGGCCAACTTACCCAGTGCTGTATCTAGTGACCATATGACTATTTTCCTAAATTTAAATCAAGATTAGAAAATTTTCATTTAATGATAAACCTGCCCAATTCATCTCACTGGAAGTAACCAAATATCTGTACAAAACTTCAAAGGAAATTTTGAGAACATCCTCGATCAGATGAAACACAAATGTGTAAGTCTTAACAGGTTCGTGCATGCACGTGTCAGTTCTCGTGCTGGCATACTGTTGATGCTTTCCCTATTATTATTATTATTATTATTATTATTATTATTATTATTATTATTATTATTATTATTATTATTATTATTATTGTTACCGTGTTTTAGCGGTAGGTAGAGGTGTAAGAAGGTGCGGGCGTGAATGGGTTTTCAAACTACGGAATCAAAGTTAATGTAAAATTTAACGAGGTTATATTTTCTTTTCAATATTAAGTAATAACAAAGAACAGGTACTTAGTAGCCAAAACACAATTTGAAATGTACAATTACAGGGGTTACAGAGTTTGGGCTTCGAGCCCAGAGTTCACAATTCTTGAGCAACTAGCCCAACTTTCCGATATACAAATTTTAACAAAGGGGCAGAAGACCCCAATCAAACCCTGGAGCACTTGCTCCAAATTACACAGTTAAGCCTCCTCGAGGCACACAACACTCCGTTTCCAAAAGAGCCACCCGCTCTTTAATTTAAGCCTCTCCCAGGCCACACCAAACTCCACCTTCAAGTTGTCCACAACGGACACAAACCCAGGGGTAAAATACCCAATCTACTGAGGTCTATTAAATGAAAAGCAGGTTAATTAAATGACCTCTAAAACAATTTGAGAGGAGGCGAACTTGCACTCCTAATACACTTTGATTTTAAAACCTACCTTGGCACTAGGCCGTTGTTACAAGGGCTAATCCCATACTACAGAGGTGACTTAATAGCAATTTACATTACATTACGGAAGAATAGGTTGAGAAACAATAAGTTCACCTCAAAACATTATGAGTGGGAGCTCGAGAGGGTTAGCACTCTCTATCCCAGTATGTAGCTTTTCAAGAGAATAGAAGAAAAGACTAGTTACATTTTAGGAAAAGGTTACATGGTGGAACGCTTCGCACCCGCCCCGAGAGTTAAACTGCTGAGCAAGAAAAGAAAGAATTTATTAATCGGCCATTACCTTATTGTTGACCGCTGCCGAAGAAAGAGGCGCCTCCCGCCTCCTGCTAGGTACTTAACACACTGAAAGATGGAACAGAAGTGGCCCAGAGACCCAAAAATCAGCAGTTTAAATACTCTCGCGGAAGTTTCTAGGCGTTAGGGGAAAGAAAACACCCGCCCACAATGTTTTTATTGGATAGGACCCCGCAACAGATACAAGTTGGGGGAAAATACACCAGATTGGTCAGAAATTACTAAAAGAAATTCGGGATTGGATAAATCTAAAACAAGGGGAAAAAGAGGGGTAAACAGCCAACTTAAACCATAACAGAAAGAAATTTAACAAGAAACAAACTTTTGAAATAAAATTTTCTCCAACAAAATAGTTCTTTGACTCCGCACTAGGGTGCACTATTGTTGATCTTCAGTAGTGTCCTCTAGAAGAGAAAGTTCACACTTCTTACTTCAAGCGAAACAAAAACACATCAAAAGTGACACAGTTCAAAAACTCAAAATTTTCCACGTGGTGACATCTTCTGAGAAAGTAGAGAATTAATAGAGTAGATAAAGTTCAACCTTCCTCCAGAAGAGGAGTTTCAACTGGCGCAACTTTTAAATAAACGGTGTAGAGGTGTACCGCCCGGTACAGACCTCCCCCCCCCCCCCCAAAAGTTCCTCCAAGGGGTAACACAGAAGAACATAAACTTTTGTTTGAAAATAAGTTCCAAGTTTTGAGGTTGAGATTAAGATAACTTGCAGAAGGATTTGAGAAATTTCTTAAGTCGGTTCCAAAATTTTGTTGTTGCAGGAGAAGTAAAGTCTTTATGTTTATAGAAGTTGAATTTCTGAAGATAAGCTTTTAATACTTAAAAGTGAGGGAAAAATTTGCAATGTCCACCAAATATTGCTGTTGAATTCCCAAGTGTAGTTATCTCTTATAGTAACTGTCCATGTAGTTGATGTTGATGAAGTTGGATGGCCGGACCGGCCGTTGCAGCTTGCGTCCAAAAGGAGGCCGCTCGGACCCCTTAAGTACCCTGAGATACCGCTCGCCCGCACCATGAGGGGAGCAGAGGTGTTGAAGCACGCCGCGCCCGCGGTGAACATATACAGGCTGCGGGCAAGTAGCAGGTCGTGCGCCGCACATCAGCCTTGGCCGGGAGGAGAGCTCCGGCTCGCCGTGCACATGTCGTCCTCGCTGGAGAGGAGGGGGCCCATCCCCCTCCCCAGTTACTGCACGGCGCCGCGCGGCTGCGGGGGCACTGAAACATTAAAGCTAGGCGGCAGAATTGTGTTGGACCATCATGTTTCTTTTAAGGGCACAGGCATGTAAAGAGATTGAGGGGCCAGCGGCGTGCAGATATCCATGGCATTTCATCTAAGCCAGCCACTGAGTGTAGTGGAGCAGGAGACGGGAGCGTGGTAATGGCCGTGGAAAGGACAGAATGGCAGTTTAACGGGTCGGGACAGGTTTTACAAAAATGCTTACATCTGAAACAAAATATTATAGGTAGTGCAGAATGCCTTAAAAATGAAACTCAAAAAAAAAATATAACCTTCATATCCTTTCAAAATAATATAAAGCAAGTTAACACAGAAATTACACCGGCTTCACCTGGGACAGGTGAACTCTAAATATCCTCTCGGTGGCTGGATTACTTAACAATAAGGTAACCGGCGTAAGAAAATCGAGAATGATACAAGGCCCCTGAAATCTGGGGGCAAGCTTGCCCGCGGGAACAAAATTTTTGACCATTACTTGGTCACCTACCTTTAAAGGGGTGGGTCTCCGTCCACGATCATACCTTTCCCTAACCTTTTCATGAGATACCTTAAGATTGGCTTTAGCCTTCTTCCAAAGATCTTTAATATTATCCGGATCTATTGTCTCGGGCAGAATGTCACTCAGAGACCAGAGGTTAGAGAGCGGCGTGTTGGGAACAAACTTAAACATCAAGGAAGCTGGAGTAAACTTGTATGATTCATGAACCGCCGAATTCAAAGCAAAAGCTAACCAATGCAGGGACGTGTCCCACCTAGAATGATCTTCATGATGATAGGCAATAAGTGCGGACCTGAGATTACGGTTAACCCGTTCAGCCAGAGATGGTTGAGGGTAATAAGCAGAAGTGGTTACATGAGAGATGGACAAGTCAAAACAGAATTTACGAAAAAGATTTGATGTGAACGCCTTAGCATTATCAGATACAATATATTGGCACGGACCAAAAGAAGCAAAAATAGAATTTAGACAGGTAATGGTGGACTGAGCGGTAGCCAGCTTAGTCGGAAATAACCAAGAAAATCTGGTAAAACCATCTACACATACAAAGATGAATTTGTTGGCATTTCCCTTCGACTGGGGGAAGGGTCCTACATAATCAATATACAGGCGTTCCATGGGGCGCGACGCTTGATGCGAAGACAAAAGGCCTACCTTGGTGGACATGGTGGGTTTACTCAGCAAACATGATTTACAAGCTTTTACAAGTTCACGGATTTCACCGTCCATACCTTTCCAGATGAACATTTCACGAATCTTTTCACGAGTTTTAAAGATACCCAGATGCCCTCCTAATGGGGTCTCATGATAATACTTGAAGATCATTGGTACAAGAACTGCTGGAACAACAACTTTCATCATCTTATCATGCCTCGAAGGGCAACATAAAACACCATTCCTCAGAACATAAGGGACAACATGTTCCCCAGAAGAAAGGGTTTCCATTATCGGAGCCAGCGTCGGATCTTCACGTTGGTATTTCTCGATATCCCTAAAAAGCATGGGAGCATCTGTTAGGATGGCATTAACCTCAGATAGCATGGACTCGGAAGGTGATGAACTGTCGACCGGTTCGTGGGTCTCGACGTCGTTATGAAACATACGGCTGAGTCCATCAGCAACAACATTTTCGGTACCTCTGATATGTCTAACATCAAACTGGAAGGCGGAAATACGAATAGCCCAACGGGCTATACGACCAGTACGACGCGGCCTACCTAAGACCCAGCTTAAGGCTTGATTATCTGTTTCCAGGTCGAATTTGACATGTTCCAGATAGAGACGGAACTTCTCTAAGGCGAATAAGACTGCCAAACCTTCGAGCTCATAGATGGAATACTTGGCTTCTTGAGCCGACAAAGTCCTAGATGCATAGGCGATGGGTCGCCTCCCTAGTTCAGTCTCTTGAAGAAGGACTGCAGCTACAGCTGACGACGACGCGTCCGTTTGGACGATGAATTTCTTTGAGAAATCAGGCATAGCAAGGACAGGGGCATTACAGAGAGCTAATTTCAGATCTTCAAAAGCGGCTTGTTGAGAAGGTCCCCACTCGAATTTGATGCCTTTCCTACGAAGAAGGTTTAAGGGCGCCGCTCTATTAGCAAAGTTAGGAATGAACTTTCTGAAGAAATTCACCATACCGATAAACCTGGCGATGCCTTTAATGTCCTTGGGAGGTTTAAAATCACGGATGGCCTGTGTTCTAGAATGATCGACTGCTACACCATCAGGTGACACAATATGCCCTAGGAAAGACATAGAGGGCTTAGCAAAGGCAACCTTGGACAACTTAACAGTTAACCCAGCCTTACGAAGGCGATTCAGAACTTCTCGCAGATGATCTAGATGTTCTTCGAAGGTCTCCGAAAACACGACGACATCATCCAAGTAGTGATATAAGTATTCAAATTTGATGTCGGAGAAGACCCTATCTAGCAGCCTAGTGAGCACAGCTGCTCCCGTGGGGAGCCCGAAAGGCACGCGGTTGTATTCATATAAATTCCAGTCCGTGGCGAACGCTGTAAGGTGTTTAGACTCTTCGGCAAGGGGAATTTGATTATAGGCCTGATTTAAGTCCAAGATGGTGAAGAACTTGGCCTTACAAAACCATGAAAAACAAGAATGAAGGTCGGGAAGGGGCACAGATTGTAACACCACCTTCCGATTGAGAGCCCTGTAATCAATGACAGGCCTGAAGCCTCCTTGGGGTTTCGGTACTAGAAAAATAGGCGAAGAATACGCTGACTTAGAGGGCCTAATAATACCGTCCTTCAACATCTGATCGATGATTTCCTTCAGAGCCTTCATTTTAGGTGGAGATAGCCTATACGGTGGAAAACGGACAGGAATCGAATCCGTAACCTCAATTTTGTATTCAATAAGGTCAGTAACACCAAGAGTATCAGAGAACACCTCGGGAAACGACTGACACAGTTTGCGAATACTATCAGCCTGCTCCTCAGGTAGATGTCTAAGGTCTAACAACATCTCATCCTGGGTAGGCGAAATAGAAGAACATGACACAGAATTACACTTTAATAGTGGTATTTTACAACTAGAAGCAAATTTGAATGTGCACGACCTAGACTTGAGATCGAGCACAAGACCAGTGTGAGAGATAAAGTCAGCTCCCAATATAATGGGGCAAGACAATTGCTTGGCCACAAACAATTTAATTTTCCATGTAAACTTAAAAACACGAATTTTGACCAGTAAGGAACCTAGAATTTCTAATGGAGATGAATTAGCCGAAACGTATTGAACAGGAGAAGAGACAAAGTCAGGAAGTTTACAAACCGATTTCAATTTAGAATACCATTCAGCCGCAATAATCGAACAAACACTACCTGAATCTAAGAGAGCTGTTATAGGCTCGTTATTTAACTCAATCTTAAGAAAAGGAACAGGTGCGGGGGTATCCGCCGCAATCCTAAGACATTCTTTAGGGCATTCAAAAGATGAATTTGAAGGCTGATCGTTCTCTGCATTTACAATCTGTTTACTAGGGGCTGAGTCTCGGGAAGATGGATTAGTCGACTCAACCGAAGCCACTAGTCACTTTTTATTATTGGCATAGGTGGAATTTGCACCAGAAGTTGAGCAGGAGGGGGTGCTATTTGAGTTCGGACAATTCTTGGCGATATGTGAGAAGGCCCCACATTTAAAACAGCCTTGTGCTGAACCAGCTCCATTATTTGCCCTACTACTTTTGACCAATGGACATTTATTGCGAAGATGGTCAGGCGACCCGCAAGCATAACATTTACGGGGTGTGACTGGTCGGCGAGGTGGAGGCCGAGTGTTACTAAAGGAAGGCGGGGGTTCTTTCGCTACACGCAAAGAATCGGCGTATCTAACTCCTTCCGCTGAGACGGCCAACGCTTCAAGTTCAGAAAAAGTTTGCGGGCACGCCGCAAAACACAAGTATGACCTATAAGATGGTGAAATGCCTTCCACAATAGCTTGTACAATTTGGTCCTCAGGGAAGTGAAGAGCAAACACCCCGGTATAAAACTTAATGTCTTGTATGAAATCAGCCAAGTTTTCATCCAACCTCTGTACTCGATAATAGTATTTCTGAATCAGAGATGACCTTGCGCGGGCAGGAATAAAATTAGCAAGTAGATGTGCATGAAAATCTTCGATGGATGACTGTTCAGCTATGGCTCTTACTATTTTGTCGGAGAGAATACCAATAGCATACGGATAGATAATTTGCAAGATTTGACATGGAGACAGAGAAAAAACAAGGGCATGATCCTGAAATTCCACTAGAAATCTTAAAAATGAAATTACGTCACTGGTGGTATTAACAGAAAACTTGGATATACCTCTGAGCAACATTGCCAATGGATGAGGCAAGCTACTAAATCCGGGTGACATAGTAGGTAAAGGTTTCAATGGCAAGGAAGTCAATTCAGAACGGATGTTACTCAATGATGCACGACGTTCAGATTCGTTGTCCAATGGGGCAGGGATAGTTTGAGCAGCAACGGTTATCCTATTAACTTCTCCCTTGGGAGGCGCTTCCTCACTACCTGCATTCACTATGGTGGGTTGATCAGATTTGGGAGGAACTTCCCCAGTTAACAATTGAGTGACCTTACTAGATAATTCAGAAATATTTTCAAGCAGCGTACTAGCTTCCTTCCTCTGAACGTCATTCAGTTTTAGAGACAACAGATCGTTAACCCAATTCGAAAAATGATATAGCCTGCCTTGCACACGCTTAATTTGATTAGGAGACGGATCATTTTCATCAAAAAAACTAACTACAGAAGCTAGCCCAGTAATATTCTCCGTGATCGTGGAAAGAGAGTCGTCAATTTCTTTCTCTCCCAAATTGGGGATGGAAATGGGCAAATCAAGAGACTCTCTAAGCTTGTTAGTGTCTATTGCAACCGTGCCTCCAGATTGCACATTTCTGATAGTTAGTTCATAGATCAACTCCTCCTTGCGCAAATAGTTAAGAAGGAGAACATCGCGAGGGCCGGGCATGGTGACAGAACAATTTTGAAAAACTCAAAAAATTCCAGCAACTGGGAAAATAGTTAGAGTTCGGAACAAACAATGTTTAGCCGTCAAAAGGGGCTAAATTGAGACCCATTCAACCACGCTCTGCTACCACTTGTTACCGTGTTTTAGCGGTAGGTAGAGGTGTAAGAAGGTGCGGGCGTGAATGGGTTTTCAAACTACGGAAATGTAAAATGTAATGTAATGTAAAATTTAACGAGGTTATATTTTCTTTTCAATATTAAGTAATAACAAAGAACAGGTACTTAGTAGCCAAAACACAATTTGAAATGTACAATTACAGGGGTTACAGAGTTTGGGCTTCGAGCCCAGAGTTCACAATTCTTGAGCAACTAGCCCAACTTTCCGATATACAAATTTTAACAAAGGGGCAGAAGACCCCAATCAAACCCTGGAGCACTTGCTCCAAATTACACAGTTAAGCCTCCTCGAGGCACACAACACTCCGTTTCCAAAAGAGCCACCCGCTCTTTAATTTAAGCCTCTCCCAGGCCACACCAAACTCCACCTTCAAGTTGTCCACAACGGACACAAACCCAGGGGTAAAATACCCAATCTACTGAGGTCTATTAAATGAAAAGCAGGTTAATTAAATGACCTCTAAAACAATTTGAGAGGAGGCGAACTTGCACTCCTAATACACTTTGATTTTAAAACCTACCTTGGCACTAGGCCGTTGTTACAAGGGCTAATCCCATACTACAGAGGTGACTTAATAGCAATTTACATTACATTACGGAAGAATAGGTTGTGAAACAATAAGTTCACCTCAAAACATTATGAGTGGGAGCTCGAGAGGGTTAGCACTCTCTATCCCAGTATGTAGCTTTTCAAGAGAATAGAAGAAAAGACTAGTTACATTTTAGGAAAAGGTTACATGGTGGAACGCTTCGCACCCGCCCCGAGAGTTAAACTGCTGAGCAAGAAAAGAAAGAATTTATTAATCGGCCATTACCTTATTGTTGACCGCTGCCGAAGAAAGAGGCGCCTCCCGCCTCCTGCTAGGTACTTAACACACTGAAAGATGGAACAGAAGTGGCCCAGAGACCCAAAAATCAGCAGTTTAAATACTCTCGCGGAAGTTTCTAGGCGTTAGGGGAAAGAAAACACCCGCCCACAATGTTTTTATTGGATAGGACCCCGCAACAGATACAAGTTGGGGGAAAATACACCAGATTGGTCAGAAATTACTAAAAGAAATTCGGGATTGGATAAATCTAAAACAAGGGGAAAAAGAGAGGTAAACAGCCAACTTAAACCATAACAGAAAGAAATTTAACAAGAAACAAACTTTTGAAATAAAATTTTCTCCAACAAAATAGTTCTTTGACTCCGCACTAGGGTGCACTATTGTTGATCTTCAGTAGTGTCCTCTAGAAGAGAAAGTTCACACTTCTTACTTCAAGCGAAACAAAAACACATCAAAAGTGACACAGTTCAAAAACTCAAAATTTTCCACGTGGTGACATCTTCTGAGAAAGTAGAGAATTAATAGAGTAGATAAAGTTCAACCTTCCTCCAGAAGAGGAGTTTCAACTGGCGCAACTTTTAAATAAACGGTGTAGAGGTGTACCGCCCGGTACAATTATTATTATTATTATTATTATTATTATTATTATTATTATTATTATTATTATTATTATTATTAACAAGTACATTATATTTGGAAAATACCGCGGTGGCAATAATTTTTTACAATAGTATAGAAATGAAACTAAATCAAAGCATTAATTGGATACCAAGGAAATTAAAACAAAAGAATATTACAAAACAAAATATTACAGGAAATTATATCAAAACAAGAAAATGCATGATAACTACAGAAGCGGAATAGAAAACAAATACCTCAAAATTAAAATTACGTGCAAGTAGTGCAACATAATAATGACAAGTAATAACATAGCAATTCATATGGAATTTACTGAAAGTAACTTAAAATATTCGTATATAAGTATCGTAATATAGCAAACTCAGTCACCCAGAAATTTACACAGTGTTTGCACAATATTGTATAATTTAAAGCATTATATTACAAGTAGTAGAACATAATACAGTCAGTTCAACGCAGTCACAAAGAAAAATTCATATAAGATTTACAGAACAAAACGCACTGAAAAATCTGCACATTGCAATTCAGTGAACATGTGAGATGTGTGCAGTTAAAGTTATTGTAGAGCTATTAAAGATGTAGAGCACACTCATACGTCAAAACCGTTTTAGACAAAATAAAGAATATGCAAAGATTCAGAAGTGTTACAGTGAATGTATTTTTTCTTGAGAACTGTATCAATATTTATTCAAAACTTAGGACACCATCGCAGGCCTATGCATTACTTCTCATATTTTATTTCATCATCAGTAAATTGAATATTTTCACCCTCACTTGTGTCATTCACAGTATCAAGGTTATTTTAAAAATCACGGCAAACATAAGGAATCAGTTGTAAAGCATTGAGTAGTTTACTGTACTTAGACAGCTTGATGTAGTGGCCGCTGAGGTACCTGGTTTTTTACGTGATGGCAGGGTTTGCTTGTCGACCTTTTCGTCTTGTATTTACCTTTATTCTCTTATCTTGATGGCCATATTTATACATGAGTCAGTTAATTTCAGGTTCGGTTTTACTTACAAAGATCTCGTATTTCGTAGAGTTACTGCAGTATCTGTCACTCCTTTCCTCCGTACAAGACTATTCTGCAACAGAGATAGATCTGTTATGTCCTCCATTTCCACAGGAATCACGTGAAATTTCTTCTCCTTCCTCACCCTTTCAATTAAGTTACATACATATATTGGGTGTGACTTCTTTCCTCTTCGATCATACCAAAGTCGGGATCGGAAGCCATGATCGTATGTCCAGGTACTAAGAACAGTATTGAGGTTATTTTAAAAATCACGGCAAACATAAGGAATACTAAATTATTTCATTGTGGCCTGCACACGAATCTTTTCAGATGAGATTACCTCTTCCGTTAATAACCTTGAGAAAACATCGATTTCACACGTTCATCACCCACTAGTGTGACATACATGCGCGCCAAAATTGTATGTCCAATGCTGCCGAAGATAGAAGACAAGACCCTGTCGTAATATGTGATGTTGCTACTGCCTGCCATAAATCTGCCGTCACCACTACTGCATCACTTTCCTCTCCCTCACATGACTCGATATATGCCTCGTATTGCTTTTTTTCTTTTTTAGCAGCATCCGCATTGGAAATATGTTCTTTCTTGATAGGAATGCTTTCATCATTTTGCGCTGTAAACGCATCACAAACCTTACATGTGTCGGTTACTGTAAGTTAAAACCTGATGTTAAACTCAGAGTTGAAAATACCTTCACATACCTTCAAAGGCAATCGTTCATATCGGTAATACATTTCCTCGATAGAACGCACACTTGAAATGTGCTCCTCATTTGGAATTCTTGCTCTGCTGCAATGTGCTTCTTAGTTCGGAAATAATCGTACGTGTTTCCTGATATCTTCTTAGTCCTCGTCCTTGATTTTGTGTGTCCGATTTGTATGCCTACCTCGCCTATCTTGCAGTGGTGTGAGGGTTGCTGTGTTTTTAATTTTTTTTTAATTGAGGTTCAGCATTCAGTCTATATCGATAATACTGCCCACAATATAGGCCTACATAGAAACACACACATTACATACATTAACACATTTAAAACTCTGCTCTGAAGACAACAGAGTTAATGCCATACAGAAAATGAGCCGAACTGCAACAGGATGAGGGGAAACAGACTGTAGGCTGAAATTATTTTAAAAAAAGATTACGGGAAGAATTGTCGTCGTTACTATGTACATATAAACAACTCTCAGCACGCACACACACACACACACACACATACATACACACTCAAGTTAACACGGGAACTAATACTATATAGATATATGTATATATATAGAGAGAGAGAGATATAGATGACATTGTTATTAATCACTATGAGAGTTAAAAAATCAGCTGAGTCTCTTGCATAAACATTTCTGTAGATTTATATATTCCAACGTCTTTTGTAGTCATGAGGGCTGTGATCTTAGTTGGCAGTGCTGTCTGAGAGAGATAAGCGTCCGAAAGAAAAGTCGCTGCTGTGTACTGTAGTGTTGACAAAGAAGTAGTGGTCCGGTGTGGTTGCTGTCTTTGAAGAATTTGCGGCGAAAAATATCCAATGTACAAACATCACACAGGAAACATTTATAAGAAGCAAAGGAATACTAATGCAAAAATAGGCCTAATTATATTACCTTCAATAATGAAAATAATATAAATAATGACGATAAATAATAATAATAAGAAGAAGAAGAAGAAGAAGAAGACAAGTAGCGGTTATAGTACGACAGATACGCTTGTAACGATCATCATTAGATATTAAATACAAAGTGAAAATGAAAACCTACAACCTGTTTTCCAGTCATTGACCGGGTCAGGGATGTAATGAATGAAGCAGATATAGGCTATTAGTACGATGGGGTCGCCACTCCCAAAGTGATTTATTAATGAATGATAGATCCTATGAAATGAGAATGGAGAGTGTTGCTGGAATGAAAGATGACAGGGAAAACCGGAGTACCCGTGAGAAAAACCTGTCCCGCCTCCGCTTTGTCCAGCACAAATCTCATATGGAGTGACCGGGATTTGAACCACGGTATCCAGCGGTGAGAGGCCGACGCGCTGCCGTCTGAGCCACGGAGGCTTTTAAATACAAAGTATTGCTTGTTAATATATTTATCATCAGTATCAACTACATCTCATATGTCCGCGGAAAACTCTTATTAACTAAACTGTATAGGCCTACCACGTACTGATCACCAACTCCATTCTGTCAAACAGAGTATTGACAACAGGGCTTTGTGGCACATAGGAGCTCTCCGATTGTTTACCATAACACAGTACTTGTAGGTTCATATTCTTTGCTAATAGTCTATAGTTATAAGCCTTCCTCTTCATACATTTTCAAACAGTCCGAAAAGGTAGGTGTTTTGTCTATTATAGTACCCTGTAGCGTAGTACTCCATAGACATCGTGTGTTTCTGTTCAGTCGTAAGGCTGCTGTGTTGGCGTACCTACTCAGGCGTTCGGCAACGGGAGACCAAGTTAACCTTACTTTTTAAAATACTTATATTATCCTCTTACAAATTGTCCACTCCCCCCCCCCCCCCCCTGTTTATTACAACGTTTCTTTTATTCTTCAACAACTCTTAGGGCTTTCATGATCGTTTATTCGCTTAACCTGTAACGACTTCAATTTGCTCAGCATTCTCCACACCACTAGTTACGCACTCCATGCTCGGACTGGCTGGGGTATTCCGCTCTTCGACTGGGAGAGAGCGCGGCGAGCGGTCGTGCAGAACAAAACGCTAAATATTACGACCAAACGATACATCTCACATCGAAAACTGGTTTCCCAGGTTGTTACTAGATAGATATGAAATACAAAGTATTGTTTGTTATTAATTTTATAATCATTATTCAATTCATCTCATATGCAAAAAGAGGAAAAATAGTTCGATGGCGAGTTGGAATCTGCCATTTTTCCGTTGAGGTACTCATTTAGTGTTGCATAATCCGAACAGCCTTACGGAACCCAGAGCTAGGACTATCATTCATTTGCACCATCACCTTTTATGGAAATTCTACTTGTACACCTTGACATCCACATTACGTGAGATCTTGAGATTACTATCCTTCCTAAGAATAATGTCATAGATGTTAAAGGTATGAGTAATTTCCCCAACATTACAATTATTACAACACAGACATAGGAATTCGCAGATAATTCAAATATTCTCAATACCTAAACAATGCGATATACAGCATATTGAGTGGTACAATGACTTGCCATCGGGTTTTCATTGTATATGCAACACCGTCACATTTTACTAAACCTTTCCTCATTATCTAACAGTAAATTGAGAGACTGCCACAAAATGATTGCTAACTTATATCCAGTATGAGCAGTGCTAGGCGGTTCCAAGACGGATACCACTATCGGCGGTGCCAGACTGAGAAACTCTTGCAAACATCTTGGGTGCCTGCAAATATGGGGAACTGCTTCGAACCACGATCATTGAATTCTCGACGGAAAATTATAGAAAAAAGTAAGCGAGAAAGTACATGATATTACTCTATGTTTAATGGATCATATAACCGGATAGATGTAATAGACAACCCAACAGGCTCGACTTATGGGTTTATAAAGGACACCTCCGTAGCAACGGAGGTGCTTCCGAAACGCAGCCAGTAGATGTTCATGAAGAAACGTACGACGTCTACGAACCCACAATTCCAGACTATGAAGAAAAAGTATGAGCTAACATCTGTAAAAGTAGTGGGTTTATGTTTGGAGCTAGAGGCATAACAACAGACAGATTTGGTCAGTTCTGTAACCTGTTCAGGTTGGATAATAAATTTATGAATAGTTCACTTTCACTAATTGGAAAGCATTAGTAAAATCGTTATGCGTGACATACGGAATAGTTTACGTTTCTCTGTTGGAACGCTTTATTCTACCACCATCTCGATTGTAAAGACATATATGCTTGGAATATTTTGTCCACCGGGTAACCTCTAATTGAAGGAAGTTAACGACATTTGCTGTTGTTTTCAATTTTTAATTCGTTACACACCACGGTAATGAAACTACATCCTGTAAACCTAATAACGACAACACCTCCATATCGTCTGTTAAATTGTAGTTCATCTGATTCACTTTTGTTCTTCCTCCGAGTAACTCTCTTCTATTCAACATTCCGTACATAAATCTGAGCAGCCAGTAGTGTTTGTGGTGCTAGCTTGCTTCTCCTTCTTCTCAAGGACATTTTGATATAGCAGTCGGTCCTCGGAGACAACGGAGCAAATCGCTTGATATAGGAACTTATAAATCCGAGTCATTCTTCCTAGCAAATGGTTCTTGTTTTCTGTTGTCACAATACAAATGATGGCACACAGAACGCGTGCTGGTGTTGTTCACTCTTATTTTATTATTCCTCCCCTCTTCCCCCGACATCCCAGCATGAGCACCTTCTGAAGAGACGGCCAGCTTTTATTTATTCCATGGAATAAAGAGAAAAGGCGAAATCTTATGAATATTTATTACAGATGTCTTGCTTAAAAATTGCTGAACTCTCCTTTTTTTTCTTTTTTGTGTGTTTGTTTTCCGTGAGCAGAATTCTACCAGCATTCTTGTCTGGTTTTAAATTACAAATGGCTCTTTCTTATTTCTGTGAACACGTTTTTTTTTTTCATGGTTAAGGTGCTGCTAGGGAGAGAGTCTGGAGAGGGGAAGACAGAACAACCTGGCTAATCCTTTTACAGGCACATCCTTCGATTCTCTGGTGAAGTTTAATCCTATTGCTTTCAGTGTAATGTATTCTCTAAAACTGATCACTGTCACGTTGATATTAAGCACATTCTACTGATGCAGGTATTTATTGGCGGCAGTTTTGTACAAAGGTTGCCATATTTCTATCAGACGACAGTCTAGAAGTAAAATTTAAATTCATGTACCATGGTGAAATGGGGAGGGATTTAAAGTTGCTTAAGCATTGTCTTGTCAACTTTTCTTCCAGAAAATTTAAATCAACCAACATTATACCTGAATAAATAAATGAAATAATGCACTAAAGACGACAGGGCGTCCTAAAATGCAGTGAGCAGAGAATGTAGGAAAAGTCTCGTGGTAAATACGTATTCTTCATTGATAAAGTTCACATAGTGGTGATGATAACAACTAAGAATTCAAGAGAGATACCGTCTTCTTTTCTGTCTCTTAACGGTTAGTGAATTCCCATGCTGATCTCTTTCGACAGCTTTTGAGCGGTCATCCTCTGTAATTGACTTCCGAGACAATGTTGGCCCATTTCAGATTTAGTGCATATATTTATACTTTGTTCTACAATAATTGGATGTTATCCTTTAGGGTTGACGTGGAGAATTTTTTTCTTGCTGATGTACCAAGAACACACCAGAAAACTCAGACATGCCGACGTACCTACAATTTCTGTCCATCACATTAACGTACCAGCTCGCATACTTCTGCACAAGCATGGTATATCTGAACATCACTCATAAAGAAACAGATTTAACAAGATATTCCAAATCACCAACGTTCTCAGTGAACTTAGGCTATTGAATGGCCACTAACAAGTAGTTGAAAGTACTCTAACTACATAATTCATTTACCGTCATTCGACAATAGCAAAATCAATATAATTACTTTTAAATACAGTAAATATTATAGTAAAAAGTTCCATACTCCATACAATAAAGTATGAATGGAACGATATTATTAAAGTTATCGACTTATGAATTAATGCATAATGCAAATCTTAAAAGCCATTATGATAACCGATTTTCTTTAAGCTATCATTTAACATCCTATTATTGATCTCCTGCTTTTAATCACCTTGCATTTATAGCACGATTGTTACTCTATGTGTATATGTCCTGATAAGATATTTAAACAACACTGACCATTACAATTCAGTACATTACGGGTTACAGAAGGTAACATAGACGATGATGAGCTACAATTAAACAGTTACTTCTCTTATTTGGACACCAAACAATAACAAGGATGGCATACATTTATTGGCCAGTTTATCGATACCGCAAGAAAAATGCATTCAGTCAGACAGGTATTAAACCCACATTAAGACCATTGTACAATAATATCCCTAACCACTATTTGATATAACATGTATGTATGTATGTATGTATGTATGTATGTATGTATGTATGTATGTATGTATGTATGTATGTATGTATGTATGTATGTATGTATGTATGTATGTATGTATGTATGTATGTTCAGTCTTCAGCCCTAATGTTGGTTGGATCCTCAACAGCTCTGGCATCAGCTGTCATGGATGGCCTAGGTATCACTGAAGAGGCGTGCTAGAGAAATGAGGAGTGAGGTAGTTTCCCGTTGCTTTCCTCACCGAGCCAGAAGTTGTTATTGCATATCAGTCTGCCAAGTCCACTGAAATTCATGCACCAACCGACCCTATGAGCAACATTTTCACACCATTCATACCAGGGACTGACTGCAGAAGGAATGCCATCACTAGCGTCGCTCATACCTCAGTCACTTTCATATTGTCAAAGCCAAGGATAAGACAGAGACAGATCTGCGAAAGTAACAAAATTGCCGTAGCCCATACCAAAAGACATGCTGCACCGTAAACACTAGGTCCTGCCAGCAAAGGCATTTGATATAACAACGGGAAGAAAATTCTTAGTATCTTGTATTTAGAATGTTTAATGAGTCCCACCATTGTTTACTGAAACTTCGAGACGAATAGGAAACTAGTTAGTGGGACATAAACCTATTATTATTATTATTATTATTATTATTATTATTATTATTATTATTATTATTATTATTATTATTATTATCACTGTTGCACCGTTCCCGCGTCCAGGTGAGGATACATGAGATCCAGACTAGCTCTTGATAAATAATTCTATCTGATTAATGTTGCTGGCTTGTGGGTTCCGCTTGAGAAAGTACGCCGATGGCCTATGGTAAATCTCAACCTACGCAGAAGGACGTCTCCAACACGCTATCAGTCGGATACCAATACTCGTATGTCGCCAAAATTAATCGCAAATTTCAGGTTACTACGATATTTCAAGTGATTCGTACGTGTTGCTAACGAAATCGCAATCAGAAAATGAGTCATTACAGTCTTACATCTAGTTCTTATACTAAGTAGGCATTAAAAGAATTATATAATTTCACTACTCAGCTTTTATTGACTATTCAGTCTAAATATCAAGTAAATGTCATCTAAAATATCGTTGAAAAAATGCCTCGTACAACGTAGACAGTTTCATAATGCTATAAACATCTCCATCAGTTGCAATTACGTTGAAATAAAGAAAAATAGGTTTGGAAAAACCCGTGACAAGTAGTTGAAATCTAGGCCTTAATCATCGATTCATTAACCCTGGCCTGTTGAAATACTAGTTAAGTAATGTTCGCAGAATCAATTGAAGAATTAAAATATATAAATCAAATGAAACATATTAAATACAGTTGAAAGAATTAGATGCATTCAATTGGTTAAAAATGAAAAGAAAATTATACTCCCTACTATATACATCATTTCAGGTTATAGTTTAAAATAGAATGTAGAACGCAGTGGAAATAGCCAAATAAATAATTCATTAAGATCTGGAATCTCTTCTCACTGAGCTGAATTGCTCTTCAAAGTTACTTAAAATTCTGTTATTTAACCTTTAACTCACATATGACCGGTGAAACGAATGTCACTTTGCTAAACTTAACATCTGTGTCCATGCACAGTAGAAAATCGTATGGGAAAGCAATGTCTGTTGTCTGAGGACTTCAGTTACCTCGTATGTTTGGAAGTTCGCTTGGTTTTTTCATGTTTCATAAGATCTGATCTCCATATAAGCAAATTCAGGTCCACTCTAAGTCGTAATTGATTTCAAATTAATTCTATCATATGGCTTATGTGGTAAATTCACTTAATTATTATCTTAATCCATGGTTAAAATTCAATTCAAGTGCGTATCTGGCTGAATGTAGCATTGCCAAGTGTATTTAATTGACTTTCTAACAAATTATACCATAAGTGGAAAAATTGGCATATTAGAAGACTCTACCTTCATCTAAAAGTCCATATACGAATGACTAAGTCACCAGTGATGTGTCAAACTGTTCCCATAAAATCAGGAATTAGGTTACCATGTGTGAGAGTACTTGAAAATGGTCATAAATAACTCAGTGAAGGCCTAAATATTAATGTTATTAGCCTCTTGGCTCATCTGATGATCCTACATACTCAAACAACTCTGTATTGATGGCATTGAGATCGTATCCTAACCTATTTGGTGTATCTGGGAATACAAACAGCAATTGGAAACAGTACGTTTCAATATATATCTTAGCATGCGTAATTTCCACGTACTATCGTCTCTTAGAAGACTACTATGACCAACCTCTCAAATAAAAATAAATATCACCATCACAACTTAACATCCGCTTATATTATTACTTCATTCACCATTTATCACTTCAAATATCACGTAATATACATATCAATGCATCTCAAGCACCCATCTCATTAAATACGCTGCATATGTGCCATAACCTACACATATAAAAAAACATTATCCTTACCGTCATAGTATCAAAGAAAAGTGTATCACAATACTAAGCTGTACTACTATACTTCGTCGTAAACATTCCCTAAGTACGATCTCCAAGCTTGCTATTCCGATAAAGCCATCACACATGTATATTGACATTCATATTATACTCTAACACTTCACTGATAACGATTAAAAATATCTATTACTTTCTCTCACACCACATTGATAAATTTGCGAACGGCTTTCACTGGTATTTTACGCCTATATATGGGATTAACAGTAACTTCAGATGAATACCTACATCCATGTAATTACACTTCAATATTATATACGCACGCACAATGTCACAAATCATATCACACATAGCCAAAAAAATAAAGGTTTCTACTTACGAAAAACGACTCATAGGGGGCTTAACTTTGCTTATTGGGCCCTGTTTGCCATCTCGCTGTTGGTCATCGGGAATGGTAGGCCTCGCTCCATGGTTCTGCTTTAGGTAATCGGGTCCATCTCGTCCTCTCAGCTGATTTTCAATCCTCCTGGGTCATCAACCTCGTAAAGCGCCACCATAGTCGGAGTAGTCTCTGCCTCGGTCTTTTAGAACATCAAAGTGTTCTCTGGTACGTTAGGAACAGAATAATACAATGAATTAGTTAATGTTGTCATGTTGCAATTTATCCTCGTTTCGTACTGCCTATGATATCAGAATAAATGTGCTCTGGGCCGTCTAGTTTCGCTATAACAGTTCTAACTGTGCTACTATTTGTAAACTCTCTCGCTTGCCGAGTGAATGCGATTTTTCCGTGCTTCTTAGAAATGCACTTGACAGCTGGTTGGACTCTGCTCTCTACGATGTGCAGTATCAGACAAATATAAAACTTCCAAGTCCAGCCGTGACGTATTAGTTGTACCAGACTTGATGATTCCTTTTTGATGGTCTTTAAATTTCGCGCAGTTATTTCAATCTATGCAGTTGACGTTGAGCGGGCTGCCGCGGATTTTATTCTCCGTCAATAGTTGATCTTAAAATCAGATAAGCTGGCTGATTTCTTTGCTCGACTCCGTCTTACTTGCCGTAGTGCTGAATTGTGTCGAATGTTCTAATGGAAGTCTCTTTTTTTAATTAGTTTAAATAATCCGCTTCTGTCATTCTTTTCTCACAGCCTTCTAGGAATGGTTCTTTCGGTGACTACCGGTTGAAAGGATTATTATTTCGGCTCTTACCGATGTTAGTTGCTTTTACATTGACCTTTTAATGGTTTGAACGCCATTTTTGTTCCTACTGATGCAAATATAGAACGGTGAAATGGCACACTGTATCTAATCTGGAAATATAAACTCAAATTATATCTATTAGAACTAAGCTCGTAAGATTTTAAATAAATTCGAAGGAAGTATTTATTTCATCTCAATTCAAATCATAACATTTTACTCCCAAAGTATTAGTTGTACCAGAACAATTCCGTGTCCAAGAATGTTTTCTTTCTGCTCTGTGATATTATTATCAAACTGTTAGATTGTATTTGTGTACGCAAGAATTCACGCAAATGTAATGTGACGTTTGTTCATATATTTATAGTCCTGACGCGATAAACTACTTAATTATGGAACGTTGCGATGACTGCGTATTATACACTACTATGTAACAGTTAGAAAAGGATAAATATGGGACAACATAAAACTCACTGGTCTGTGGTAACACTCCAATGCGTCACGCGGTTCAACTTTTACTGGGGTCAGCGTTAACGGCTGGAACGCCTTTCGTCTGTTCTCGTCCATAGCGAGTCGGGTGCAGCTCGATGCCCTGTTTTGTGGGCAACCTAGCTCATTATTCTGTTCTAAACGATGCCTACACAAACACAATAAAATAAGTTGTGTATCATACTCTATGACATTCATAAATCACCTTTGAAGTGGGATATGTCGATGGTATATCTCTCCACGTCATCAGGAATTCATTAAAGGTTAAATACGAAAGAACTGTATTGGTAAGACTCTGATCATTTCGGTGCCGTTTTTTGAATTCTTCAACTTCTGCTGCTTTATACTCACAGAAGTCTGGCAACCATTACGGAGTAATTTTACGTGTTTTGTGTTTCACATATAGTCGGGCTGAGTAGCTCAGGCATTGCAGCACTTGTTGGATTCGATCCCTCATGTCGATAGTTTTACCGTACGTTTACCAGATTTTTTCCACAATTTCCGTGGACAGATATACACACAATAAAAAAATACTTTTGCGTTATGCTGCATGTTCCTTTGCCATTCGGTTACATTCTTTCATAGATATTTTAAAGGTTAAATGCCCATTCTACTTACATACTATTTACTTCGTGTTACTACTTTGACGCCTCAAGGATTGATTTATGCTTTTCTGTCATCTTGTGTTCTACAACAGAGGTTCTCCTGACGTTTCTGAAACTAAACCTTTTTTGGCATAAAGAAAAAAACGGCAGCAGATCCATTTTACCCCGAGAGAGAAACGAAACTCCTTCAGAATCGATTCACTTACTGAACACTTTCGTTATTTCACACATTTTCAGACTGTATAAAATATTCTAGTTTTCAACATACAGGTGTACCATGTGCTTACAGATATCGCATACTACTGCAAACCGAGTGGAAGTTACACGCTGAGGAGCTGAGATTCGCTTACATTCAAAAAAGCATATTGCACATGAGGACAAGGAGTAGACTAAAGGGAACTAGAGAGTACAGTGGAGAGAGTACATAAACACCACTCGTGTATTTTTATAAAAATGGCGTGTTAAAAAGACATACAACGTTATTGTTCACGTAAAACCATACTAATGATGAGCACTGAAAATCTGGGGATTTCTGGGGATACAGAGATAATAAAATTCGGGGACATTCCAGGGATAAACTTCATTCGGTGTAAAAACTGTAATTCGGGGGCTGTCCCCACAAAACGGGCACGTGTGATAAACTTTAATTTACTGGCACATAAGGGAATTCCTGCTGAGCAAAACTCCGGCACCTCGGAGTCTCTAAAACCATAGAAGTAGTTAGTAGAACGTAAATCCACTAACAATATTATTATTATTATTATTATTATCATCATTATTGTACCGGGCGGTACACCTCCACTCCGCTAATTTAAAATGTGCGCCAGTTGAAACTCCGCTGCTGGAGGAAGTCTGAACTTTATCTACGCTATTAATTCTCTACTTTCTCAGAAGATGTCACCATGTGGAAAATTTTCAGTTTTTGAACTGTGTCATTTTTGATGTGGTTTTGTTTCGCTTGAAGTAAGCAGTGTGAACTTTCTCTTCTAGAGGACACTACTGAAGATCAACAATAGTGCAACCTAGTGCGGAGTCAAAGAACTATTTTGTTGGAGAAATTTTTATTTCAAATGTTTGTTCTTTGCTAAAATTTTTTTTAGTCTTTGGTTAAGTTGGCTGTATACCCCTCTCTTTCCCCTTGTTTTGCATTTAACCAATCCTGAATTTCTTTGAGTTATTTCCGACCAATCCGATGTATCTTCCCCCAACTTGGATATGTTTCTGTACCCGAGCCAATAAAAAGTGTGCGGGAGGGTGTTTTCATTCCCCTAATGCCTAGAAACTTCTGCGAGAGGATATAAACTGCTGATTTTAGGGTCTCCGGGCCACTTCTGTTCCATCTTTCAGTGTATTTAGTACATAGCAGGAGGCGGGAAGCGCCTCTTTCCTCGGCAGCGGTCAACAACAAGGTAATGGCCGATTAATAACTTCTTTCTTTGCTTGCTCAGCAGTTTAACTCTCGGGGCGGGTTCTAAGCGTTCCACCATGTAACCTTTTCCTAAATGTAACTACTCTTTTCATATATTCTCTTCTAAGGCTACATACTGGGATAGAGAGTGCTAACCCTCTCGAGCTCCCACTCTTATTGTTTTGAGGTGAACTTATTTTTCTCAACCTATTCTTCGGTAACGTAAAACAAATTGTTCTCTCCTTAAGTCACCTCTTTAGTATGGGATTAGCCCTTGTATTAACGGCCTAGTGCCAAGTAGGTCTTAATCAAAGTGTATTGGGAGTGCAAGTTCGCCTCCTCTCAAATTGTTATTTTAGAGGTCATTTAATTAACCTGCTTTTCATTTAATAGACCTCAGTAGATTGGGTATTTTACCCCTGTGTTTATGTCCGTTGAGGACAGCTTGAAGGTGGAGTTTGGTGTGGCCTGGGAGAGGCTTAAATTTGAGAGCGAGTGGCTCTTTTGAGAACTGAGTGTTGTATGCCTCGAGGAGGCTTTACTGTGCAATTTGGAGCAAGTGCTCCAGGGTTCGATTGGGGTCTTCTGCCCCGTTGTTGAAATTTGAATATCGTAAAGTTGGGCTAGTTGCTCAAGAATTGTGTTTTCAGGGCGTGAAGCCCAAATCCTGTAAATATTGTAACTACCCTTTTGAACTTGCTACTTTGTACCTGCCATGCTTGTTATTTCTTTGTTTTTGAAAAGAAAATATAACCTGGTTAAATTTTAATTAATTTTACATTAGTAGCTTGAGACCCGTTCACCACCCCGCACCTTCTTTCACGCATAACTACCACGGATATCTCCGTAACAAGTGGTAGCAGAGCGTGGTTGAATGGGTCTCAATTTAGCCCCTTTTGACGGCTAAACATTGTTTGTTCCGAACTCTAACTATTTTCCCAGTTGCTGGAATTTTTTGAGTTTTTCAAAATTGTTCTGTCACCATGCCCGGCCCTCGCGATGTTCTCCATCTTAACTATTTGCGCAAGGAGGAGTTGATCTATGAATTGACTATTAGAAACGTACAATCTGGAGGCACGGTTGCAGTAGACACAAACAAGCTTAGAGAGTCCCTAGATTTGCCCATTTCCATCCCCAATTTGGGAGAGAAAGAAATTGACGACTCTCTTTCCACGATCACGGAGAATATTACTGGGCTAGCTTCTGTAGTTAGTTTTTTTGATGAAAATGATCCTTCTCCTAATCAAATTAAGCGCGTGCAAGCTAGGCTATATCACTTTTCGAATAGGGTTAACGATCTGTTGTCTCTAAAGTTGAATGACGTTCAGAAGAAGGAAGCTAGTACGCTGCTTGAAAATATGTCTGAATTATCTAGCAAGGTCACTCAATTGTTAACAGCGGAGGTTCCTCCCAAAAGCGATCTACCCACCACAGTGAATGCAGGTAGTGAGGAAGCGCCTCCCAAGGGAGAAGTTAATAGGATAACCGTTGCTGCTCAAACTATCCCTGCCCCATTGGACAACGAATCTGAACGTCGTGCATCATTGAGTAACATCCGTTCTGAATTAACTTCCTTGCCATTGAAACCTTTACCTACTATGTCACCCGGGTTTAGCAGCTTGCCTCATCCATTGGCAATGTTGCTCAGAGGTATCTCTAAGTTTTCCGTTAATACCACCAGTGATGTAATTTCATTTTTAAGATTTCTAGTTGAATTTCAGGATCATGCCCTTGTGTTTTCTCTTTCCCCATGTCAAATTTTGCAAATTATCTATCCGTATGCTATTGGTATTCTCTCAGATAAAATCGTAAGAGCCATTGCCGAGCAATCATCTATTGAGGATTTCCATGCCCATTTGCTAGCTAACTTCATCCCGGCTAGGGCCAGGTCCTCCCTTATTCAGAAGTACTATTACCGTGTACAACGCTTGGATGAAAACTTGGCTGATTTCATACAGGACATTAAGTTTTATACTAGGGTGTTTGCTCTTCATTTCCCTGAGGATCAGATTGTACAAGCTATTGTGGAAGGGATTTCACCACCCTACAGGTCATATTTGTGTTTCGCGGCGTGCCCGCAAACTTTCTCTGAACTTGAAGCATTGGCCGTCTCAGCGGAAGGAGTTAGATACGCCGATTCTTTGCGTGTCGCGAAAGAACCCCCGCCTTCCTTTAGTAATACTCGGCCTCCACCTCGCCGACCAGTCAATCCCCGTAAATGTTATGCTTGCGGGTCGCCTGACCATCTGCGCAACAAGTGTCCACTGATCAAGTCAAGTGGGACAAGGAATGGAGCCGGGTCATCACAAGGCTGTTTTAAATGTGGGGCTTTCTCACATATCGCCAAGAATTGTCCCAATTCGAATAGCACCCCCTCCTGCTCAACTTCTGGGGCAAATTCCAACTATGCCAATAATAAAAAGTGACTAGTGGCTTCGGCTGAGTCGTCTAATCCACCTTCCCGAGACTCAGCCCCGGGTAAACAGGTTGTAAATTCAGGGAACGAGCAATTTTTAAATTCATCTTTTGAAGGTCCCAAAGAGTGTCTTAGGATTGCGGCGGATTCCCCCGCACCGGTCCCCTTTCTCAAAATTGAGTTAAATAACGAGCCTATAACAGCTCTCTTAGATTCAGGTAGTGTTTGTTCTATTATTTCGGCTGATTGGTATTCAAAATTGAAATCTGTTTGTAAGCTTCCTAACTATTGTTTGTCGGCGATCCAATACGTTTCGGCTAATTCCTCTCCATTAGAAATTCTCGGTTCCTTATATGTCAAAATTCGTATTTTTCAATTCACATGGAAAGTTAAATTGTTTGTGGCCAAGTATTTGTCTTGCCCCATTATATTGGGAGCGGACTTTATTTCTCACACTGGTCTTGTGCTCGATCTTCAGAGTAGGTCTTGCACTTTCAAATTTGCCTCTAATTGTAATGTCCCTCTATTAAAGTGTAATTCTGCATCATGTTCTTCTATTTCGCCTACCCAGGATGAGATGTTGTTAGACCTTAGACATCTACCTGAGGAGCAGGCTGATAGTATTCGCAAATTGTGTCAGTCGTTTCCCGAGGTGTTCTCTGATACTCTTGGTGTTACTGACCTTATTGAATACAAAATTGAGGTCACGGATTCGATTCCTGTCCGTTTTCCACCTTATAGGCTATCTCCTCCTAAAATGAAGGCTCTAAAAGAAATCATCGATCAGATGTTGAAGGACGGTATTATTAGGCCCTCTAAGTCAGCGTATTCTTCGCCTATTTTTTTAGTCCCGAAACCCCAAGGAGGCTTCAGGCCTGTCATTGATTACAGGGCTCTCAATCGGAAGGTGGTGTTACAATCTGTGCCCCTTCCCGACCTTCATTCTTGTTTTTCATGGTTTCGTAAGGCCAAGTTCTTTACTATCTTGGACTTGAATCAGGCCTATAATCAAATTCCCCTTGCCGAAGAGTCGAAACATCTTACACCGTTTGCCACGGACTGGAATTTATACGAATACAACCGCGTGCCTTTCGGGCTCCCCACGGGAGCAGCTGTACTCACTAGGCTACTAGATAGGGTCTTCTCCGACATCAAATTTGAGTACTTATATCACTACTTGGACGATGTCGTCGTATTTTCAGAGACTTTTGAAGAACATCTAGATCATCTGCGAGAAGTTCTCGATCGCCTTCGTAAGGCTGGGTTAACGGTTAAGTTGTCCAAGGTTGCCTTTGCTAAGCCCTCTATGTCTTTCCTAGGGCATATTGTGTCACCTGATGGTGTAGCAGTCGATCATTCTAGAACACAGGCCATCCGTGATTTTAAACCTCCCAAGGACATTAAAGGTATCGCCAGGTTCATTGGTATGGTGAATTTCTTCAGGAAGTTTATTCCTAACTTCGCTAATAGAGCGGCGCCTTTAAACCTTCTTCGAAGGAAAGGCATCAAATTCGAGTGGGGACCTTCTCAACAAGCCGCTTTTGAAGACCTTAAATTAGCTCTTTGTAATGCCCCTGTACTTGCTATGCCTGATTTCTCGAAGAAATTCATTGTCCAAACCGACGCATCGTCGTCAGCAGTAGCTGCAGTCCTTCTTCAAGAGACTGAACTAGGGAGGCGCCCCATCGCCTATGCGTCTAGGACATTGTCGGCTCAAGAAGCCAAGTACTCCATCTATGAGCTCGAAGGTTTGGCAGTCTTATTCGCCTTAGAGAAGTTCCGTCTCTATCTGGAACATGTCAAATTCGACCTGGAGACAGATAATCAAGCCTTAAGCTGGGTCTTAGGTAGGCCGCGTCGTACTGGTCGTATAGCCCGCTGGGCCATCCGTATTTCTGCCTTCCAGTTTGATGTTAGACATATCAGAGGTACCGAAAATGTTGTTGCTGATGGACTCAGCCGTATGTTTTCTAACGACGTCGAGACCCACGAACCGGTCGACAGTTCATCATCTTCCGAGTCCATACTATCTAAGGTTAATGCCATCCTAACAGATGCTCCCATGCTCTTTAGGGATATCGAGAAATACCAACGTGAAGATCCGACGCTGGCTCCGATAATGGAAACCCTTTCTTCTGGGGAACATGTTGTCCCTTATGTTCTGAGGAATGGTGTTCTATGTTGCCCTTCGAGGCATGATAAGATGATGAAAGTTGTTGTTCCAGCGGTTCTTGTACCTATGATCTTCAAGTATTATCATGAGACCCCATTAGGAGGGCATCTTGGTATCTTTAAAACTCGTGAAAAGATTCGTGAAATGTTCATCTGGAAAGGTATGGACGGTGAAATCCGTGAACTAGTAAAGGCTTGTAAATCCTGTTTGCTTAGTAAACCGACCATGTCCACCAAGGTAGGCTTCTTGTCTTCTCAGCAAGCGTCGCGCCCCATGGAACGCCTGTATATTGATTATGTAGGACCATTCCCCCAGTCAAAGGGTAATGCCAACAAGTTCATCCTTGTGTGTATAGATGGTTTTACCAGATTTTCTTGGTTATTTCCGACTAAGCTAGCTACCGCTCAGTCTACCATTACTTGCTTAAATTCTATTTTTGCTTCTTTTCGTCCGTGCCAATATATTGTATCTGATAATGCTAAGGCTTTTACATCTAACTTATTTCGTAAATTCTGTTTTGACTTATCCATCTCTCATGTAACTACTTCGGCTTATTACCCTCAACCATCTCTGGCTGAACGGGTTAATCGTAATCTCAGGTCCGCACTTATTGCCTATCATCATGAAGATCATTCCAGGTGGGACACGTCCCTGCATTGGTTAGCTTTTGCCTTGAGTTCGGCGGTTCATGAATCTCATAAGTTCACTCCAGCTTCCTTGATGTTCAAGTTTGTTCCCAACACGCCGCTCTCTAACCTTTGGTCTCTGAGTGACATTCTACCCGAGACAATAGATCCGGATAATATTAAAGATCTTTGGAAGAAGGCTAAAGCCAATCTTAAGGTATCTCAAGAAAAGGTTAGGGAAAAGTATGATCGTGGACGGAGACCCACCACTTTGAAGGTAGGTGACCAGGTGATGGTCAAGAATTTTGTTCCCGCGGGCAAGCTTGCCCCCAGATTTCATGGGCCATGCATCATTCTCGATTTTCTTACTCCGGTTACATTGTTAGTAAGCAATCCAGCCACCGAGAGGATATTTAGGGTTCACCTGTCACAGGTGAAACCAGTGTAAATTTTGTGTCAACTTGCTTCATATAATTTGAAAGGAATATGAAGGTTATATTTTTTTTGAGTTCAACCTTTAAGGCTTTCTGCCCCTTCTATAATATTTTGTCTTATATGTAAGCCTTTTTGTAAAACCTTCCCCGATCCGTTAAACTGCCATTCTGTCCTTGCCTCGGCCATTACCACGCTCCCGTCTCCTGCTCCAATACACACTGTGGCTGAATTATATTAAATGCCATGGACATCTGCACGCCGCTGACCCCTCAACCTCTTCACCAAGCCTGTGCCCTCAAAAACATGATGGTCCAACACAATTCTGCCGCCTAGCTTTAATGTTTCAGTGCCCCCGCAGCCGCGCGGCGCTGTGCCGCGGCTGGGTTCGAGGACGGGCCCCCTCGGCCCCAGGGAGGACGACATGTGCACGGCGAGCCGGAGCTCTCCTCCCGGTCAAGGCTGATGTGCGGTGCACGACCTGCTACTTGCCCGCAGCCTGTATATGTTCTCCGCGGGCGCGGCGTGTTTCAACACCTCTGCTCCCCTCATAGTGCGGGCGAGCGGTATCTCAGGGTACTTGAGGGGTCCGAGCGGCCTCCTTTGGACGCAAGCTGCAACGGCCGGTCTGGCCACCCAACTTCATCAACCTCAACTACATGGACAGTTACGATACGCAATGACTACACTCGGGAATTCAACAGCAATATTTGGTGGACATTACAAAATTTTTCATCACTTTTAAGTATTAAAAGTTTATCCTCAGATTTCTACTTCTACAAACTTAAAAACTATTCTTCATCTGCAACAACAAAATTTTGAAACTAAATCAAACCAAATTAAGAAAATCTTATAAATTTTTTTGGCAATTAATCTCCATATCTACATCAAAACTTGGACCTTGTTTTCAAACCATTTCATGTGTCACCCCGGGAGGAACTTTTGGGGGGGGGGAGGTCTGTACCGGGCGGTACACCTCCACTCCGCTAATTTAAAATGTGCGCCAGTTGAAACTCCTCTGCTGGAGGAAGTCTGAACTTTATCTACGCTATTAATTCTCTACTTTCTCAGAAGATGTCACCACGTGGAAAATTTTGAGTTTTTGAACTGTGTCATTTTTGATGTGGTTTTGTTTCGCTTGAAGTAAGCAGTGTGAACTTTCTCTTCTAGAGGACACTACTGAAGATCAACAATAGTGCAACCTAGTGCGGAGTCAAAGAACTATTTTGTTGGAGAAATTTTTATTTCAAATGTTTGTTCTTTGCTAAAAAATTTTTAGTCTTTGGTTAAGTTGGCTGTATACCCCTCTCTTTCCCCTTGTTTTGCATTTAACCAATCCTGAATTTCTTTGAGTTATTTCCGACCAATCCGATGTATCTTCCCCCAACTTGGATATGTTTCTGTACCCGAGCCAATAAAAAGTGTGCGGGAGGGTGTTTTCATTCCCCTAATGCCTAGAAACTTCTGCGAGAGGATATAAACTGCTGATTTTAGGGTCTCCGGGCCACTTCTGTTCCATCTTTCAGTGTATTTAGTACATAGCAGGAGGCGGGAAGCGCCTCTTTCCTCGGCAGCGGTCAACAACAAGGTAATGGCCGATTAATAACTTCTTTCTTTGCTTGCTCAGCAGTTTAACTCTCGGGGCGGGTTCTAAGCGTTCCACCATGTAACCTTTTCCTAAATGTAACTACTCTTTTCATATATTCTCTTTTAAGGCTACATACTGGGATAGAGAGTGCTAACCCTCTCGAGCTCCCACTCTTATTGTTTTGAGGTGAACTTATTTTTCTCAACCTATTCTTCGATAACGTAAAACAAATTGTTCTCTCCTTAAGTCACCTCTTTAGTATGGGATTAGCCCTTGTATTAACGGCCTAGTGCCAAGTAGGTCTTAATCAAAGTGTATTAGGAGTGCAAGTTCGCCTCCTCTCAAATTGTTATTTTAGAGGTCATTTAATTAACCTGCTTTTCATTTAATAGACCTCAGTAGATTGGGTATTTTACCCCTGTGTTTATGTCCGTTGAGGACAGCTTGAAGGTGGAGTTTGGTGTGGCCTGGGAGAGGCTTAAATTTGAGAGCGAGTGGCTCTTTTGAGAACTGAGTGTTGTATGCCTCGAGGAGGCTTTACTGTGCAATTTGGAGCAAGTGCTCCAGGGTTAGATTGGGGTCTTCTGCCCCGTTGTTGAAATTTGTATATCGTAAAGTTGGGCTAGTTGCTCACGAATTGTGTTTTCAGGGCGTGAAGCCCAAATCCTGTAAATATTGTAACTACCCTTTTGAACTTGCTACTTTGTACCTGCCATGCTTGTTATTTCTTTGTTTTTGAAAAGAAAATATAACCTGGTTAAATTTTCATTAATTTTACTTTAGTAGCTTGAGACCCGTTCACCACCCCGCACCTTCTTTCACGCATAACTACCACGGATATCTCCGTAACAATTATTATTACGATTATTATGACATGAATAATGGCCCTCATCTGTTACGCCAGGAACAATCATTTCTTGACTCTCCTTCATGAGAGTTCGTGAACTTAATTAGACAATTTCTGAGGCCGATATTGGATGTGGGACATGATGGGTTGTTTAGACATTTATACCCCAGTGTTCAGCAGGTACTTATTTTGATTAATAAACCATGTTTTTTCTTCTGTTCCAGGTGAGTACACAGGAAAACTACAGCTGGCTCAGCCAGATAGTGGTGGTGTGTTCAGTGTAGTCGTTGTTCTCGTGACGATTGAAGTAACCCTACAGTTGGTAAGTGATCAGTAAAATAATCTATAAACGGACAAATGTTTAGTTGGAAGAACTTTTAACAGGTACAGTTCACATCGTGCGCAATATTATGGCGTCAGTTTGTTAAAGTCTATGCAATTATACAGGCATAAGGGACTAAAGCTTCCAATATTCAATTAACAATCCATTATAAATTAACTGATTTCTTAGTCCTTTAGTCACCGTTAACAGTTTGATCTCTTTTGTTTCTTTGATTCTTGGCCTGAAAATAAGTACATGTCGAGATTTCACATGCCTCTTCTCCTTATATCACACTTGTTATCTGAATCTAGTAGCCTCTTACACGCGTCACATTCTCTCCCATTCGTTTGACACGACTCCATCACCAAATCTGGCTTATATTCCTATGTTCATTCGAAGTGAGTGTTTATTTTAAATTAGCCTTCGTGGCTGCATAAAACTAGAGTACCAACTGACGGACCAAACAGTAACTAAGAGTGGAACCTGCGAAGTTACACCGAGTTGAATATTTTTTTTTGTTTATCTACAGTAGAATTTCAAACATTTGTAATGATGTAAATTTGAAGCGATAACCAGACCGCATTTAGTTTCAGCATTTGGAGAGGGACCATCAAATCATCTCGAATCAATCAATAACCAAAACCACCGAGCATCATTTTCACGTCGTGGAAATGCGAATCGTTCGTTGGACACTGGAAGTCTTCCGTTTAGACCATATTCGCTATGACACTTCTAGAAAAATGTTTGGCATCATTCGTATTCGTGAGAAACTACAAGAACGATGTTACGAAGGTTTAGACACGTCTTGAGAGAAGCACTTGGAACAGTTTCTAACATATCCTGCCACCATTACATCGAAGGACATCGTCCACGTGGCACATCTAAACAAAGATGGGAGGAGTCTATCACTGGAAACGTAAACATATGTAGCATACAGCAAACAGACGCCCAGATCAGAGTGAAGTAGTGAACGAAGATCCAATAAGCCGACCCTACACCTGTTCGACAACTCTAAGGAGCTGATGATTGGGAAAGGGACAACTCATACTATTTTATTGTTGACGAACCATAAACGAGCTTAAACGCGCAAAATATAGTACAATAAACATTGCTTACACGTGAGTGTTCATTTTATTTAATATTAGAACAATATCTCTTAGACACTTCGCAAATTTCCCTCGTTAGTGAGGGATAGAATCTCTGGATCTTCAAGCGAATAGACGTCGCTACTATGACACTTATATTAGTGATGTTTATGGATTTTCTCGTGAATGTGAGGATTCGCAGAAATTTTAACCAAGACATTGTTCACAAAATTCCAGATTGTTAGGAAGACTTTCTTGCAGCCACGCATCGTCCACCGCGTAAGCTTCATTCGCTGGTGAGCCCTGTATTCTTTGGACGGTAACAAAAAGTGTGTTGCACTTTTGTTGATTAAAGGAAGACCTCTACCCGCTTTGAGCGGGCCATTAGAGGGTAATCGTGTGCAATGGCCGGAGAGCCGTGGGCCTAATGAGGCCTGCTCCATCTGCGCGGGATCCACCTTCATCTTACCATCAACATGAGCACAGAAGCCTTCTACACCGTCCACATTATGCTAATTCATTTCATCGGGGAACTACTGACATGCCTCCAGAACAAGTGAACATTTTCAATTACACTGAGGTGAAACACTCATTAATAACTGTCATTCACAGTATGTTTTAAATTTTACGGTGTTATTTCATTTATTTTATGTCATAGGGATCTCCAGTCATTAGTCTCTGGTATGTGTGTGTGATGATTTCCGTGACTGTTGGTTTAAGTAGTGAAAGAGCTATTCGTCATATTGAATATTCAGTTTTCACGAACGCATTGTACTTCAGACAGACTATCAGCTTATTAGATCGTGTCGACTGCATATAGTGTATCACACAGATACGTTAAGGGAACCTAGACGTAAGAACCTATTCAAACCTATTCAAACTTTAATTATTCTAAAGATTACTTCCTCACAATTTTTCACTTGATTTTCAGGAAATTGGCACACTCATACAAAATATATTTACAAGCCTTGTATTAACTATCGCTGAAGCGGGGAAGGTTTTTCTCCGGGTACATCGGCTTTTCCTGTCACCTTTCACTCCAGCAACCCCACCCCTATGGCACTGCAGCTCTCACCGTCAGATAGCTCCTCAGTTCTAATCACGCAGGCGGAGTGGACCTCGAATCAGCCCTCAGGCCCAGGTAAAAATCCCTGGCCTGGCCGGGAATCGAACCTGGGGCCTCCGGGTAAGAGGCAGGCGGGCTACCCCTACACCACGGGGCTGGCCATTCCAGCAACACTCTCTAATATAATTTCATATGTCAGTCATTAATAACTGTCCCGGAGGAGTGCAACAGGCTTCGGTACTTGGCACAATTCATATCTTCGTCGCTAGATGGCGGCTTCCTTCTTTCATTCCATTCCTGATCCGGTTGAAAGCGGAAACAGGCGGGATATTTTCATTTAATATTAAGAAATTATTGCATTTTTCAAATATTTGAAGTAAATTAATTTTTTAGCGGGAAATAGAAGACTCCAATATCTACCTTTCTGGAAAAATGCATTACTTTGTCAAGAATACATTGGAGTTGATCAAATCAGTGGAAGTTTGGTACAGAAATAATAATAATAATTCAATTACTCGATGTATTTGATCACTTTTCAACACTGATTTATTTTAAATGAATAATGACATTTTGACAACAGACGCACCTGCAGACCGTACCAAGATTCAAACTGAAGTCAGGAATATACGAAACGAACACCTAAGCAACTATGCCACAACCGAGTGAGTTGACCGCATGGTTTTGGGTCACGTAGCTGTGAGCTTGCATTCGAGAGATATTGGGGTCGAACTCCACTGTAGGTAGCGCTGAAGATACTTTCCTGAGATTTTCACACCAGGCAAAAAAGGACTAAGTAAGACTACGGTCACTTTGTTCCCAGTCCTAGCCTTGTCCTATTTCATCGTTGCTGTAGGAGATGCATGTTTCGGGGCGATGTAAACAGATAGGGAAACTTATATGAAAGGGATATTGCTACATTAAAACAATTCCAAACTATGCAAAATACCCATGGTCGATATTACTGTACGAAAAATGATCACGTCTGGAAAATATGAGTGTGTCATATCCTGTGTTTTTTTTTTTTGCTAGTTGCTTTACGTCGCGCCGACACAGATATGTCTTATGGCGACGATGGGAGAGGGAAGGGCTGGGAGTGGGAATGAAGCGGCCGTGGCCTTAATTAAGGTACAGCCCCGGCATTTGCCTGGTGTGAAAATGGGAAACCACGGAAAACCATTTTCAGGGCTGCCGACAGTGGGGTTCGAACCTACTATCTCCCGAATACTGGATACTGGCCGCACTTAAGCGACTGCAGCTATCGAGCTCGGTATATCCTGTGTTATTGTGGTGCGTTTGGAAGTGAATTTTGATGTAATTTATTGGGTATGGAGTTGCCTGGGTCCCCTGACGATTAATATTTCAATGAGTGAGTTTGGGGATAGACTGACGAATGTATAAAGAAGCACACTCAAATAATTCACCTTAGGACGGAACACTCAACTGTAGGAGTCCTATTTTAGAGCGTGTCGTATCACATTAAACTGGATTTGAAAATTACAAGACCAGGTTTAATAATCCCCCTTCGATATTCTAGAATATCCGTTAGGATGCAGCGAGTCTTTAAGTTGTAGACTTAAATAAACACATAAAATCAGGTCACTAGACCGTTTGAGAGAGCACAAATGATATCAGTGAACGCGTCCCTCAGGACGCTTCTGATCGACAGAACTCGCGATTAACATGCAGACATGCGGACTCTGACCACGGGAAACTCATTTAGCAAAGGACTGTGAAATATTTCGTTTGTAAATTGCTTTGAACCCTACGAATGAAGTTACAGCTATACTCAGGTGGAAACTCATCCGGATTAACATCGTTCCCGTTCTGAGGTCCTAAAAAGATTGACTGATTATTTTAAAGCCTGTGTAATGCCTGAGACGTAAAGTTGTTTATCTCATCAGTTGACTGGCGTACGGTAGAGAACTGTCAGCCCTGGTGTGGGTGGGCCCGCCATTGATCGCGTCCTACCGCTTGTTATCGACACCCAATCGGAGTCTTCTGTACAGGATACACTACACACAGCGACCTTAATCTACGTAGAGACCACTTCCTTATAACCATCTTCATTGTTATCCATTTAATGTAACGTTCCTGTTTATTGTTGAAACCTCCTAAACAGAGTTCAGTGACTCTAGCGATTAGTCGCTGTTTTCCTTGAAAGTAGGTTCGATTATAGCCGAGGTTAGTGGTATTTGAGGGTGTTTAAATGGAAAATATCCCTATCTATGGTTACTGGTATGTTAACAACTCCTATGGGATACATCTTTCATAGCTCGACTGCTCTTAAAACCTCTAGTAAGTGGAGATTTTTTATTATTATTATTATTATTATTATTATTATTATTATTATTATTATTATTATTATTATTATTATTATTATTATTATTATTATTATTATTATTATTATTATTATTATTATGTGCAGGGTATAGTAGTTTAGGTGATCAACTTCTTTGATCAGTGTTGTGATACTGAATATCTTAATATTCGGTTGGAATCTCTGTGACGTGCATTCTTTTGTGTTGCCTGGCATTCGGAGCTGTACATGAGGGCAGGCCTGGTAGTGGTTTTGTACACTTCGACCTTCAATCTCACTGGAATTCACTTATTACTCATAAGACCAGAAAGGGGCCGCCATTTCGTCTTACCAACCAACACTGGTGTGCTGCGCGACGTCTGCGTCCATATTATCATCAGTTGTGATGTCTAGAGTTCGGATGTTTAGGCAGTAATAGGTTAGAATGCAAATTTACGGAAGCGGGTAACAAGTGTAGCCTATACTGCAGAACGGTTGTGCAATGATATTTGCATAAACATCAGGATTACGGTCTATCAGAACTCTTAGAATTTATGTTACTCTTGCTACTTTATGGAAAAACGGGCTAGTCGACACTTTCTAATAACCAAATTAGTTTGCATTCTAACCCATTACTGCCAACAAGTCCGGAGCCAAGTGACGACTGATCCGAGATACATCAACTTGTCGGTCATCATCAGCGGTTCCCCTGCAAGGAAGACAATGTTGTATGGGCCCGCTTGCCCGGGTTGCGAAGTTGAAGTGCATACCACTCATCCGGGGAAAAAAACAGATAAGTCATTGTTTCCATTTTTATCATTTTTGCAGTAAGTCATTTGGTCATAATATTGAAGAAATGGAAACCCCGTTGTCTCCAAAATTCCCGAAAATAGTTCGTGGGACATAAAACCAATAACATTATTGCAATTGTTAGGTAGTCTTGTTACTAAATGTCTGGACTTCTTGACGTATTTTCGTGTGAACCAAAAACCCCATTACAGCCTAAAGTGAAAGAAATCTCTTTAACATTTCAGCGGTCAACATGAATCTCAGCTACAGATAATTCCATTTCAGACGATTGTATTTTCTTTTTAAATAATAGTTGAAATGTGTCTATGTATATGGACAAAGGATCAAACTAATATTGGGGTACCGACCTTCCTCCCAAGATCCAACATCGATTTACCAAAGATTTATTTTGTTCCTCACCTCCAAGCCTTCTGCTGACAATTTTTTGCAATTCCTCAAACGGCCGTCGGATCAACTCCCCAGATCGATAGATGTATGCTGAGAACATAGTAAGTACGGTCTACCTCGTGCACCATTGTATTCACTGTACCAAACTTTTGGCAGCTTACTCATTTCTAGTCCCCATTGATGATGTACAGTCGATTCCACGGATTCTTTCAGATACAGACACAATAGTTCACGTTAGTAACGGAAAGCTACAACGCCTCCGTCCCACCCAGGACCAGCACCTTACCTGGTTCTAGCAGTTCCCTTTGTGTTTAATGTCAGCCTACCCTTACACTTGGTCTGCATAGTCTAACGATGTCAAGAAAGCTAAATGATCAAGTTATAACAATTTGATAGGCCTTAAATCTGAACCAGTATGCAGAATCAATAACACTATCCTCGCTTTATTATATGTCCTCCGTGGTTTCCCATGTTCACACCAGGCAAATGCTGGGGCTGTACCTTAATTAAGGTCACGGCCGCTTCCTTCCAACTCCTAGGCCTTTCCCATCCCATCGTCGCCATAAGTCCTATGTGTGTCGGTGCGACGTAAAGCCCCTAGCAAAAAAATATTATATGTCCGAATGGTTGCTACAAAATGAGTTCAAAGCTATTGCAACCCTTTCGATGTTGTGCAAAATTTACTGTGTATTCTTTTCATTGGTATGGAAACGCTTAAATATTAGACTATAGAATCAAATACATTAGTATATATGCAGTAGTTTCATTTCTTTATCAGGCTGTATATACACGTAAATATAATTCCATTAAATGCAGTTATATTTCACTTTTCACTGTTCGTTTGAAGTTGTTTGTTGTCGAAGAAATGGTAATAAACTAATGTAATTAGTGATAATTATTTAATCTTATTGTACGTGAAGAAAATATTATCTATAACACTGCTAAGGTCAACCGAATTCCATCGAGTGTGTCACTGACCATTGCAGTAGTGTTCCAAGAGCCTAATGTACACACACATTTACAAGGCGGTGCGTTTCAGCGACTCAGGTTTAGTTTTCCCTTACTCCTCCCATTTCACATCTCACTTAGATCTGACATTTTTAATAAGTTAGTGTTTGTGTGTCAGCATTTACTTCAAACGAATAAGAAACTGTCTCATAAAGAGGCTCATGTGGCCAATAAATGTTAAGACATTTCTGACATTAAACGAGAGAAAACACTATTGGAAAGTAAATTCAACAGCAATAATCCGTGCTCTTGAGGGTACATATACAGGCTGTTCCCAGACATGTGTGAGGTAATCGATGGTGGCGTTTGGGGGGGCGGGTGGAAAGTTCATCCCTAAACAACACAAAAATCTCTACGAACATGTACCCTCGATCATTTACGAGTTGCAGAACTTTCAAAGTTGTACGGGAAGCAATGGTACATCCCTATGGTGAGTAACTGTCGCCACGTTGGTGTACCAGCAGGGATACTGCATTCTAATACAACAAGTCCTGAAAATGTCCACCATGCGCCTCAGTGCACCTGAACGCACCACCTCATTGATTGCCGGACACTCTCCAGGCATTGCACCTATTCAATGGCACCTTATTCTACACGCTGGTGAAGTACTGCAATGTCCGCTCTTAACGATCGACTATAGGACATATGTTCGCAGGGATTTTTGTGTTTTTTTTTGAGTTTACTACTCACGTATCCCACCATTACTTTCCACATGTTTGAGAACATTTCTTATTGCACAACCCTCACGTCTGTTTAGGAGCTTAAATTTGTGCGTAAGTTTGGTGAGATCCAAGATGAGTCTGATCACATTCCTTCACCGTTTTAACTGATCACTCTTCGTTAGAGATCTTCAGTTCTTCGTCAGCACAGGTTGATCAAGCTGCTTAGTTTCTCAGTGTGCTCATATTGAATACAGACATATGAACTCTTCTGTTACAACTTTCAACTTTGGAGAATATGATCTCAATACTGATGCAACTTAAACTGGTCATAGGATGCAACTTGATAGAGAGTCGTCTTCATTACTCAGCATTGCGAGATTGAGTCGAGTGGAGTTTGATTGAGACAAATTGTAAAGGGACCAGTAGATTTGCTGGCACATTAGAAACCTCCCTGAGGGCATGATATGGTTATTACTGGTCAAAAGAGAAATTATTATTATTATTTTTATTATTATTATTATTATTATTATTATTATTATTATTAGTCCGCCTCTGTGGTGTAGTGGTTAGCGTGATTAGCTGCCACCCCCGGAGGTCCGGGTTCGATTCCCGGCTCTGCCACGAAATTTGCAAAGTGGTACGAGGGCTGGAACGGGGTCCACTCAGCCTCGGGAGGTCAACTGAGTAGAGGTGGGTTCGATTCCCACTTCAGCCATCCTGGAAGTGGTTTTCCGTGGTTTCCCACTTCTCCTCCAGGCGAATGCTGGGATGGTACCGAACTTAAGGCCACGGCCGTTTCCTTCCCTCTTCCTTGCCTATCCCTTCCAATCTTCCCATCCCTCCACAAGGCCCCTGTTCAGCATAGCAGGTGAGGCCGCCTGGGCGAGGTACTGGTCATTATCCCCAGTTGTATCCCCCGACCGAGAGTCTGAAGCTCCGGGACTCTGCCCTTGAGGCGGTAGAGGTGGGATCCCTCGCTGAGTCCGAGGGAAAAACCGAACCTGGAGGGTAAACAGATGATGATGATGATTATTATTATTATTATTATTAATTATTAATATTATTAATGTCTTCGCTTCCGACTGTGAATTTAGTGAATATTTTATATCATGTTTTAACTCGAGATAATACCTACAGTACACAGGCACAATTCTAATATTACCCTCTTTTAATTTTAATGATTAAACTAGTTGACCCTTGCTGCTTCGCAGCACTCCTTATAAACAGGTCAGATAACTCGTCCTGTCGCAGTCATATTGTATTGCCTGCCCTTTCCGATAGTTTCGTGAACATTTAATACTGGTTACATAACAACCGATTCATTCGTAACGTAGTTTCGAACACCCTTTTCTCCATGTAGTAGCCTATTCTCTGTGCTTTGACGTATCTGGATCTTAATAGTTTCATACGATCTTGCCCGAGTCGGTGCAACATACAATTGGCCGTGGCAGAGTACTACTCTTTTCTTTGTTAGTGGCTTTACATTGCACCGACACAGATAGGTCCTGTGGCGACGAAGGGATAGGAAAGGCCTAGGGATTTGAAGAAAACGGCCGTTGCCTTAGTTAAGGTACAACCCCAGCATTTGTCCGGTGTGAAAATGGGAAAGCACGGAAAACCATTTTTAGGGCTGCTGACAGTGGGATTCGAACCCACTATCTCTCGGATGCAAGCTCACAGCCGCGCGCCCCTGACCGCATGGCCAACTCGCCCGGTGACTGAATACTGGTTCGGGTAAATAGACACCCATGTTTTCCAGAGTTTGTCCCTGCGCTTTATTAATGGTCATACAGAAGGCTAGTCGACTTGAGACCTTCCCGTCTGTATGTACGTAGACTGTTTTCTCTTAGCAGCATGTAAGTTATTACTAACGTTCTGCCATCTGTTGAGTAAATTTAGAAGCTGGGGAAAGTCTGAGAATCAAAGACTATCTAGCAGTAGTACTCTTCCATAATCAGAGGAAATGTATACTCCTTGGCTTGACAGGTAGTAATCAAACATGGCTGCACGCAATGATATTACTAAGAATGAAAATCACATATCAGAATATTAATGAAAGTGTCAGTCGCTTAGCAACCTGTTAAGTACAGAATGTATTGCGGGTTTGGGTAAGTGGTGGTGATTATTGTTTTAAGAGGAAGTACAACTAGGCAACCATCCTCTATATAACACTAATCAGAGTGAAAAAATGGAAGGAGTCCGACACTTCGAAAAATGAAGACATCGGCCAAAGGAAGACAAGGGCCACGAAGGGCGTGAAAACGAAAGACTCCCTAGCCCTCGCAAATCTAATAGCGTCTGGGTCGGAAAAGAACAAGAGTTGACCAAGGGAGGTCGGACAGGATAGATTAAAGTGAGGAGCCTGGCACAAGTAAGTCGAAGCAATGCCAGGACTCAGCTGAGGGCCTCGTGGTCACCAACCCACGCTCCAAAGTTCAGAGTCCCTGAGGCCCCTTTTAGTCGCCTCTGGGTGTTATCCTACCTCCCCCCCTAGCCACAGGGGAGAGTTTGGGTAATCCTTCGCCTGCAATCATTGATCATTTAACGATTTCATTTTATGATTACTCAAAGTTGGCTGAATTCAGAGATCTATCAATGTCTTATGATTCACCAGCAGGTAAATCCGGAGACAATAACACAGAAATAAAGTAAATCGGTCCAGTAGAATGGACTTACGGATTAGCCAAATCTCCTTTAATATATAGATTTTAACTTCGGTAGCCATCATACGTTAGGTAGACGCTGAATAAAAGTGCTTTTCCGCTTCCCTTGCATGTAAACAATCAACCAATTCAGTTCAATTCTTAGTGACTAAGAACTTCCGTGACAATCTTTCTGGACTACATTCCACTCGGATTGCAAATTTTAAGTGTATCGGTGCAAGCTCTACCCCAAAGTCTTCATTTCTTGTGATGTGTGTTAATCAGAATTTCTGCCGTTTCGCTACGTTTAATCAACATGGGAGGTGTGGAGTCATGGCTCATCGTCTGAGCTTCTTGCTTGACAGACTCGAGTAATCCACGCCACACCTCCGAAGGCATGAAACATTTACCAAAGCATTTGATCCTTGGAGGGTGAGCCTGAGGTGGAGACAATGATAAACAGCCGAAGGCAGGGGTAGCGGGCTCTAGGATTGAATCAAGGAGGGGTTGGTAACAAATGATGTCTCCCGCATACACATAGGAGCTGAAGAAGCAGGCCCTTAATGGAAATAAAGAAGAGTGAGAGTGTGTAATGAATGAAAAATGAAAGTGGTCCAGGAGGATTAGGGTTCGTGAACCGAACGACGTACTCTCAACGGTGGCTTTCAAAACTCATCCCTTTCGATGGTGTGACGTTGGAATGCAAGCAAGGAAATCTACTTCAAAATCCATGAACTGGTCCTTTAAGATGTGCTTTTGCGCAAGGGAAGTACAAGCTGCAATGCTGCCGTTAACGAACGCTATTCGTTTAATAATAATAATAATAATAGTAATAATAATAATAATAATAATGTTATTGGCTTTACGTACCTCTTACGGTTTTCGGAGACGCCGAGGTGCCGGAATTCAGTCCTGTAAGAGTTCTTTAACGTGCCAGTAAATCTATCGACACAAGGCCGACGTATTTGAGCACCTTCAAATACCACCTGACTAAGCCAGGATAGAACCTGCAAAGTTGAGGTCAGAAGGCCAGCGCCTCAACCGTTCGACTCACTCAGTCCGGCTATTCTTAGGATAAACGTAAGTCGGAAAATTTTCTCAATACAACAGCAAATCACGTTGTTATATAAGACAGAGATCGTCTCTTCCTATGTAGCTCGTTGGGAAGCAAATGTTCTCCATTTTTCCATATCTCGAGCAAGTTCTTCGCCGTCTTCTTTTAAGAAGCTTTGCACATCTCCAGCAAACGTTCTTCACCATGTGTTCAGGGATGTCGTTTGGCGTTTGTAGGATTTCATCTCATTACTACCTTTGGAAATCTATAGTCTTTCATGCACAGACTGTTCTCAGCCATTCGAAGTCGTCTACGTATAACGGTACATGATACACTTCCCTGATGTACCTCTTCGTTGGTGACATGATCGAAATATCGGGTATTTAAGAGTCTACGAAGGCACCTCTGTTCGGAGACGTCAAGCCGTTCATTGATGTCAGAACCTAGCATTTTCTTTCTTCAGTGCACTTGCACTTAAGGTACAGCCTCCATATTTCCTTGTATAGAAATTAGAAACTACAGAAAAACATTTTCCCCGTACATCGGACCCACCATCTCCCGAATTCAAGCTTACAACTGCACGACCGCGCCACACTCCGTATACCCAAATATTCGGAGAAGCACGTGAAGATATAGCGCTTTTATAATGTTTTTCTCGATCAACAGCTGAAAGTAGAGAACACGTCTTATTCCGGAACAGTGCTAGTTTTGTAAAACATAAAACGTGCCGTCAGCTGGCTCAGCAAATCAATTGTTCCCTCCGCAAGATGTACCTGGAATTACCTACCTCCTGGAATTAGGAGTATGTCAGATATTTTACATTTTGTGCAACAATGTTGACACTGGATGTTCAAAAATGCAATTTCTCGGAGAAGAATAGGTCTGAATTTTTTTTATAAGTTGCTGTAGCCTACGTCGCACTGACATAGATAGGTCTTGTGGCGACGATGGGACAGGAAAGGACTAGGAGTGGGAAGGAAGCTGCCGTGGCATTAATTAATATACAGCTTCAGCATTTGCCTGGTGTGAACATGGGAAACCAAGAAAAACCATCTTCAGGGCTGTCGACATTGTAGTTCAAACCCACTATCTTCGAATACTGGAAACTGGCCGTACCTAAGCGACTTCAGCTATCGAGCTCGGTACGTCTGAATGATCAATAACATGATTATTAAAAAGCTGCATTACATACGAAGTTAAATTAAGCGTTACAAGATTAATGTATTACAGAACTATTTAAAATAGTTTTACTTGAATCCGCCATGTCAATACTCCTTTTAATGAAAGAAAACTATTTATTTAACCATACATGTTTTGGAAAGTCATCCATTCCCTTCATCAGTGGTGTATTGACAAGGCGAATTCAAGTAAAACTATTTTAAATAGTTCTGTAATACATTCAGACTAGTCAATACGGATCTATATGGTTAAGTTTATCAAGTTATTACTGCAAGTCATAAGTATTTAGTTGTACTTTTTAGCTGAAAGTTATATAATTTTGTCGTATTTCAAACGCAGGTGAGCGTATAGTCGGACAGAACAACAGGCTTCATAGCCTGTTCACCATTAAATAAGTAAATAAATAAATTAATTAAATAAGTAATAAATAAATAAATAAATAAATAAATAAATAAATAAATAAATAAATAAATAAATAAATAAATAAATAAGTAACACATAATTAATTAATTAATTAATTAATTAATTACATACATAATAAGTGACGTCATACCGTCTCTCAGCCAATTTCTTAGTACATTTCTTAGCCGTTTCCTGGATTCTGGGAGTGGATTGGAAAAGGTTAACGCTACCGAGTAGAGTTATGGAGTCGGCTATGAACGGTAAGATAAGCAAAGGAATACCAAGATAATGATGGTTAGAGTAGGTTTCAATATTTTAAAGACAATGTTTTTAAAACCAAATGAGGCCACAGAAATAGTTGCAAACAGAGGATCGTGGAAGTGCGTAAGTAATACACAAAGGCTTCGAGATTGAGCCCTGTGAAGAATAACAGTCTATTATTCTTTTGCTTCTACTGCCGCTTTACACACACCAGTGGGGTCGCGGAAGCGAAATGTGTCTCGCACGTGGATTCGGCTCTGTTTTACGAGCAGATGTCTTTCGTGACGCCAATTCTATGTGGAGGGATGTAATCACTATTGCGTGTTTCTGTGCTGGTTGCAGGTGTGTTGTGTAAATATAAAGAGGAGAGTGTTGAGACAAAAATCCGATCCTCGAGCCAGAAGAATTCATCAAACGCGATTAAACGTGACCCGGCCGGAAATCAATCACGGGACCCTCTGAGCCGATGCTTCAACGCTGACAATTCAGACAAGGAGTCTGACAAAAGTATAACAGTTTATAATGAAGACATACAGTAGAGTAAAATGCTAGGAGAAGGAAGGCAGCGGACTTGGCATTAATTAATTGTCCGCCTACATCGTTGATTTGTGGGTGATTTGGCCTTATAGTCTCGAGATCCTGAATTATATTCCCGGCTGGGTCGTGAAAAGTTGATTTCCTTGGATCGTTAACTGGGTGTTTTTCTCAACATTCTTGTAACTCACACACCGCAAAACACACTATCCTCCACCGCAATAACACGCATCTTCCCATATATTGAAGACGCCGTTCACCTTCGTCGGAGGGTCTTTATTTGCATGGGATGTATTCGGCTTTCATAGCCATATGAAATTATTATTATTATTATTATTATTATTATTATTATTATTATTATTATTATTATTATTATTATTATTATTATTAATTTCCGTATATTCTCGGGATTTAGCAGATGTTAAAATGGGAAATTACGGTAAACGATCTTCGAGACGGCTAACGGTGAGATTAGAAGTCATCCCGCCTTAATGCAAGCTTGAATTTACAAGAAGTCATGTCGTGTCTCTCGGTATATCCTGTTTTATTACCGTGACGAGTTACATAGCACGTTATCTTTACACCTCCCGTCGTTCTATGTCACACATAACTTAGAACCAGTGACAGCAGTGAACATGACAAATTGCATATCTCTCCCTGAATAGTGAGATTAGAGGCTTGTCTTTAACGCATCCTGAAATTCGACTTGAGATGTCTCTCTAAGCTCACGACATTCAAATACTTTAATTAAAGTGGAGTGACGCGCACGTGAGCCGTCGTGATGGGTCCTTGGGGGCGCTTCTGTTGAGTGGAACACGGCAGGAACCCACAATCCAATTGTACAGAGGAATGATTCAATAAGAAGGTAAGTTCTGCATTGCTCAGGCAGGAAAGTCCATCTCTGTTAAAGAGCGAGCATTCTTCAGTCAGCGCTTAAATAATTGAACTTTATTGATTGTTCAACGAATACTGTGTAAATGTTCCTCTTTTTAAATCCTTTTTTGAGGCTTCAAACTTGTTCGTTGCTTCGGAGAATATGTTCCTCTAATTGTAAAACAAATTATTACTGTTGTGAATGTTTCATCGTTCTGTTTACTTTGGAGACGCTGAGGTGCCAGAATTTAGTCCCACAGGAGTTCCTCCACATGTCAGTAAATCTAGTGCCATGAGGCTGTCGTATGTGAGCACCCTGAAATACCTCCAGACTGAGCCTGGGTTGAACCCGCCAACTTGAGCTCAAATAGTCAGCACTCTGACGTCTGAGCTACTCAGTCCGGCGTTGAAGCACAGAGAAACATAACGCATGTTGGTTTGTTTGGCATTATTCCGCCATTGTTGAAGAAATCGTTAAGTTAAATATATGCATAATCTGTTCTTTTTATCATTCAAAGTAAATAATGAGCGCATGGTATTGTATGTTCCTCGCATTTAATAATTTATCAGTAGGGCCCGGATATTTATACAGTAACAGGTTAGAACGCAAACTTACTGAAGCGAGTAATAAGTAGTGTCTACCCGCACGACGGTAATGCTATGAGGTTTGCATCAACATTAGGGGTTCGGCCCATTAGAACCTCTAGAATTTATGTTACTCCCATTACATTACGTTAGAGCGGGCTAGTCGACATTTCCTACTAACAAAATTATTTAGTAACAAAATTATTTAGTAGGAATTGTCGACTAGCTCGCTCTAACGTAATGTAGTGGGAGTGCCATAATTTTTAGGGGTTCTAATGGGCCGAACCCCTAATGTTTATGCAAACCTCATAGCACTACCGTCGTGCGGGTAGACTCTACTTATTATTCGCTTCAGTAAGTTTGCATTCTAACCTATTACTGCATAAACATCGGCCCTATTTATCAGAATTTGAATTAGCCTATTATCAAAATCTAAGTCCGACTCGTTGGCTGAATGGTCAGCGTACTGACCTTCCGTTCAGAGGGTCACGGGTGCGATTCCCGGCCAGTCGGTGATTTCAATCGCGTTTCATTAATTCTTTGGGTATTTGTGTGTGTTTCCAATACTTTCATCTTCATATTCATACAACACACAACACTACCAACGACCACAGAAGCACGCAATAGTCACTACATCCCTCCACGTAGTGTTGGCGTCAGGAATGGCATCCGGCCGAAAAACAGGGACGAATACGCACGTGCGACCCCACAGGTCTAGGAAAAGCGATAGCAGAAGAAGGAGAAGAAGAAGGCCTCTTGATAAATACTACAGTTTGTTGTATCTTCTGATCATTTTAGTCAACCTGTACACTTATAGTCTTTCCTATGTTACTGGCCGCCCACGAAGATACAGCGCGTCTGGCTAACTCTCTTTTGTCCGGTGCCAAATGAATGGCTTTTTTTGCGTGCTACTATGTATGTTGAGTCCTCAGCCTGAAGACTGGTTAGAAGCCCCTGCAATTCCACCACCAGCTGTCGTAGGTATCCTTTGGCCCCACTGAAGGGCCGAACCAGAAGTAATCCAGTTTCTTGTTGCTTTCCTATCTGTGTTTAAAATAAATATTACTTATCAGTCTGACAAGCCTACTGATATGCGTACAACATCAAGCTGTTCAAGAGACACCCCCACCTGCAGAATTCTTCCCAGGCTCTGGCTGTAAAACGAATGGTGTTGCTAATGTCACCTTTGTAACATCAAAGTCGAATTTGGAACCGAGACAGATCGATGAAAATAACAAAGCGTTCTTGCTCACACCAGAAAACGCAGTGTACTGTAAACACTATATCTCACGTCCTGTGAGTCTGGGCTTAGGAACTCTGTTCTGAATAATTTAATCTAATCATCCTTGCCAGCGGTCATGAAGGAGCAAGGGGGAGAATGATTCAAGATCTAAACTTTTCGTGGCCAAGTGGCACCCGAGGGAGATATGTGACGAGCACTATGTTCTGGGCTGGCAATCCATCGTATCCTTATATGTAACACAGCGCCTGTACCTTGATACATTGTGGAGAAACTTAGTGAAAGGTGAATACAGTTCATAAACAACAATGTTGATGAATAGCCACCTATGCTGTTTCATCTGTACTATAAATACAGGAAATGAAATTTATAAAAAACAAAATACTGCATGTTCACGTTTGTAGGTTACTCTTCCCTCTATTGTTATTCCTATTCTTCTGACATCCATACATCGGATCTTATATACCCATGTTGTAACGTATTGTTCGGTACAGAATGAACGCTGACAAGCATGACAGGCGACAACGAAGTTGTATATATGTATCTATGCATGTGAACTATATTAAACATAATCAGCCCAGATAATAGTAAACATATATTCTATTAATGGCATTCTACAATGGCAGGAGGACATCGACTATAAATGGAAGTTTGTAAACACTAGCAACCTTACATGCTAGAAAATAACGGTATCACACGAAGTAAGAATATATAGGCCTGCTCAAAGAACTAAACATATATTCGGCCATAATGTTAAGTCATTTAAATAGAAAACTAACTAAATTTCTTCATCTGATCCTAAATGTATGTGGGGTCACTGGAACAAACCTGTTTCAATTCGGATTCTGATGTTCATTGTCTTGAAATTTGTAGGTAAAGTTTTTCCCAGTCTCCATTGGGATTCGAACCTCGGCTATCTCAATTGAAACCCAGAAGCTACGCCCCTTCGCTAATCACGCTTGAAATAAATGACTAAGGAAAGGCAATAATCATCTCTCTTCGCCACTTATCGTGCAGTTTACAACAAATGAAAACCAATTGTATAAATGAATAAAGTTGTAAGGGGTCCGCGGTCTGTAATTTCGTTTGTTTTGCCAATTTTTCAGATATTAATCCGTTTTAGGTAAATTCAAGGCCGTATCATTGGTTTTTATTTTTCGTGTCTGTTTGTTCCACCATCACGGCGAATCGGCTGGATAGATCTCGAAAAAACTTCATATTTAGAGTATTCTCATCCCAGGGAAGGTCTTTTTATGCATACGATTTAAAAAATTCTGAATATACCGGGAGGTTTATAGGAAAACCAGAACAGTTTTATTCCATTTTGTCTTATACTATTGGTTTTCTGTAAAATCCGTGGACTATATGTGAATCGTCCCTTCATCTTAAACAACTTTTGTTATGTATATAATTTCGCTTACTCTTCAGATGACAGAGAAAATTACTATATTCTGCGGGTCTTATGCTCTGCATTGAGTGACCGACAGACCGACAACTAACCTACAGGTTACCATGGCAACGTCTTTGATTGCTTGCCAGCAGGGAAATAACGTGTTTCCATTTTCGTCATCATTCCTGTAAACTCTTGGTTGTCCATCGGCCATTCTGCGGTATACTGGCGGAATACCGTTGGAGGTTACAATCGTACTCGAACAGCACTAGTGGGTGCTGATAATATTTAAACAGTATCGCGAAGTGTAGCCCTTTATTGCACAACGTAAGGTGTTTTCTGGCCTTTTTCTATCATTTTCACTGTATTTCTATTCTACTTCTGTTTTCCGCTTTCATTTCTCGCCCCTGCTTTGCCTCTTTAGGCTTAAGAAATAACACCATGTCATCCTCTTACCTGTTTACCTCAGAATCCCTGCGCCTAAATTTCTCCTCTGTTACCGCTTTCTTATATCCATAACTCAACCCATCACAATTTATTGAGGGACATTTATTTTCCAATACATCTACTTGGTATTTACATATTTTTCTATCCGGCTGTCATCGTCATCATATTCTAAAGGCTAAGCCTTGTCGCTGCAGCCACAGTTATCTTGAGCCAGTTTTTCAACTCAGCGTAGGTCTTGCACTCCATCCTCAGAAGCAGGTTCTTGAAGTAAGACACTCTGGATCGTCCTCTTCCTCTTTTTCCAGCAATTTTTCCTTCAATTTCAACTTTCCTAACTGTATTACGTTCTTCCTTAATTACTCCGTATGTATGCGAGTGCTAATCCCGATACCTGGACAATATTTTCTTTGAGAAAGAATTCCGAGCTGTTCACATGTACAAATATTGACACCGGAAAATATCGAAAAATTGATGCAATTTTAATGATGGTGCAGACCTTCGTTTCGGGATAATTTGTGGTTAAACGGTAAGTCGTATTACAAAACAGATAGCACAATCGCCGTTCAATTTGTAGAGATCTAAAACTTTGGTCCTATGACTTATTGTCGTGTCTCGATTGTCAATACGTTAGATAGCGCTGTATTTCTCGATAATAATCAAATCTCTCCAACTCGATTGTGGCTGGCTTTAGGAAAAGGGGCCTGTCTTTATGATGAAAACTCTCCATCTCTATTGTGAATGGCAGTAGCCAAGTGAGCCTTCCGTTATAGTATAAACTCCCGAATTCGATTGTGAATGGCAGTAGGAAATGTGGCCTGCCATTATCCTCAAAACTTCCCCAATGCCTACGTTACATCGGGAAAAACGTATGACTTCCTCTCTGTTTGTTTCCGAGTATTTTAACTGCGTGTCGTTAATTCTTCTATTTCGGGGACTGGGAGTTTATAGTCGTCTTAAGATACTTCTCTTCATCTACACACAACACACCACACTATCGGGAACCAGAAACATACAACAGTGAATACATCTTTCCTCACAGGGTTAGCTTGAGGAAGAGCTCAGTCATAAAACCGTGTCAAATCCATATCAATTGCTGACTCCAATAAAACTGAGAAGAAGGCCAAGAAACTGAAGATGGTGAAATAACGCGGGTACTGATCGAGCGAAAATCTCATGCGAATCCATCTAGGACATATAAATGTGGCTATATAATACTCGTAGTTATCCAGGCACTTCTATGTAGATGAACAGATCCAACTCAATTTTATTTGTAAGTAATTCTGTTATTTTTTTCTCCGTTGAACGACATTAATGAAAGCGTACCTTTTATCGACAAGAAGACACCACTTAATTGCCTTGGTAACGCTAATATTATAAGCTTAAGCTACAGAGCTTGTTGTGTGTTCAAAATAAGTGTATAAATACGCGTGGATTGCCGCGACGCAGACATATAGACTATTTGAGTAACGTGACAAGAACATGTTAATTTGTCGTCACATTTGAATAATTACTGCGCTTTGTTAGAGCTTTATTTAATTACTTTCAGAACGCACTTCCCCCTCCATTCTCATTGATGGTTAATTTTATCAGTATATTCCCAACCCACCTTCCATCCTTTAAATCCAGATGTATTAATGTATAATGTTTACGTTATACTGTTTATATCGTTGCCGCAGCTTTTATAAAACTAACCGATCCTCTTCTGAAAACTCCGTCACAGGAGAAGAACCCTAAAGTTGACACAACCCACACAGTGTCGGTCCAGTGCACCCGCTATTGGCGATGTGGCTTTGTGTTTTCATTAGGGACATCAGCTGGATCGATCTATCAATTTGGGCTCCATTATGATTCGACATTAGCCAACCGCAGCCCAGAATAATTTGGCAATGGCCGCAAAACTTCATCCAGGAGAGTTATTTTGTGGGAGCATACGCAAGTAGAATACAGTACTTACAACGTGAATATTTCATAGGTTTTTTTAACTGGACATTTTCTTGCGTTATTATGACCGAAAGATGAACGAATTTTAATCTCAACTAATGGAAGTAAATAATTGTGACAGTATTCCAGTATGGAACTCTGTATTCTGGCCAGTAAATGCAGTCGCATGTTAAATTCTTGTTATCATTGTTAAAAATTGATGCCACTCTGGTGAGTTCATCCATTGTCGAGGATCGCAAGTTGTTAACCGGAAGGCGTAGTTTGCTATTCGGATATTCCATCAATTAAGACTGGAATGGATACGTAACTTATGCGGTTTTAAGGTTGTAGGATCGGATTCCAGCACAAATAGGTTTGCGTTTAAGAGTGTTAAAGTGCAAAATGTCCCTGTCATCAGATTTATTGGTGCGTTAAATACCCATTTATTGGAATGAGTTTGAGGATTAATGGTGTGAAACGAAGCTCACTCATCTTCATGAGGAAAGCCAAGATATGTACAGTATCGACTGGAAGCAACTCCGATCTTGGAAATGGATTATTGAGGTCCCTGTGATCCGTCGTACTATCCCCATGATTCCCAACCTTGTCGGCCATTCTTACGAGGGCCTATGAGAGTTGGAGTGTTAATTTAATATAGAAATTATTTTTTGGTCTCAACATTTCTGCCAATATTCTGGGTGGTGGTAGTGTAATTATTTATGCGCTAAAATTAGGGAAGGTTTTTAAATAAAATACAAGACCAGAATTTCTGCACAGAAAGTGCGCCGCATTAATTGGAACGATCTTCCCTCACTTCCTCACTTTTATTGAAACATTTTGCTGCCCTCCTCTCCACCACCACGCCCCTCCCATCTCACATCCTTCACCTGCAATATAAATATCAATGAGATCTGAGAAAACCGGGAAAAAAATCTTCGAATGACTTGGTCAGGTGGCGCTGGAAGTTTCCTTCTCTAATAAGCGAGAAACGCCCGAATCACAAAAGAGATAGCAGTATTAGTATGAAGTTAAACGGGTAGCAAACAGAAAAATAATCAGTCGGTTTCATTTGAAATTTTCTTGCAGTATAGTAGTTGGCCCCTTTTCACTACTCTTCAAGGCGGCATCTAGGGACCTGGTGTTTTATCATTGACTTGGTTGCTATAGCAATTTTCGTTTATACAAATATATTTGGCAAATCAGGTTGGTAATTTTGCTTTCGATCTTAATGATGTTTGCAGTCTACCACTTCCTGTAAGAGATTTCCTGTGTAGTACTTAGCGCAGAGTCTTTAATAATAAGGAATTACGCAATATAATTCATGAAATTAGGTAATAATAAAATTATTATTATTATTATTATTATTATTATTATTATTATTATTATTATTATTATTATCATTATTATTATTTGAAAATAAGTTTAAATTATCAATTAATATTCTTCTTCTCGGCATTGGTATTCAAGTTCAGGCTTAGTATATTCTAATCCAGGAATTTAACCTCAAAGACCATGACTTAAACATAATATCTAATGATAGTTGAATGTGGAACTTAATATTGCTTCAGTCTTTATTCTGAAGTAAAAAGAAACTAAACCCTTGCGACGCATATATAATTCATTAATAGTCTTGGATTAAAGTCCTTGACCATGCAGGAAGGTTCAAGGCAAGAGGAAGAAAAGCTGCTCAGAGCTGAGTCAGTGTATGAGTTGGATTTGTAGTAAATACAGGTGTGTATGGCTCTTATTGGTGTGGTTGTTAGTGTTTGGTGTAGGTTATGATAAGTCTAGAATTGAGGCGTTCCATAATAAAACTTACCTTATCCAAGTTTACGAATTTTTCAGCAAACGTACTGGTAATTTTTTCTTAAAATTGCAATGTATTGATTTACATTACATAAATGTAAAAAAAATCGATAAGACAAGTTTCTCCATAATACTTTGTACTTTCAGCTTAACATCCACTTTGATTTACTTAAAAAATCAGAGGGAAACTCTAGAATTGAGGTGAAAGAAGCTCTTTATTAATGAACTGTCCGGCTCCGTAGTTAAATCGTTAGCTTGATTGCCTTTGGACAAAAAGGTCTCACGTTCGATACCCTGCCAGGTCGGAGATTTTAACCTCCTTGGTTATTTATTCTGGATATTTGTACCGTCCTTAACATTAGATTTCATCCTAGTAGGACTCCATTCTCACGTACGCACAGGTCACTCATGTGCGTCAACTCGAAAGACCTGTTGTGTTTCAGACGATTTACCAGAACATAAAGGAACTTCTCCGGAACAAAATTCCGGCGTTTCTGAAAGCCATAAAAGTAGTTAGTGGGATGTAAAGCGATTTACTTGTTTACACAATAATTTACTTGGGGCACAAGGAACAATAATGTTGTCTCAAAATTAAGTGCTATATGAACATGCTTTCGTAGATACTGCTATTTATTATGTGTGTTTTGGGACATTTAATCATTGAAACTATATATTAATGTAGCCTTCAAAGAAGTGTAATAACTGAAATATGTTTTCATTGTCTTCCGACTAAGGTGGCAACAGTTTGAATTCCGGTCATTTTATGTGGTATGTTTTAATGAAGCTGGTATTTCGAATTCCGAAAGCCCGTGGCTAAGTTTAAGATATCAATCGCCACATAAGAACTGCATGCTAGCATGAGTTACTTCAGTTAATTTTCGCAGAGAAGAAATTATTTTGGAAATTGGAAATGTAGTACTTCAATCGATGAATTCAAGAAATTTATCAAATTTGGTTGACGTTAAACGTAAAATATAATGGCAAACTCTCAGCAAGTTAATATCTGTCAGTTCATTATCGACCTAGGAATTACCATGTGAAGTCTCAGCTCTACAACTATTACCTTACTAAATAGTAAGGTATTCTGAATTGGGAAAATGTTACCGTTATAAGTTAGTCTCAGACCTGTAGAATGTCGTGCTATATTTTTAGCAACCTTCAGAATTTGAGCTTCAGTGTATTTATCTCGATACCATTGGTTTAATACTAGGACCAAGAGAAACTATCCCTAAATTCTTTGCTTGTTTCATCAAAATATTCAGCCTTACCAAGGACTTAATTACATCGTACAACGTCTACTTTAACTGCACTCAGAGATGTTGAAGAGCTCTATTCCTTAGTAACATACTTACTACCGGTAATCTATTTCTGTGTATTTCAAACTATTTACTTCCAGATAATTATTTTCCTTGTATTCGGTATTTTTGTCATCATAGCAAATTGAAATAAAGTATCCCTAACAGAGTTATAACTATGTAGTGCTTCCGTTCTTGTATGTGTCGCAATTTTTCAGAAGGGGGAACTTAATCAGACAGTCACGTTACATATGGAGGTGATTATTAGAGAAACAAGGACTCGCAATCTCCAGAGGGCCTACAGAAAATGAAAATGTACACTCGGCCGGGAAGTACGAGAAGAAAGAATACGTTTACACAAAGTAGCTAGAGTACATTAAAAGGGACTGGAAAAACACTCAACTTCACAACGCAAGTATAAATCTTGCCTGTATGCATTAATTTCATGCGTATAAAAGGAAATGCTAATGCTTGTGGGAGATACATGAGAGTGTCATAGTGACATGGTGTACAAGGTATTGTTTTTACGACAGATACGTCTGAGACAAGTTCTCTCTCTTCTAAGAAGTATTGGAAATGATATAATAATCCAGTCATTTGACCGGGTCAGGAATGGAATGAATGAAGGCCCCCTCTAGCGGCGAGGATGGGAATTGTGCCGACTGCCGAGGGCTGTCGCACTTCTCTGGGGCATTAATGAATGATTAACGAAATGAAATGCCATTGGAGATTTTTGTTGTAATGGAAGATGACAGGGGAAACCGGAGTACCCGGAGAAAAACCTGTCCCACCTCCGCTTTGCCCAGCACAAATCTCACATGGAGTGACCGAGATTTGAACCACGGAACGCAGCGCTGAGAGGCCGGCGCACTACCGCCTGAGCCACAGAGGCTCTAGCATTGGAAATACTATTCTAATAATCACGTTCAATAATTTTGAAAACATATAAAAATAATGTTATTCGGTTCATATCCTACTAACTACTCTTACGACTTTCGGAGGGACTGAAGTGCTACAATTTTGTTCCGTAGGAGTTCATGTACGTGCCGGTAAGTCTATTGGCATGATCCTGGCATAGATCTGTTTCATTACCTTCAAACACTGTCATATTTAGCCTGGATCGATACTGCCAACTTGTGCTTAGAACGCCAGTTATCTAAACGTCTGAACCTCTCAGACCAGCTTGATATCATGCTTTAAGATAATCAACTAGTCTTCTAATTAAGTCCTCTAAGCACAGAAATTCTTCTTCCTCGGTGAAGGGGAATTTTTAATATCACTTTTAGTTTCATGTACTTTGATAAAACTAGGAAGAGAACCCAATAATGTACCCTTTAAGTTACAAATCATATGCAAACGAAGTTGTTCAGTTGTTGTTGAAATGGGTGGAATTTTTCCCGCATACCTCCCTTGGTCGTCTCGGTCCACATTATTAATTTTACATTATTATTATTATTATTATTATTATTATTATTATTATTATTATTATTATTATTATTATTATTATTATTATTATTATTATTATTATTATTATTATTATTTTAATCATATGACCTTGGATGTTGTGTTCAGCCATTTTAATTGGACGCTCCCTGCGTGTTACATTGGTATTCCGTGCAACTCTAGCAGCGTAAGATAAAAAGGGCCTCTCTGGGTGACCTATTTCTGAAGTTTTAATGAGTGTGTTACTAGTGATTTCACATAAAATATTAACTTTATGCCGATTTTCAAAAATGCCACCTACGTCGACAAGTTTGCTAGCAGATAACTTGGAATCCCTACTCTGACACTCTGCCAATGCTTCGAGTCAGGAGAAAATACAATGAAGATCAGGTATGGAACTATTATTCGCTAGCGAGTAGGAAGTATACTTGTTGGTAGCTACGATGAGAGTACAAGACTCTATCAGCCAGAAAACAAGAAGGTAAACTGACGGAACAAATGAATGAGGGTAGAGAGCTTGGAATTCACACTTCGACTACATTCTTATATTGCTTTTATAAGAGTGAAAATATGTAGGGCAAAACATTTTTGATACACATGTATTTTCTGGAATTGATTAAAACCAAATCTGTTTTAATTTGTTGTTGGTCAAGAGCTCTTGCCAAACGCTCAAGGTTACGGTATCGAATCCAGACGCTACAAGTTTACATTTCATAGCATTTACATTTAAGAAAGAAAGCTGTGTCAGTGCATTATTGACAGTTTCAGGATCACTTTATGAGGATGATCCTACGTCCTTCCACGCCATACAATCTTGTGCTAATATTTGTATATCCACATAAGTCCATGATAAGGTATACTGCCTTGCTAAAAATGCCAGTAATTTAGAATCAGAATTTTTTTCCTTTGTGTAAGAAGCATAAAATATTGTTTCCGCTGTTCAGTTTAAAATTTAACGTAATCAAACCTGAGAAAATGTGTAAAGAAAAGAAGGTGATCTACGAACCAACCAGGAGACCATATTTTTTAGGCAGATATCTAAATAAAATCACAGGCACTGGTCTCTTCTTCGGGTCCGCAGGTACAATTCCACTTTGTTTTGTTTATTTGTGGAAATACGCTAATTTAAATAGAGGCTACAGGGAAAAAATCGTGATCAGTATTATAAAATAGTATGTTGCTATTCTTAGACATCAACTTTATGGCACAATAACTTACATTTTAGAAACGTATATTATTAACCGAAGCCAAAATTTGTTATTCTGTGCCTCCGTGATAAGTTCGATTTGAGCGAGATTGTTAAGCAAAATAATGCTTACATTTATAATATATTTTGAATATTGAAATTAAGCCAAAAAAGCCAGCATTTACTCCTGTCTAATGCACAAAATTTCCTATAAATATTTGCTACAGGATGAAGGAAAATGCCGACGAATTACTACTGTTGACGAAGGGGATCATAACAATTAATATGAGAATAGAAATCAATCCTTTAACTCGTAATTTCATATAGAATCAACTGTGAGAGAGTAAGTTAATGTAGTTTTCCAATAACAACATGTCAGGTGGCAGTCGCTGCGGTCGGTCTACTTGGTCTCAGTTGGACTTGTACTTTCAATCGGTGTGAGTGAACGGAGTATTGGATTCATGCAAAATTTTGACAAACAGCTTTTAAAGAATCTAGACGCTTCATGAACCCCAGATAAAGAAAATGTGAGTTCCGCAACATTATTGCGATGTAATATGTCGTAGAGGCTTCTTTTGAGACATCCTGGGCGCAGACTTCATCCAAAACGATATTACAGTACTTCCTTAATGTAGATCTTCATGAAAATTACGATGAGGGAGGTTGGTTTCTTTTCCCATTAAATTTGTCCTAACTCCCTATAAGTCTCTTATTATTGAAAAATGTATTTCATACACCTTGTATAGATATAGAAGACACAAGTACAAAGTACATATGTGATGTTTAGCTGGACATTGATGTTTGGTTGCTAAGCAGATAGACATTTTTGTTTCCTCTCTCTCCTGACAGAGAGCTGTGATCGAGTGTCGTAGAGAGCATCATGAGTGGTGTTTATTCTTTAAGACATTGAAACTCCAAGCCTTGCGGGCGACAGAGGGAGTATGGCTGTGTTATTGCATCGTGTAATCCCCCTCACGAGATTCCAGGCATGTCTGGCCGAAGGGCGGCATCCTGTCAGCGGATGGGCCTGCCACAGCTTTCCAATATCGATATCATTCCTCGTTCTCCCTCCCACACATGCACATTAATCGGACACGAGACTCTCTTTTCATTACTGTAACCGTTACATCTGTTTATAAAATCATAATATGCAGGTATAATTTTGGTGGCTTTGGCTTAACTGTCCTAGGAATAAGAAACGCATGGATGTCTGTGTATGACGAGTTCTCAACGCAAAGGCTTGTTGTATCCTCGAAAGATCCACCGTTATCTGCCGTGTATGGCCTAGATGTCACTAAAGAGGTGTAGTAGGAAAAAGAGGACTAAATAAGTTTCATGAGTCCGTAAAATCTTGATACGTTGGGTTATTATATCATGAATGAAGCACTTGGCTGAATGTTCAGCATACTAGCCTTCGCTTCAGAGGGCGCTTCAGAGGGCCCAGGGTTTGACTCCCGGCCAAGCCGAGTATTCTAACTGCATCAGGTTAATTCCTTTGGTTTAGTGACTGTTTGTGTTCACCCCAACGCACTCCTTTTCATATACCGGGTAGTCCAGCCACCCCTTGCGAACTAGTTTTATGCAACCAGATATCATTACTGCAATCTGAAATTCAACGGTCCCTCGAACTAAACCCGGGTAATGTGACGAAATGTATGGTTAGGGGCTAAAAGATAGCAGGAATAGTTAGCACCACTATTAATTCATTATGTGTGCCCTGAATAAACCTGCAAATGAGCACAGATACGAAGAGCACGTGCCTTCCAACAAGATGTGTACACACATACCAAGAAGAGGTATTGTACAGGCTGGCATTGCCCGCTGCATATCAAGCTTCGCAATAGATCACTTGGCAGGGGTACGGTCTGACAGTTCTCGAGGGTACGCAGGTTAGATCCCAGACATGTATTTTTATACCGCCAATTGCTTGGGATGTGGCAATTTTTCATACTTAATTTCCACAGGCTGACTTGCTTATTTTATTTGGCCTTGTAAAGAGCGGTTGGTACCGTGGCATATAGTATGGAGCTGGGTTATACGAGGATAAGGAGCTGAAGGTCTGTGATTAAGACACATGAAACCGGTTAGCTACGTCGTACATGTTCCGAGCTTCGTAAGCCACAGGTTGGTCAATGTGTGTCACATTGGGACGATAAAAACATGCAATAGCTGGTAGGTATGTACAGCCACGAACTCCTCTCCTTCAGCCGAATCACAACTACAGAGCACAACACAACGGATATTCACTTCCTCATGATGTATTCAAGTGGCGAATATTCATTTATGGAGAAGCTAGACAGAATTCTTTCCAGGCACAATGCCTGTACCAAGAACGCTGTCTGACAGGTATGCCATTTCGGAGAGTGGAAAGACGCCTGCGGGCTACTCCTTCCCTGGGAAGGACGGCCTGTTCGAGATCATCCTGTTACATCTGCTCACAATGAATAGGTTGTGTTGGACACTATCCCGTATAACCCGCAAACTGGCACATTGGCTATTGTACAGGAGACGAACATCAGCCGGGCGTCTGTTATCTGAACTTGCACCAGGAACTCCATGGTCAGGATTTCGAAGTACGGATGGCGTTCTGAAAGTGGACCATACAACATGTTGACAATGACCCTTCCTTTTTAGTGGCCACCTTATTTACGGACGAAGCGCGGATCCACAGCAATGGAACCGTTAATCGCCATCATATGCACTACCCAGGTACAGTGGGGCGTGAACGTACGGTGTGAGATCGTGGGTAATCAAGCTTCTGGTTCCCATTTCTTCGAGAATCCTCTGATGGGAGAACACTCTCAGTGGTGTCTTCAAGACGAACAACAACAGTTGTTGGGACATGTCGTAATCCTTCAACGATGTAGAATGTTGTTTCAACATGGCGTAACTTCAACGCACATGGTGGCGGTCGTCCGGAACCATCTCCATGGGACGGAGAAGACCTGTTTCTTGGCCCGCCACATCGCCCAGTCTTATTCACCTGGATATTTTTTCCTATGGAGCCATGTAAAACAACTGGTGTATGCACAGGAGGCAGCCAATACTTGTCATCTTAGACAGCTCATCACTGAGGCATGCCCATCCGTTATACCGGAGATGTCACAACGTGCCAACCGTCCTTACAACATCGCGTGTAGTTCTATATCGACCTCGGAAGTCGTAAATTCGAGCAGGTGCTGCGTTAAATCACGTAGTTACTGAAATCCTGTCTCATATTTCTTAGTCTCTTGTAACCCAGCTCAATACCATCTGCCACGATACCAATGGCCAAAATAATCTCTCTGTGGAAACCATTACGTATGCAACTTTGACACATCCCAGGCAATTGGCGGTAAAAAGTTTACATCCGTGGGATTCGAGCCTCCGTACCCTCGATCGCGGTCCACTATCACACCGCCAGCCACGCCCTTGCCAATTGAGCTATTGCGATGCGTGGCATTTAGCGAGCAGTTTCCAGTTAATAAAATACATGTTCCAGGTCTGTGTGTGCACAGCCTGTTGTAAGGTAAGTGCTCTCCGTATCTATGTTCGTTTTACGGGATCTTTCGGGGTACCCATGATGAATTAATAGTGGCGCTCACGATTCCTGCCGTCTTCTGGCCCGTAACCACACATCTCGCTATCATTACCCCGGTTCAGATAAAGTGACCTATGCATATTTCACATTTGCAGTTCACGCGGCGGATCGCACAAAACGAGATCGCAAGGGCCGTGTGGAACCAGCCGATATATGAAATATACCACACTACTCACCATCACAGAACTACGCAATTGTGAACACATCCTTCCACACAGGGTTGGCGTCAGTAAGGTCATCCGACCTAAAACTGGTCCAAACCCATATCAAGTACCGGCCCCAATAAACTGAGTAAAAGGCCAGGAAGAAATTATCTGAAGTACTCATGTGATTACTGTTTGCGTGAAGAAGTTATACCAAACGGATTATGAGTTACTATAGTGCCCAGATTTACAAAGTAAAGGGTGATGATCACAAAGTGGATGTGTGTTATCTAATATATGAATGTCTGTGTATTATCTCATTTTCTGTTTGTTTCTGAGTCTGTAATTTTCGGGCCTAGAATTTCCTTATGATTTCTCTTCTTTTTTTTTTCTAACGTTTCATTCTCTCTTTTCATGTTCGATTTTAGTGTTTCCCATCCATAAAAATTATTATTTTTATTAATACTATTGTGATTATTATTATTATTATTATTGTTATTATTATTATTATTATTATTATTATTATTATTATTATTATTATTATTATTATTACTTCTTTGTTATTAATACTCGCGGGCAAGGATACTCACAAATTGACATATAAACAAGAACTGCAAAGCCCGCTGACTGGCTATCTGTCTGTGCATTGACTTCACCACCGTTATGTATTTGGCTGTACCTAAGTCTTGATTCTTGCACCTAACTCCCGTGGTGTTTGCCAGGGTCAGAAGACACCACGATGAGTAATGGTTTCATTTTGTTCTTGATCCCGCTGCTAGCCACAGGGGAGCGCTACTTGAGTCATTAAGAAATATCCTCACCTGTTACGTGCGGGCGACCCGATTCCCGCAGCTTGCGTAGAATGGTTTCAATGAAGGGGTTCAGCTCATACTTTTCGCAGTGTGCATGCAAATGTTTTCTTGATTTCTAACCATCGAAAGCGAGACAGACTCGAAGGGAAAAGATAGTAACCCCCTTGAATCGTATGTTCTACGTAGGAGTAAGTCGTCAGTATTCTTATTGGGAGCCAATAAACTGATTGAATTATGTAGTTACATTGTTATCATTATTTTCATTGTTGTCCGTTCGAAATGGATGAGCCTCTCGACACTAAATCGAGTCTCGTGGGTTCGAGTTCCGGTGACTTCTTGTGAAATTTTAACAAGAACCTGTATTTGGATTCAGGAAGGACATCCATCATGAACCCCTACTCAAGAGCTATATCACCGAGCGATTTGACTACGCGGTTCGAGAAGTTTGGCTGTTTAGGTTTGTATTCCCCTATTGTCATTTCTGAAGACAGTTCCCCTGGTTTTCCATTAGCACACTAAGAAATTATTGGCAATGTACCTCAATTAAGGCTACGGTCGCTATTTTCCCATTTTGCTGAAAAAGTTTCTGAGTTAATGCGACGTTAAGGAACTATTAGGATCAAAACTATTAACTTACTTTTTATTATTGCGTTTTCAGCAGTAAATTGAATGCCGTGCCTCAAACATGTTACGGAAACTGTGCACTGTTTGTCATGCGGTTTTTGTTATTATTAAGCGTATGATAGTTTTCTGCAATTACACTACAGATGTCATCAGTCACAGAATCACTGGAGTCTCCGGCATTACCTTTAAGTACAGGGCGAGTCTCACAAGGTTTACCGTCCTTCCTGCGTGCCGCGTGTCGGTAAGCGAGAGCGCGATCACCGTCACATCGATCCCGTACGTCCGTACAAAACTCATCAACATCGATGAATGCATAATTAGTTTGAAGAGAAGATAGAGAAACAATAAAACTTACTATACTACAGTAAATGTTGAGAATTATCTCCCTCAGCCTGTTGACAAGCACTGCAGTGTGTGATAATATTCCAGTTCACTCTCTGTAATTTAGCCACAGCCGGGCTGAGTGACTCAGACGGTTGAGGCGCTGGCCTTCTGACCCCAACTTGGCAGGTTCGATCCTGGTTCAGTCCGGTGGTATTTGAAGGTGCTCAAATACGTCAGCCTCGTGTCGGTAGATTTACTGGCACGTAAAAACCTCCTGCGGGACTAAATTCCGGCACCTCGGCGTCTCCGAAAACCGTAAAAGAGTAGTTAGTGGGACGTAAAGTAAATAGCATTATTATTATTATTTAGCCACACGAATTTTCAAAATTTTGGTGCGAATTGCATTTAAAACTCTACAACAAACGAAGATACCCTATTCAACACTTAATTTTAAAACCATGAAACACTTCAAACCTATCAATTACTGCTGTATAGGAAGCAATCATGCTGTACGCTGTACGGAACCTTATCGTAGACCAGCTTAGCCCATGACATCACTGGGCGAGCTATGTGAGTCATATGGTTATCTCTTTCACTGTCTTAGTCAGTCTACCTTGCTTTCTCCACAGTTTTCTAAAAATTCACGCACATAAACAAGAAATCCCGACATAGACAGAAAATTAATTATCTTGAAATCTCTGTTGTGTTTGAGTCATCAGTCCATAGACTGGTCTGATGCAATTATCCATGCTACCCTATCCTGTGCTAACCTTTTCATTTCTACGTAACTATTGCATCCTACATCTGCTTGTCATATTCATACCTTGGTCTACCCCTACCATTCTTACCACCTACACTTCCTTCAAAAACCATCTGAACAAGTCCTGGGTGTCTCAAGATGTGTCCTATCATTCTATCTCTTCTTCTCGTCAAATTTAGCCAAATCGATCTCCTCTCACCAATTCGATTCATTATCTCTCCATTCGTGATTCGATCTATCCATCTCACCTTAAGCATTTCAAAAGCTTCTATTCTATTTCTTTCTGAGCTAGTTATCGTCCATGTTTCACTTCCATACAATGCCACGCTCGACACGAAAGTCTTCAAAGACATCTTTCTAATTCCGATATCAATGTTTGAAGTGAGCAAATTTCTTTTCTTAAGAAAGCTCTTCCTTGCTTGTGCTAGTCTGCATTTTATGTCCCCCTTACTTCTGCCATCGTTAGTTATTTTACTACCCAGGTAACAATATTCATCTACTTCCTTTAAGACTTCATTTCCTAATCTAATATTTCCTACATCACCTGCCTTCGTTCGACTGCACTCCATTACTTTTGTTTTGGACTTATTTATTTTCATCTAGTACGCCTTACCCAAGACTTCACCCATACCATTCAGCAACTTCTCGAGATCTTATGCAGTCTCAGATAAAATAACAATATCATCATCTTGCGCAGTAAATTGTATCTTATCAGGGATAGGAATACAATCTACAAAATTTGGGGTATTTACGATAGTGTGAAGTCCCGCCACCACCACTCGTTGCCGGTAAAACAATATCGAGAATACCACTGTCATCTTTATCACGAATATTTTCATCATCACTAGGTTTACTTGAACTCTCACTTTCACTACATAATTGTACAATTCTCTTTCAGTATCATCATTTAGCACAGAACATGAAACACTGCGAGATGAGGAAGCCATAGTGTAAGCAAACAGTGGCTAGAGTCATTCCTTTGTTTATAGCTCGGCAGTGCAAGGAGGATAAATACTTAGGGCAGCACTATTGCAGGGAGAATACATTTGTGATTCTAATGGTGTGCAACAGATGGCATTTGTGTTCATTTTCGGCTACAATCAAAGTAATTAAGGCAAATCTGCATAAACCCGAGTACGATTTCGGGCTGACACTATAATGAGGAGCCCGAATACGTACTCGGGCAGACAACGAAAGAGATAATTGTTGCATAATCCTCTCGCCAAGATATGACACAGGGAATAACTGGCAACTCGGCTGAAGCTCGCACTATGGAAGAACCTACAGTATACAAATTATATAAATTGTTATATAATCCACAGAGCTGGCTGTCGCTGTCAGAAGGACACTAAATTCTCTAGAGTATACCCGAGTTTTGCATTCAGTCACTGTATGTTGAACTGTTTGGTTCTCACCACTACAGTCACATTTCGATTATGGGATTTCTCGCATTCATGCAGGTTATCTGCACACCTTACAAGGTTGTTTTGTTTTTTTTTTTTTGTTTTTTTTTTGTTTTTACCATTGCCTCACAGAATGAAGAAATGCTCCCAATTATTCGGGCCAACCTGTTGCACAGAAGTTATTACAAATTTCTGGAGGCGTTTTTAAATGTGCTGAGCCTATAGGATCAGAACATCAACGAAATCGCAGTTATTCACTATAAAATGTTGTGTGCGTCATAGGAACGCGTGGCGCAGGCAACATGTCATACTGGTGTGCGTTGCGGGTTGACAGGATCGCAGGGAGTAATGCTCGCTATGCCATTCTGATCTGGACTGGAGGGTTTGGAATTCCTCATCGGCAGCGAGCCAAATCCCGCAAGGGCTATATTCTCCAACAGTATATTTTAGCTGAATCCCAACAACAACATTTCATTCTAAACATTCTGGTATGTTTCTGCAGTAAAAAATCAGACAACGTTTCTCTATTAATTCTTCTTTTATTAATCCTATTAACGCATTATAACATAAAGAGTGCCCGTCTCCATGGCTAAATGGTTAGCGTGCTGGCCTTTGGTTACAGGGGACCCGGGTTCCATTCCCGGTAGGGGCGTGAATTTTAACCTTAATTGGTTAATTTCGCTAGTACGCGGGCTGGCTGTCTGTATCGTTTTTATCATCATTTCATCCTCATCACGACGCGCAGGTCACCTACGGGAAACAAATCAAAAGGCCTGCATCTGGCGAGCCGAACTTGTCCTCGGACACTCCTGGAACTAAAAGCCATACGCCATTTCATTTCAACATGAAGAGTTTCGAAGAAAATACTCGTATGATCATCAATTATCGAGACTAAAAGTCAACGTAAAGATGAAATTAATTTAACTCTTTGTGGTGTGTGGCCTAGCCGAGGAGGTAAAGGAAAAGTGGAAGGATGTAGGTTTGTTTTTCAGTCAGGAAGTCGAGAAATTTAGGAACGAAATTTCCACTTCTGCAGAAGCACACTGACCTGGAGTTGACTCAGCCTACAACAAAGAGTTCCAATTATTACTATTATTATTATTATTATTATTATTATTATTATTATTTTACGTCAAAATAACCATATTTTTAATATTTGGAGACATCACAATGCCGAAATTTCGTCCTCCAAGATTTATTTTACGCGTCAGTAAATCTTCTCGTACTTAATCACCTTCAATCCACCAACTTGGGCCCAAGAAACGAATGTTCTACAGCCTAAATCACTCAGGCCTATGCGAGCGTAGAGCTTACCGCTGTACACCAGTTTGTGGCGAGGTTATGGATATTGGAACCCTTCATTTTCGACTTGCGTAGGGACCTTGTCATGTTATATATCTAACACGACAGCCTATATGACAGCCAGAATGAAGTATCATGCTTAACTTATGAGCGGTATCGATGGAGATTGATGCAGTCTGATATATAGCTCCCTACCGGCCATCAGTGACAAAATACACTCACTTATGGGATTACGCGCCATTCCCCATCCTGTGGGGTAATTAAACTCCACATTCCCGGCTCCTTCTGACACCAGACCCTATATTTGTGTATCTTACACTCCATGAAGTGGAAAGGGAGAGTCAAGTAACGTGCCATACATCACCTCACCATCATCGCTTAACTCGTGGATGGTAGAGAACTAATACACTGCTGGCATTCTGATGGTTGAATCACGAGAAGTGATATTTGATACAGTGGCGAAATGTTGACCACTGGATCTCAAGATTGTGGGTTCACCCCTGGCAGAGGTAGTTGGATTTTGATAGGGTATAAAAATGATCATTCTGCACGCCATGTTGTACAATGTCGACATGTAAAATATATCTGATGACACACTCACTGTTTATCCGACAAAAATTAATGAAATGTTTTAGGTGACCTAAAAGAGAAGCTGACTGAAAGGGAATGTTGTGAACTTACTTTATTTTACAATCTGCTTTTTGTCGCACCGACACAGATAGGTTTATGTTGTGCGATGGGATAGGTTAGGGCTAGGAGCGGGAAGAAAGCGGCCATTGCCTTAATTAAGGTACATTCGAAGCATTTTCTTTGTGTGAAAATTGTAACCACCATCTTCAGTGCTGCCGACTGTGGGGTTCGAACTCACTTTCTCCCAAGTGCAAGCTGATTGCTACGTGACCCAAACCCCGCAGCCACTTACTCGGTGGTTTCATATTCTGCTGGTTTACACATCACCGAGCTCGATAGCTGCAGTCGCTTAAGTGCGGCCAGTATCCAGTATTCGGGAGATAGTAGGTTCGAACCCCACTGTCGGCAGCCCTGAAAATGGTTTTCCGTGGTTTCCCATTTTCACACCAGGCAAATGCTGGGGCTGTACCTTAATTAAGGCCACGGCCGCTTCCTTCCAACTCCTCGCCCTTCCCTGTTCCATCGTCGCCGTAAGACCTATCTGTGTCGGTGCGACGTAAAGCAACTAGCTTTACACATCAAGATTAATCGCTAATGAGGACTCACAATTAACATTATCACGCAAGTTGGTTGCGCGGTCCACGTTACATAGCTGTGGTCTTATATTCTGGAGATGGTGGGTTCGAATCTGTTTGCCTCCGAAGATGGTCTTCAGTATTTTCACATTTTCACGCCAGGTAAGTGGTAGAACTGTGCCTTAACCTACAACAATGCCGCTTCCTTCCTAATCCAATCCCATAATCGCCATAACACATGGTTGAGAGAGTGCAACGTAAAATCAACAGCAGAAGAACAACAGATTAATTTAGAGTTGCCGTTGACGTTGCGTGTTGTCAATGGCTCAACTTCAGCGTTCCACTTAATTAATGTAAAGCGAGCGAATAAATGGCTGAAAACTCCACCGAAGCTCGTATTACATTTAATTAATTATTTTAAAGGCATGGGTCGCTTTCACTGAGTGAACAGAGCTCGTACAATTACACAACTGTTCGGGAGACTTCCGATACTCAACAAAACAACCCTTAATACATTCCACTGAACTGGAAGGATCATTAAATCAAACCGTATCACAATTACTTTCTTGGTACTTGAACGTTAGCCCCATGATTTGCGTGATGGTCTGTAATGAAAGTAGCTGCGGCTCCATTAGTAGATATGTACTGAACAAAAATTACGTAGTCATGGTTTACTGTACTCTGTGGGAAATTCCTTCACATGCCTTCACAAACTTAACATCATGTACTGTAAATAGTTCCTCGTCGAAAGTTGATCTACCTAAACGTTTAGGTCAGTAATATTTCCACCACTCTAACGTGTTACATAAAATATTAACAACTGTTATCGATTATTTCCGTTTCTCCAATGTTGAGTATCTTTGTTGCGCCTGTGAAAACCGCCAAGTGAAATGCTTCAATTAAGAACTTTGGCCGGTACAAACAGCTGGAAGAATTGGAGCGAGTAAAGATACTTGTAGAGAATTTTAGGAGTCCCGCAGAATGCAAGATCGAGGCTAGTATATGAGCTTACCAGGGAGACCTTCCTAATAGAGGATCTGAGATGCGAGCTCATACTTCCAGCTAGTACCAGCTTCAAACAGCTTATATAAGATCTGCATGAGAAGAAAAACAACATACCGGAGGACTTCTATGCAACATCTGCTATGCAAGACAGGACCTGGATGGAAGCTAATCATGATATGCGACACGTGACGACGAGGTTGGCGATCCATAGTTTCCACCACAAGGTGTGCTGTAACAAATTATTTCACGAACCAAATAACGAATGTGTGTGTGAGTTGTGCTTGGAATTCTGTGATAGATACCATATTGTAAAATGCAGGAATAGACAGAAATCCGTCGTAGCTTATAGCAAAGAAAAGTAATGTGTATGAAATGTAAATGTAATGTAATGGTATTCTGCGCGGCATGTGCGCGTTTTCAATTTAAAAAAAGGTAAGTAGGAAAGAGAAACGAGGGTTCACTCGTACTTCCTTTAAAAGTTTATAGACGTAATTTGGCACATACCTTTGTTCTGAGAAAAGAAGTTAACTGGAGAAAAGTCTATATGATTAAATAAAAATAGCGAACTTCGAAGTTCGTTCTCTAAACTTTATAGCTCTCCTGGAAAGATGTCCGTCTGCCAGCATAATTTAAAGGTTAAATTGTCTTTTAAGAGCCTGTCAACTTACTTTGCCATTGTCCCCAAGCGGCCAGCCTACCGATCTGGTGAGTTCTCTCCTCCAGCAGATAATCAGTAAGACGTTAGCAGGTGATTGTGGATTCATTTTAGATGCGGTAAGCTCGCTGCTGATTCAGCGCAGGTAGTGGCAACTTAATTTCTAAAAACAAAGTGTGCCAACTCGTAAAAGCAACAATTCTCTGTTTAAAGTTCAATTGCTATCTCCTATATGGCAGCCCCATTCGATAAAGCAGTGATTATTGACAGGCTTGAGAAACTAAACCAAAATGTCCATCGTGTAGTCTAACACTAGGGAAGGCCTGTTTTACATGTCACAGTTATCAACATCATCATCATAGAATCATACTGCCACTGAAAAGCAATGTCAGGAATATATAATACAATAGCCATTATTGATTAAAAATAAACACACACACATACCAGTAAACCCTATATCGACACAGGTTGATAAACAAGGTACGGGCACATTTGTTACAAGGAAGCAATCAAGCAAGCTTGATGTTTTCGTGACCGTTAATACTTTTATCAGAACTTAAGTACCTCCAGATTTACTTGGATTATGGTCCACATGGGCGTAACTTTTCAATTCAAAAGTTCTCCATCCATTGACCTGGATTCAAACCAAAGTCTCCTTTAAGAGAAGATAGTGACGATGATACTCCCCAGTTCACGCAATCTAAGTACACGCAGTTGCTAATTAAAGTAAGTCTAGCTTCTTATATGAAATAACAACAAACGGTAGTAGTAGTAGTAGTAGTAGTAGTAGTAGTAGTAGTAGTAGTAGTAGTAGAAATGTTATTGGCTTTATGCCCCATGACAAACATTACCGATTTTGGAGACGCAAAGGTGCCAGAATTTTGTCCCACAAGAGTTCTTTTAAGTGCCGGTGAATCTACCGACACGAGGCTAGCGTATTTGAGAACCTGCAAGTACCATTGGACGGAGCCGGGGTCGAACCCGCCAGCTTGTCTCAGAAGGCCAGTATTTGTACCATCCTCTCCATTCTACTCGACGACTACTAGAAGTAGTAGTAGTATTAGTAGTAGTAGTAGTAGTATAAAAGTTAAACTTGCATTTGGCAGGCGTTGGGTTGCCGTCAACGTTAACTGCCCTAAGAAGGTCCCCTATTTTTAAACTTAACATATTACGGAGCTATACCTTAATTAGGGTCATGTTTGCTACCTTCCTTGTTCTAGCCCTTCCCTATCCGAGCTTCGCTGTAAACCTTCATAAACTGTTGGGAATAAATAACAAATGACTGAGTTTTAATCTAGTTTGTTACTTTTCGTGACTCTTGATATCGTGGTCATAAACACAACACCTCCAGTTTTACGTGGAATCTTAACCACAGGGACATAATTTTCCATTTCGGAAGTCCCACACATTGGTTCGAATTAGAATCGCAGCTATCGTGATGAGAGTCCAGATAGCCAGGTTTCCCGGCCAGGTCAGAGATTTTTACCTGGACCTGAGTGCTGGTTCAAGGTCCACTCGCCTACGTGATTAGAATTGAGGAGCTATCTGACAATGAGATAGCGGCCCCGGTCTCGAAAGCCAAGAATAACGGCCGAGAGGATTCGTAGTGCTGACCACACGACACCTCGCAACCTGCAGGCCTTCGGGCTGAGCAGCGGTCGCTTGGTAGGCCAAGGCCCTTCAAGGGCCTGTTACGCCTCACAGACAGAATTGATCATTTCTTTCCTCTGGAGTAACATTTCAATGGCACAGGAATGCATACATGCTATACAGACCCATGAACTATTCTAATTATTTACAGTCACACCGATTCCATCATTTCATTAAAAATACTTTTGTGCCTTTTCATGACAATCTGTCGTTATTTAATTCCGCTTGTCAGTTATATGAACAGCCTACCCGTCATGTGTCTGAAGTTTCATGGTCGCACTGCAAATATCTCTTACTTGTGATCTCCTAACGCCTGTTGCTTGGCTACAGAATGCATCCCATCTGTTATTCCTTGTTTTCTTTCACTACATTTGAGAGTGAAGAAAGAGGAACGGAGGCAACGAATAAGGTTAAAATTCATAGACGTTTCATTCTATTGCCCTTTACTGGTCCGAAAGTTATAAGGAGAGCGAGTAAATTTTACTAGTCGAGGACCGATTTGCACCTAAGCTATAAAGCCGCTGCTAATCGATTCCGAAACTAGTAAATTCTACTTAACTAACGAATTACTTATAACGTTTTTATTCCACTCACACATCATAAGAAACAGCATGGAAAATAGTTTCTGTACAATCAAACGAGGGCCTGACCGTGTGCTATGACAGCAGGTCTTGATGTTTCTCTCAGACCAGGGAGCACTCAAGACTTTTATCGTGGCGAGTCTCTCCAAGCAGAATAAGAACACTCATGTATTCTTCGGAGCTCTTCACATCCTGCAGCTCGAATGGTGTGTTTTATTCCCTCAAATAAAGTGCAACTGTCCCTGAAATATATTACTACAAGAATAACAATTTTATAGGACATCTACGTATAATCTATAGTCTATATTGTCTGTACTAAGCTTCGAAACATGGAGTTAAAATAATCAGTTCTAACATTGAGCAAGATAGAAATCTTTCTTCATTAAGGCATCGTATATATCCTTTCCAGAGCGAGTTGGCTACGCGGTTTAAAGCTTATAGCTGTTAACTTGCATTTGAGAGTCATTTGTTTTCAAACCGCACTGTCTGTGGACCTGAAGATGTTTATTTTGTGGTTTCCCATTTTCACATCAGGTAAATGCTGCAGTTGTAGCTTATTTAAAGCCACAGTAACATCCTTCCAAGTCCCAGCCCTGCCCTATCCCAACGTCCCCATAAGACCTCTCTGATTCGGTTCGACGTAGAAAAACATATTTTAAACTATTGAAGAAATGTCCATAGCTTTAATGTTTTGCAATCTGCCACAATAGTATAGCTCGACCAGATTTCCAGCATTACAACCACTGCAACATCACACTCATTTCAAAACGTCCTTCCGAATCTCTGTCCTAATCTGCGAATGGCAATAACTACTCACACTAATACAGACACTAGAATAAATAAAAGGTGTATAAAAGGTGCCAGCCCCGCGGTGTAGGGGTAGCGTGCCGGCCTCTTACCCGGAGGCCCCGGGTTGGTTTCCCGGCCAGGTCAGGGATTTTTACCTGGACCTGAGGGGTGGTTCAAGGTCCACTCAGCCTACGTGATTAGATTGAGGAGCTATCTGACAATGAGATAGCGGCCCCGGTCTCGAAAGCCAAGAATAACGGCCCAGAGGATTCGTAGTGCTGATCACACGACACCTCGCAAACTGCAGGCCTTCGGGCTGAGCAGCGGTCGCTTGGTATGCCAAAGCCCTTCAAGGTCTATAGTGCCGTAGGGTTTGTTTGGCATAAAAGGTACGTGGAACTAATTATACAATTTTTCTTTATGTCGTGCCGACACAGATGTAGGTCTTATGACGACGATGGGAGTAGAAATGGGTTATGAGTGTAAGCTAGTGATCGTGAGCTTCATTATTAAGGTACAGCCCCAGCATTTGCCAGATGTCAAAATGGAAAATCACGATAAACCATCTCCAGAGCTGCCGACAGTGTGGTTCAGACTCACTGTCTCCCGAGTGTAAACTGACAGCCATGTTCCCCAAACCGCGCAGCTCGGTCGTGGAACTAATGACCTCTATGTTCCAAAGCCTGACTTTCTGTCGAGCTCTCCTACCTATTCCCCTCCTGTTTCTCCTGAAACACTCCATTTCCCAAACATAGAGTGAAAATGACTGTGCTTCTTGATGAAACTATAGATTTTCTCGTCTTGAACTTTTCACTGGACCCAGCTAAACCTTGGGAAGGTGAAGGTATCTCAATAATCTCTTGGCCAATGCCACTGGCAGAAATATTCTCAAAATATTGGGTGTACCTTAGACCCGAACCCGATTCCTACCAGTTTCAAATATCATCATCGTTACACATCAAAAGAATGATATATTACTTTTATGAACAGGGGAATCACTATTTAACCTATTTAAAAAATGGGAGGAGCGCATTCGTTCGAGAACCAGCAGTGAGAAACATTCTCAACTTAACCCTAATAAAATACGTCTTCCTAAACAAATCTTCTCTCAAAACCCTATTGTATCAATATTTTTCTATCTCGCTATCCTCATACCTCAACGTTGTTACATGCTAAAGCTATACAAAATTTAAATCATCATATAATTGTAAAAGAGTCTTGCATTCTGCGTACATGAAAAAACTAAATGGCACAGAGTAAGCTGATACATTTTTTTATATTCGTCCGTCAACATATGTTGCGTGCTGGTATCCGAGCTTCAGACTGTTTCCCTTGGTCAAATTTAAGGAATACAGAAGTATAATAAAACAGCAGTTATTAATTTTTATAGATTGTGGTTTTTAAATTTCTTACTTGTCTCTAAGAAAATGTTTATCATGTCGACAAATTGCAAGACATACATGAAACCATACTCATTCGAAATTAAAATTGTCTATTTCGGAAATATTGCATTCATTTCAATTGGTCATTACTTATTGACGACATCTAATGAGTGCGTTCATGTAATCCCCTAAATCCATCGAAATTATTATTATTATTATTATTATTATTATTATTATTATTATTATTATTATTATTATTATTATTACCTAATAAAATCTTTCTTACCGTTTAGTTTGTGTAAATGTGACTTAACTGAAGTTATTTGCGACTGATATTGAGTTAAGTGCTCATGGACATGGTAGTGGTAAGAAGCAAATCAAAGTCATCTCCGTACAGGCCATGAAGGCCCTTGGGAAAGCGGAAGGTAAAGGCTTCCACTGTCCGTAACCTCGGCACTTGATTGGGTTGAGTGGTTAGCTCTACGCCCGGCCGCCTTTGCCCCCACGAATTAACCTGGTACTAATTTTTGGTGTACGCTGAGTGAACCTCAGGGCCAACATGATAGTGGTACTACGTAAAAAACTAATGTGAAAACTTCAGAAAATTTGTTGGTAGGATAATTGTAATTCGAGTAGAGAAATGTTGCCGAAATATCGTTTCTAAAAAGGTGATGGTGGGTAAAATTCAATTTCAATGATATTGTTGATATTTGTAATGAATCCTGGAAACGATTATCAGATTTTACGTCTACTTACAGCAATTTCACTGAAACATTAATGAAAAACGTGCTTCCCAACACAGATACATCTTTCCGACTAGACTCAGTAATAGTGTTATTGAATTCACGTCCCACATAGAAGATTGTATGGTGTTTGGAGAGATCGAGCTGCTGGAATTTTGACCCGCATGAGTTCCTTTACGTGCCAGTAAATCTACGTACAAAAGACTGACGTATTTTAGCACCTGAAAATATCACCAGACTTATCCAGGATCGAGCTCATCAAGTGAGTTCCGAAGGCCATCGCTCTATATATGAGCTACTCATCCCGACCTTACATGACTCGCTAGATGTAGCATATTTCTCTCGTGGAATTAGCTTCCAAATGACGATCTCTTACTGTGATTTGGAAAACAGATCAACTGGCAACTAGTTCGGGGTTCACAATATGGCTTAGATAATCATTTCGGCCTTGAGTAAAGCTTTGTATCTATATAATAGTACGTACTGAGTGCTAGTTGACCGTTGACAGTGAACCTAGAGCAGGAGCCATCAACTCAGTGCATTATCGTATGTATCAAGTGATAAGAGCGGCGTTCTGCCAGGCAGTGAACCACTGAATCAGTATCGTAATTTAATTAATACAATCAAATTAAATATATGTTATTTTAAAGGAAAGTGCACAAGGAATAATTTTTCGTTTTGGTTTAAAATGAAAAAATAAAAAATAAAATAAAACTAATAAAAAATCGCTATTTTGTTTTAAAGTAATTGTGACCGATCTCGGTAGCTGTAGTCACTTAAGTGTGGCCAGTATCCAATAATCGAGGGATAGTGTGTTCGAACCCCACTGTTGGCAGCCCTGAAGTCACGGCCGCTTCGTTCCCACTCCTAGCCCTTTCCTATCCCATCGTCACCATAAGACCTATCTGTGTCGGTGCGACGTAAAGCAACATGTAAAAAAAGGTGAACATGGAAACATTATTCTTTCTGAAATAATATTTGAAAAGTCGAGCCCAAAAGTATGTTTAGGTCATATTATTCTTGTGTTTAATACATTTATAATTATAAATTAAATTTGTATTGTAAGAAATATATTAGATTATGGACTCATTTGGTCACATATATCATAATTTACTGCTCTAATTACAGTTTTTGTAGCAATCAAATTACGCACGGTTAATCAAATCGATATCACAAGTCGTTATTTATGCAGTCGTCATTGGCTCTTTACTGTGTATTTGTCTGGTGATAAATGGGTGATTGAGGCGCTGGTCTTCTGACCCCAATTTGATAGGTTCGATCCTGGTTCAGTCCGATGGAATTTGAAGGTGCTCAAATAAGTCTCGTGTCGGTAGATTTCCTGGCACGTAAAAGGACTCCTGCGGGACTAAATTCCTATACCTCGGCGTCTCATAAAACCGTCAAAAAATAGTTAATGAGACGTAAGAATAATAACATTGAAAATGATAACTGGAACTGAAAGAACAAGAGGTTGCTACTTTCAGTGGGCCGGCTTTGACTTTCATGTTATTGCACAAGAGTGTAGTTAAAAGAGACGGAGGGCTGATGACCTAGATGTTTGGTCCCTTTAAACAACAAGCGTCATGAAAAGACTAAACACTAACCCCATGGCACTACAGGCCTGAAGGGCTTTGGCCTACCAAGCGACCGCTGCTCAGCCCGAATGCCTGCAGATTACGAGGTGTCGTTTGGTCAGCACGATGAATCCTCTCAGCTGTTATTCTTGACTTTGTAGACAGGGATCATCAAAAGACCCGGAATGAAAATTATATAGATAATGAATGAGTTGTAACTTCTTTATCATTATACTTGTACCCGTTTGACTGTTTGTAAAACTGAGAAATGGACATGTAATTTATATATTTGACCTATTTATCAAGGCCTGCCATATAATTTCCCTCTGAACGATTTTGTTATGCCGTAATTTTAAGCTTGCATTTGGAGTATAATGGATTCGAATGCCATTGACAGCAGTACTGAAGATGGTACTCCCTGGATTCCCATTTTCACACCAGCGAAGGCTGTGATTGTGTGCCTTAATTAAAACCGTGACACCTACTTTACCTTTCCGTTCATAAAAACATAATTTTGTTGGCGTGGCATTTAACAAGTAGCATAAAACGAATAATATATTTATATTTTGCACTCGTACTTTTACACTCTGAATATTTCTTTATTGGCAGGTGATTAGCTCAAATGGTAGGGTGCTGGGTTTCTGAGCTCATGTTAGCGGGCTCGATCCTGGATATATCCGGTGCTTAAATAAGCCATATGTTGGTAGAGTTACTATCACGTAAAAATCTCCCGCGGGACAAAATTCTGGCATCTCAGTTTCTCCTGGAACCGTGAAAGTAGTTAGCAGGGCGTAAAACCAGTAATATTACACAACTTCATCAGCACTCAATAGGGAGGCTTCAGTAAAAGGAGCACGCCAGATTGTGAATTTTCGTCACTGTTGATATCGTGATTATAGCCATAGGACATCCATTTATTTTTATGTTTTTGTTTTTATGGTATACGAACCGCAAGGAAATGATTTTCCATTACAAAACCCAAGTACATATTCTGAGATTCGAACAACGGCCGCATCGATGATAAACCCCTGACTATGTCATTTAGGAGCCTTCAGTGGAGGCCAAAATACAAGTTACTAGGGTGAAGTCGACTTGGCTCACAATTATCGGGAAACTGTAACAGGGCGGGAGAATGATTCGCTACAGCCACGTGCGCAAAGTCGTCGACTTGACGGAAAGACGGAAACCACTCGCGGAGGAGAAAGGAGACTTCCTAACGTCTCACGTTACTATCCGGAACTAGGGGAACATCTGTAGTAACCATAACTCATCAATGAATGATAGGACCTAAAGTGATTCAGATATGTATTATACATAGCGCACCCATAAATGGTAGCACCTCAAATGTTTGAGGTCAAAAACAATAGATATGTATTATACATAGCTCATCCGTAAATCATAGCAACTCAAATGTTTGAGGTCAAAAACAATAGATATGTATTATACATAGCTCATCCATAAATGATAGCAACTCAAATGTTTGAGGTCAAAAACAATAGATATGTATTATACATAGCACATCCATAAATGATAGCACCTCAGATGTTTGAGGTCAATAACAATAGATATGTATTATACATAGCTCATCCATAAATGATAGCAACTCAAATGTTTGAGGTCAATAACAATAGATATGTATTATACATAGCTAATCCATAAATGATAGCAACTCAAATGTTTGAGGTCAAAAACAATAGATATGTATTATACATAGCTCATCCATAAATGATAGCAACTCAAATGTTTGAGGTCAAAAACAATAGATATGTATTATACATAGCTCATCCATAAATGATAGCAACTCAGTTGTTTGAGGTCAAAAACAATAGATATGTATTATACATAGCTCATCCATAAATGATAGCAACTCAAATGTTTGAGGTCAAAAACAATAGATATGTATTATACATAGCTCATCCATAAATGATAGCAACTCAAATGTTTGAGGTCAATAAAAACAGATATTTATTATACATAGCGCATCCATAAATGATAGCACCTCAAATGTTTGAGGTCAAAAACAATATACAGTATATGTATTATGCATAACGCATCCACATATAATAGCAACTTAAATGTTTGAGGTGGAAAACAGTACATATGTATTATACATAGCGCATCCATAAATGATAGCACCTCAAATGTTTGAGGTCAAAACCAATAGACATGTATTATACATAGCTCATCCATAAATGATAGCAACTCAAATGTTTGAGGTCAAAAACAATAGATATGTATTATACATAGCGCACCCATAAATGATACACCTCAAATGTTCGGGGTGAAAAACAATAGAGGAAGGATTCAGATCTGAATGGATTAAGTAATCGTTTGACAGGTCATTAATCTTTCATTTTTCATTGCAACAGTTTATAATAACAATGGTCAGTCACGTTTAATGTTTTAATTTCAGCAATTTATAACAATAACAGTCACCTTACGTGTCATTTTTCATTTCAACACTATATAATAACAACAGTCACATCAGTTTAATTTTCCATTTCAGCAACTTATAAGAACAGTCACAACAGTCACGTCACGTTTCATTTCACCAACTTATAACAACAACAGTCACGCCACCTTTCATTTTCATTGCAACAGTTTATAATAACAATGGTCAGTCACGTTTTAATTTTTCATTTTAGCAACGTATAACAACAACAATCACGTCATGTTTCATTTAAACAACTTACGACAACAACAGTCACGTCACGTTTCATTTTTCATTTCAACTTATATTAACAACAATCACGACACGTTTAATTTTTCATTTCAGTTACTTATAACAACAATATTTACGTCATGTTTCATTCCAACAACTTATAACAACACCAGTCACGTCACGTTTCATTTTAGCAACTTATAACAACAGTCACATCACTACCAACACCCATGTCGTAGGGGCTGAATTAACAAGACAGTAAAGCAAATTCTTGTTCTCGTCCCGAAGTGGTGTAGCGCTTTTCACGAACACCACCCATGAAGGAAAGCTGCATGTACCATTTTAACAAGATACCAGCCCTCTTACTTACTTACTTACTTACTTACTGGTCGGCGCTACAGTCCTTGTAGGTCCTTGGCCTCCTTTATCACCTGCCTCCATTCATCTCGTTCCTCAGCTTTTCTTCTCCAACGTTTAACTCCTAACTTTCTAAGGTCATCCTCAACATCATCAATCCATCTTTTCCTGGGTCTTCCTCTCCTCCTCCTTCCATCAAGTTTCCCTATAAACACCTTTTTTACGGTGCAGGTTTCTGCCATTCTCTGAACATGACCGGTCCACCTAATTCTTCCCTGCTTAATTTTAGCAACAATATCTGGCTGGGCAAACAGTCCTTGCAGCTCTACATTTGTCCTCATTCTCCACCCATCCTGCTCTCTTACTGCACCGAATATCTTTCTCATTATCTTCCTTTCCCACCGTAACAGCCACTGTTCTTCTCTGGAGGTCATCACCCAGCATTCTGAGCCATACATAACTATTGGTCTTAGTACTGTCGTGTATATTTTAATTTTTGTATTCCTGCTGACATTCCTGGATTTAAATATATTTTGCAAGACGTAAAAGCATCGGTTTCCACTTGTTATCCTCTCCTGTATTTCCACAGAGGTTTTATTGTCCTCTGTTATTATAGAGCCTAGATATTTGAAAGATGTGACTCTTTGATATTCCTTCCCATTTAATCTTACTGGGGTTCTTCATCTTACTCCCTCTGTATCTCCCATCTTCATATATTTTGTTTTGTTTGTATTCACTTCTAGTCCTAGGTCCCGTGCATCCTCTTCTAATACTGAGTAGCTCTCTTCAAGAGCTCTTTCATTTCTTGCAATTTTTGCTACATCATCAGCATATGCTATCACTTGTACTAATCTGTTCAAAATGGTTCCCCCTGGGTTGATGGGCAATTGACGGATTACTTTTTCCAATACTAGGTTAAAAAGCAGTGTGGAAAGTACATCTCCCTGTCTTAGTCCTCTCTCCACTAAAAACTCCTCTGACAGATCTTGCTCCACTCTCACCTTGCATACCGTTGTTTCCAAAGTCATTTCTGTTAATCTAATCAATTTCCTTGGGATTCCAAATTCTTTCGTAATCTTGTAAATTTTACCCCTATCTAGACTGTCATATGCCTGTTTAAAATCAACATACAGCTGATGTAGCTGTTTGTCATATTCATAAAATTTCTCTAGCACTTGTCGTAATATAAATATCTGATCCAGAGTAGAGCGATGTTTTCTAAAACCTGCTTGGTAATCCCCTAATATTCTTTTCATCCATAATTCCAATCTTAAGGCTAGTGCCTTACCAAAAACCTTGTATGTTTCATCCAGCAAGGTGATCCCTCGATAATTTCCACATACTGCCTTATCTCCTTTTTTATGTAATGGGTAAATTATACCCAATGTCCAATCCTTGGGTATTTCCTCCTTTGTCCAAACCTCCTTAATCAATTCATAAACAGCCTTTTCTATTCCCTCTCCCCCATATCTCAACAGCTCTGACTCCATTCCATCTTCACCTGGGGCTCTATTATTCTTTAATGCATTAATTGCAGCTTTGACCTCTTCTAAGTCTGGCTGTTTTACTGATTCCTCTTCCAATTCTCTTTCTTCCCCATCAACATTTATATTATCCTCCTCTCTATCATCTTCATTATTTCCATTGAGTAGCTCGTAAAAATACTCCTGCCATCTTCCAAGCACTTTGCTTTTATCACCCAGAAGGTTTCCATCTTTATCCTTGAAGAAAACAGCTCTTAAGGTCTTTTGTTCTTTCATAGAACTTTCGTACCTCGTTTCTATCCTTCATTTCATCCAGTTCTTCGATTCTCTTTCTTTCAAATGCTCTTTTCTTATATCTACATATCTTATCTGCTCTTCTTCGTTTCTCTCTATACTCTTCTACTGTTTGTCTTGTTCTCCTTTGAAGCATTCTGTTCCTAGCATCATTCCTCTCTTGGATTATTGTTGAACATTCCTCATCAAACCATTCTGCTCTCTTTACCAATTTCTTCTTTCCCAGGGTACTATCTGCAACTTCACTGATAGTTCAGTATCTCCCATTTATCTTCCACTTCTCCTTTCTCCCATAATTCCCTTTTTATTGCCAAAGATTCAGCTATTTTCTTTTTGTATTTCTCTTGCAATTCCTCATTTTTTAGACCTTCAATATTGTGCTTTGCCTTTCTTGTTACTTTTTCCGTTCTTGCAAAATCTATTTTTTGTCTGTACTTGACTCTAATAAGATAGTGGTCTGTATCTGCATCGGCACCTCTGCAGCTTCTAACATCCATAATATCTGATGCATGTCGCCTGTCCATGATAACAGGGTCTATTTGATTTTTTGTCACACCATCTGGTGAAATCCAGGTCTCCTTGTGAATGTTTTTCCTAGGATGCCAAGTACTTTTAATTATCATCTGCTTTCCACTCACAAAATCAATCAATCTCAATCCGTTATCATTAGGGCCTACTTACTTCATGCAGGCTTTCTTTCCCTACTAAGTGTTTGTACACTTCTTCTCTTCCAATTTTTGCATTTAAATCTCCAAGGATAATTTTCACATCATGCCTTTGAACTTTATTAATTTCTTCCTCCAATTTAGTATAAAATGCATCTTTCTTCTCATCTTCTGCCTCCTCAGTAGGGGCGTACACACAAAACACAGTTACGTTGAAGAATTTTGCCCTAATTCTCACAGAGCACATCCTATCATTGATTGGAATAAAGTTGATCACGCTTTGCTTTACCGACTTATGTATGAGGAATCCTGTGCCATTACTGCCTGCTTTTTCTCCACTGTACATCAAAATATGTTGTCCAGACATCATCATCCCTTGCGCTTTCCATCTTAGTTCCTGTAGAGCTGCTATTTTCACTCCATACTTATCCATTTCATTTCTTAATTCTTTCAACTTGCCAGGTCTCTTCAATGTCTTAACATTCCACGTTGCTAATAAAATATCCTTTTTCCTTCTCTTTAGCCGTTTTTCTCGCCGGTTCGTCACCAAGTTTTCCAGTCCTGCGTTATTCATTCTTAAGGTATCCGTAACAGTTGGTTTTTTTTACGAGGTAGGGGAGTTAACCCTACGCTCAACCCCCAACCTGGAGGACCAGGGTATCACTCTTAGTCTGGATCATCACCTTAGACCTGTCCGGCTTGGGTGGCCCTACCAGGAGCAGATGCTCCCGCCGGCGTAGCTCTAAGGATCATTTGACCACGCAAGCCTCCAATAAACACCCGGCAAAATATATTTTGCCTTCGTCAAGGTGGTGATACCTTCGGGAGGTACCAGCCCTCTTGCCATCGTTAAATCTCTGGCAGTACCGGGAATCGAACCCGGGCCTTCGAGGATGACAGATAATAGTACTAACAGTTAGACTGTGGACGAGGACATCTACTTAACTCAGTGGGATCAGCTATAGAGCTGCCTTTTACGAGAGAACCCGATCAGGAATACAAGTACTAAGGCTGTTAAAATTGTCACACTCACAGTCAAATATCTCTAAGTCATTTGGTTGGACAGCAGTATACTAAGAGGGACCATACTCCTCAAATATGCTCGATTTCCCAATTCTTGAATCTTATTCTTCAAAAATATTTCTCTCAGGACCTTTCTAAAGACCTATATCGACTCATTCGGTCATTCGAACATCATATAGATCGTTATAAATTACTCTTCTAATTACAGTGTTTGTAGCAATGTGCAATTGCAATCTCAACAATTCAAATTTTAATAACATAATGTTGCTACAGAAATTTATTTCGTGGTGAGCACTTTACAAATGGGAATACATCGATCTTGCAGTCTCCAACCATAAAATGTTTTCAGTATTATTCAGTATATCCGAATTTTATGCCAAAATTCAGAACATATTAAGAGCCTGATCAATTTTAAATTCTCGAAGATTCTTATAAAGTTTCGTCCAATTTTGGTAAGAGTTCCAAAACAAGGGTAATTATTGTTCTCGGGAAAGTAGTCAAAAAGTGCAAAGCGATAAAAAAACCTTATTGTTGACTATCTAATGCTCTGCGTTTTAAGGACTTACGCAGCGAGGAAGTTTTCAAGATACATATAAGAGAGAAATATTAAAATGGATTAAACATAATTATTTTTTTAAATTTGTTATCAATATTTACGCTTTAATTAGAATTACCATTTAATTTAAATAAAATAATCAATAAAAAGAGATTCTGGTAATTTCATTACTGTTCCAACATTTTACGAGTGCTTGCGGGCTGAAACATGCAGTATCCAAGATTCATATCATGAAAGTCTGGTTACTACAGTAACATATTCATACCACCATACAAGTCTGGATATGCCTGTGAAAATGTGATAGCAGGACATTATGCCTCGATGCTCTTCATTCCTCAATTATTTGCAAAAAAAATTAGCACAAAGAGCTGTGTCGAATTCAGAGTAGGGAAAGAGTGAAATGGTTTTGGTATGAGTCCATCATAGCGTAAAATACTCTTCGCTATTAATGGAGGCAGTTAGCGGTGACATGAAAAGAGAATACTTGGATGGATGCGGTTGAATTTTTAAGTTAATGTCTGTATTTTAATATTCATAGTGGTCATTGCTCTCAATTTCCATTAAGTACATGCACCCAGTGAAATGCACAGAGAAGCTGACATGCGGCAGGGGATGCCCTCAGTAAGGGCTTGCAGCTCGGTAAATTAATTTTGAGGCTTTCGTGGCAGCGCTTTACAAGTGGGAATACCAAAATTCTAATAAGCTTTTGGTTCCCTGCGTAATCGATTGTATTCCCGTGTTTTTGTACTGTATGTGGTAACAGAATTTCGTTAGCACCATAATGACTTCACATCAGGTCATTTATGTGATAGGGATGGAGTTGGGATGTTATTGCTTAGTATTCTGTCCCGTGTTCTATTCCCTTTCCAGAGAGTCTGCAAACGAAACTGAATGTGTTTCGCCATTGATTGTATGCATAGCAATGTTGTGTGAGGTCGTTTAACCTTCCCACAGCACAGTAGAGTTTCTAAGACACTACATAAAATTTTAAATATTTGAGGTGTTTATCCGTGTGAGAGTATACTCTCTGCCATTTCTAAGCTCTGTTCGTACTCCTGCAGAATGCTTCCCTTGGTTTTTCAAGGTCACTCTTTATGATGATGATGATGATGATGATGATGATGATGATGATGATGATGATGATGATGATGATGGTTGTTTAAAGGGGCCTGACATCTAAGGTCATCGGCCCACTCTTTATAGGTCAGCGAGTGACAGTGAGTGATCTGTCACATACATCTAGGTATATCTAAATTCATCTTCGTTGTAGACTGCTATGCCTTTCAGCACTCAGTCTGCAAGTTACTGTGAATTAACTATGTGTCTCCATAATCCTCTATTTGTAACTAGCTCTGTTTCATCGTTTGTTTTTATACTCTTCTATTCAAACTAAATGTCGTTATCCTAGTCTGTCCTTGTTTTTCTTACCCTCCATGGTCGAGTCCATTATTCTCCGAGATAATCTGTCCTCCCTCATCAGTCTCACATGACCTCACCATCGAAGCCAGTTCATACAGCCTCATACGTCACGTTCATTCCTAACTTAGCCTTTATATCCCCTCCCGCTCCCAATCCGAGGACATTCCAGACTCCTTTCTCTCCCGTAGAACAAGCCCGGTCTTGAAACAGACCGATGTAAAGACAATATAATAATAACATAGTCTAAATATATCTCAGGTGGTGTGCTCTCCATATATTCATGTCTCTTCCACATTATTGGGATATTTATCTGTTTTAGATCAACTTAAAGTAATATTCGTGCAGTTTAGCTTTCGTGTCTGCCTGTTTGTATACTTCTTCCACTACGGCTGAATATAATTCGGCCAAACTTCACATTTACAGTGTTCTCGTGCAGGAGCAGGCTATCAGAAATATGGCAAAGGAATCTCATCTCCGTATAGGCCACGAAGGGCTTCAAAGTGGTAGAAGGTAAATTCTTCCAATACCCACAACCTCGGCACTTGGTGACATAGAGCGGTTAGCTCTACACCCGGCCACCTTTTCCCCAAGGAGTTAACCTGATACTCATTTTAAGTGTAGGCTGAGTGATTCTCAGGGCCAAGCGCACCTCCGGAAGTGGAAATCCCGTTTTTTTAAGGTTTCGACTTCCTGGCGGTACTGTGTTGTAGTAGTGTGGGGTAGAATCATAAATATGAAAAATCGTATGTTTCATATGCAAGTTTAATCCAAAATGATGTCCGACTCGTTGGCTGAATGTTCAGCGTACTGGCCTTCGGTTCAGAGGGTCCCGGGTTCGATTCCCGGCCGGGTCGGGGATTTTAACCTTAATTGGTTAATTCCAATGGCCCGGGGGCTGGGTGTTTGTGCTGTCCCCAACATCCCTGCAACTCACACACCACACATAATACTATCCTCCACCACAATAACACGCAGTTACCTACAAACGGCAGATACCGCCCACCCTCATCGGAGGGCCTGCCTTACAAGGGCTGCACTCGGCTAGAAATAGCCACACGAAATTATTATCCAAAATGATATGATGAATATTTCATGGATACGACAATGCTTGTGTCTTACCAATAATTATACAATACCATTTCCATCCTGAGAGTCGTATCGAACGTCCTATCATTGAATGCTTCCAGAGTTGTAATCTGGTAACTATAGAATATTCTAGAGGTAATTATTCAAGGTTATGTTTAACTTCACTTAACGTACTTGAACGTTCCTGTCATCATCTACTTTAATCATCAAAGGAGACCTCCCCATACAGCTAGGTCCAACTCCGATGAAATTTCATCTTACAAGAACATTAACCCAGTGTCAGGCTAGATTTCGGTGGTCAACTACGATTGAGGGTTACATTATAAACAAAATTTACATATCGCAAATCCAGCCGTCTTCTTGATCTCAGGATACGTATGGATACACCGGTCTCGAATTTTTTAAAATCCTTTCGGTAGTAATAATGGCTGCGGTTGACCAAATTACACGGGTTCAGTCAGCTATAATGTCGCCATTTTTATATATTACTACATTTTGAATTAATTAAAACAAATGAGCCACAAAAATATAGTAAAACACATTTTGCTTGTAAATAGGACTTCTAATTTCTTTACAACTGCAGTATATATCTGTGAAACATGGAAATTTATAACGAAGCTGATTAGACCGCTAAAATGTTTTTTAGCAATGTTGTCTTTGGAGGATTCTTGGTGTCTATTATCGAAATCATGTCACCAATGTAGAAATATTACTAATTTCTGACTTGCAACTTCTGTGACAGTGTGTCGGTTACAAATCGCTGTCTACATCCTACACATGCCAGGATACTGTCATCCCATCCTGGAGACAGAAGGAAACAAGGCTTACCCCAAAGAACTCGTTATCAAAACTACAAGGAAGATCTCACAATGAGAACGATCAATATTTTCTAGGATCATGCTGAAAATGTTGCGGATGATGATGATGATGATGATGATGATGATGATGATGATAATGATGAACTTGTCTTTGGCATCTCTCAGAAGTGACCATGGCTCATATAATGGCTAAGGCACATTGAAATTTTGAAATAAAAATCATCTTCCTTTACTATTACCGTCGTCATCATCATCTGTCTCAATAACATTTGCGCATCCCCATGTCTTAACATCTGTTGTATTGAAGGTTGTTACTATTGCTAGCCTTTCCCCCTTCACTTCAATTTCTTCTCTATTTAAACAGCGAGCGTCTCTCCTCCCCGTCATAATCCCCAACCGTCAATCTGCCGACATTCCAAAACCCATCACATTATCACTCAACCATAAAATACCAATTTACCGCTACGTTAAAGTTCACATAAGCACAGATTGACAGCTATTTTAATTCAGATTTCCCTGTATTAAAGATAAAGGCTGCTACATCAAATATTAATATTTGTCCCTCTCCCCTTCAGGTTGAAGTCGCAGTCTACAGTTAAATCTTGAGAACACGGTGAAGAACCAGGAACAAATTCCACATTGTATGTGTGGAATCTGATATGTAAGTTGTGTCGGACCTCGCAATTAAATTACTATGACATACAAGCACATAACACTGTCTACTACAATGTAATTTAATGCGCTTTTCATTTGTGACAGTGATCAAGAGTTGAAAAGGAAATGATACGTAGTGCAGAACTGATAGACTCTGATATTTCTTCCACAGCAACATCACTCTAGACACAAATTTTACATTAACTCACTCACTGCATGCCTCACTGGACATATTAACTACCGTTCCAATTTCAGTAAGTTACGGTTACCCAATTCAATTTAAAGCCCTCCCTCGCAGTGGCAGTAAGAGCCTTCATCTTTTAAGATGACTGGTGACCAGCCGGATGGTCAGCAGGTATTGGGATGTCACATGGTTATTGCGTCGACTTCTTCAGCCACACTGCTTGGCTTTCTTGACCTAGTCAGTTACGAAGAATAAGTTTAATACTTTCACTAATAGCGGGTTATAGAATTCTCCGATTATACGTTAAATATGAACATTCCTGTATGGCGTGGTTTTAAACACATTTGCATACTTAACTCTGTCTTTCCTGCATATGTTAGAAAACCAAGATTCTGCCATTTTCGTTAATCTTACCTGTTTCGTTTCTTACTAGTGAGTAGATACCTGAACTTCGGATATTGCACCTCCTTCTTGACTTTCCTGAACACTGAGAGTTAAAAAACAACAAACTGGAAGCCTCATTGAAACATTATTAACCTGTCGTAAAACTTTATAATAATAATAGCTCCAGTTCGGTAGTTGCCTCGTTAGATCGGTGAAAGAGTGGCCGACTCATGATTTCGAGTTCGTGGTTCGATCCTAGCTGAGGTAGTCGGTTATTCAAGGGCTAATAAAAATCTTGGTTCTCCACGTCATTGTTACTGGTGTGATAAATAACTCTGGTGGCGCACTCAGTGTCACCCGACATAATTAGATTAATTCAGCCATAGAATCTTCCAGTGGAATTTTCCTTTCAATACATGACAGCAACACAATCGGAATATTGCAATTCTTTGGCAGATCACCTGGATGGTACTATTTCAGGCCTAATACTCCGTTGTCGAGGCCATGCTTTCTATTATTATTATTATTATTATTATTATTATTATTATTATTATTATTATTATTATTATTATTTCAGATGAAGCCTGCTAAGGACCACGTGCCAATTCCAATTCAGTTCTTCATACTTTGTTGTTTTCTCTTCCGCTCCTTCCAATATTCTTTCATCCTTTGACTATGCTGTTTCCTTCTGTCCTCGAACCACTTCGCACCAGGCTTCTTGTTCAATCTTCCTTGGAATCCTTATTATTAACTTGTAAAGTAGAAATAAAACATGAAATTGATACCATCCAATCCTGAAATACCGTTTCGGTATTGGTCTACCATTTCTTTTACAAAATAATGAAATACCGAAGTAATGAGAACAGAAACTAGAAGAAAGTAGCCTCACTACGGTGCGTTTGATATGCGAGCTACAAAAATTGCATTTATTTCTAAATAGTCCTCCATTTCCAGTGATATTTTGGAAATACTACAGTAATTGAAGGATTCTTACGCTAGAGTGGATATATAGGCCTACATTTTTTTTTACAATAGGCTTTATGTTGCAGCTACATATATAGGTCTTAAGGCAACGTTGGAGTAGGAAAGGGCCTGGAGCGGGAAAGAAGCGACCGTGGCCTTAATCAAGGTACAGCCCGAGCATTTGCCTGGTATAAAAATGGGAAACCGCGGAAAACCTTCTTCAGGGCTGCCAACAGTCGGGTTCACACCCACTATCTCCCGAATGCAAGCTCACAACTGTGCGTCCCTAACCGCACGGCCAACTCGCTCGGTGCTATTTTTATAACAGGGGTGCAGGGTGTATGGCCTGCATGGTCCTTATGATTTAACTCTCGACTGTACAAGAAATTATGTGAAGTGACTGTGGTCTTAATTAAGGTATAGCCCCAGCATTTGCCTGGTGTGAAAATGGGAAACCACGGAAAAACAGCTTCAGGGTTGCCGACAGTGGGATTCGAACCCACTATCTCCCGGATGCAAGTTCAAAGCTGCGCGCCCCTAACCACACGGCCAACTCACCCGGTATTATTATTATTATTATTATTATTATTATTATTATTATTATTATTATTATTATTATTATTATTATTATTATTATTATTATTATATAGCACCCTGGCCAGTGGATTATATCGGGCGAATGGCGCCTCAATGTCCGTGGACGCTCAATTTCACGTCGCGACGCGTCATGTTACTGTCAACGCCCCTGTTCCATCACTCTCGCACCCTCACCAATCTTAATTCAGAGTGAGGTCCTCTCTCTTTTCTCCCCACTTCTGCAAGATGAAAATTGATATTCGGACGTCAACTTTTGTCAACGAGTTTCTTATTATGAATGATCGTCAAAGTTGTGTTGCACAATCTGTAAAAGGCCTTCAGTGCTCTTCAATGTGTCAGTTGGAAAACATTGTCTAAAATAATCTTTTCGCTCCCTACTTTTTAAAAGTTACTGACACTTGATATTTATAATTTCTATTCTTCTTAAACGAAGCCTTGCAACAATCTGAGTTAAATGCATCCTCTACGACCATGCAATAATAATTTCGTGAAACCTGAACAGTGAACGAATCAAAATAAAGCCATCTCCGGACAGTTAATGTATTAATTACGATTTTCCATTCGTTCTACACGCAAAAATATTGTCATTAAGGTATCTCAGATTATCTCAGATTATTATTATTATTATTATTATTATTATTATTATTATTATTATTATTATTATTATTATTATTAGACTAATACCCGGTCTACAAAATCAAGAATAACGGCCGAGAGGATCCGTCGTGCTGACCACTCGACACCTCGTAATCTGCAGGCCTTCGGGATGAGCAGCGGTCGTTTGGTAGGCCATGGCCCTTCGTGGCTGTTGCGCCATGGGGTTTGGTTTTTTATTAGACTAATAATAATAATAATTTTCGGCTGAATGGTTAGGTGGTAGAGAGTTGGCTTCCTGAGCCAAGTTGATGAATTCGACCCTCGATCTGCCCGGTAGAGACTGAAAGTAAACTTACTGAATTACACCAGGCTCATGTCCGTACACTTAATGGCTCCCAAAAGAACACCCACAGACAAAATGTAGGCACATCGGCGTCTACACAAACCACAGTAGTAGTCAGTGAAATGTAAATTCAGTGTCGTTAGTATTCTTACTGGTTCATACAGGATAGTGCACTGAAGTTGGCGAGTTCGTTTCTCGCTCGTCCCGTGGCATATGAAAGTGTTCGTGTAAGTAAATTTACTGGTTCCTAAAATAATTCCCAGCGCCCCATCTCTTGAAACGGTAAATGAAGTCAGTGAGTTGTAAAATTATTATTATTATTATTATTATTATTATTATTATTATTATTATTATTATTATTATTATTAGGCCTATAATAATTGAAAACTGTCTAGCTGGATAGCTCAGACTGTAGGTCTGACTCCTTACCTGAATGTTCAGCGTACTGGTCTTCGGTTCAGAGGGCGCCCGGTTCGATGCGCGGCCGGACAGAAAATGTTGACTCCAAATAATTTAATTCAACTTGTTCGGAGACTGGGTGTTTGTGTTCGTCTCAATACACACCTCTCTATCAACACACAACACACCACACTACCAGCCACCATAGCAACACGCAATAGTGGTTACATCCCTCAATATGCTGTTGGCGTCAAGAAGGGCATCAATCCGTTAAACTGTGCAAGATACATACACTCAAGTTCCGACCGTAAGAAATTCAGCAAAAAGGCCATGTTAGCGATTTATAAACCGGCTCAGTCCGGTAGTATTTCAAATTTCTAAGTACGCCAGCGTTGTTTAGGGAAATTTACTAGTACGTAAAACAACTCCTGTGGGAAAAATTTCCGTCGCCTCGGCGTCTCGAAAAACCGTAAAATTATAAAGTGCAACGTAGAATTTATTATTATTATTATTATTATTATTATTATTATTATTATTATTATTATTATTATTATTATTATTATTATTATTATTATTATTATTATTATTATTAATGCTTCGGCCGTCGAATGCATTGCTCTTATGCTAGCGTCATTTATGTGACTTGCTAGTCTATTTACACCTCCTGTTTTCACTAACAACGAAACGAGTTTATAACACCATAGTCAATATAAGTTCACTCTCCTTGCATTAAGCTCTTAAGCAGGATCATGATGTCGAAATCGAAATGTTCCGGGCGAATTCTGAACATTTACGCTAGACTACTTTTATTCCGTTGTGGACAGTATGGGTTGTTAGGATTTTACCTCTTGAGGATGCCCGCTTCAGGTTCCCTGTCATAAATGAGACAATGTTTGAGAGTGCACATAAATACGTGTCTCGGGATGGAATTCTATTCCAGAAATCAATTCGTATATCCATGAATAAGCTGTTTACTTTTAGCATAGTGCAATTCAACTGGACATGCACAAAAATCAGAAACGCTTGAGCGCACAAATTGAATTTCCTTCCTGGTGTTCCGAAAGTTAATCGGTTTATTTGATGGCAATGTACTTAGAGAGTTTCAACAATCTCTCGAACAGGTATTCAAATCTGCCAATCACTGCCGCCTAATTAGCCTCTGACGTCACCCCTCCACAGCGGTTCGCTAATTGATTTCAGGAGTTTGTGGAGCGCTGCAAGACGCGAGCCAATCAGCACACGCGATGTACTTTGTAGTCTTAATTACTGCTGCCAACTCGAGAGTGAGCTGTATGTACTTCTTTCCTGTTATCTGCTACATAATAATGATTGCTGTCATTGGACTGTGTAATACAAAGGTGGGTAAGTTGAGGAAAAGTTTTAAACTACACTCGGAAGATTGAAACTTCCACATTTGAGAACAAAGTTAATTCGCTCACCGTAGCTGGCACGTTTCGGAGACATGGAGAAGCAAAGCGGTTACGGAAACAGGAATACGAACTTACCTCTGTTTCAGGCACATTCAACAAATCTTGAGCAAGTGGCTTTGAACATTTCCGTATAACATGAATCTATACATTGTTCATATAGCTAAATAGTGTTCCAGTTAATAATGAAGCTGTGATTGTACTCAGTTTGTTGAGCAATACTATGATCGGGTTCAAATTAGTTTACTGAACAAAACTCTGATAGAGTATTGTCTATTGAACATCTTATAGAGCTCATGTTATTGGAGCATTTGTAGAACTCATTCTATTGAATAAATCTCCATTAAAACTCAGTTTATTGAACATCTCATAGAGCTTAGTTTGTTGACCATTTCGCAGAGTTAAATTTATTGGTCTCTGTTAGAGTTGAGTAAATTTGATTGAACAGAACTCTGAAAGAGCTCGGTTTATGGAACAAAATTCTGGTAGGGCCCTGCTTATTGAACGAAACTCCTAATGTCAGTACCGGGTACCATTTTGGTATTTACCTGAACTAAATAAAAAACCACATAAAACCATTCCTAGGGTGACCGTGAGTGAGGTATAAATACACTTTTCTCCTCAGTTATTTTCTCTGAGGCTGATTGCACCATGTTCCAGTCCATCAAAGTAATCCGAAATTCGTGGCAGTATGGGATATTGTATCTTGGCTAGCTCATACCAAATATGGCAGAATATGAGTCTAGTGTTTGAAATAGCATTTTTGTTCGGAAATTCACGTATTCGGTCATTGGTACGGCTCCGATATAAATTACACACGTTACACCCTAAAGACCCTGCAGCTTCCACAATGAAATCCACAGCCTGTTTCCAGTCATTTGACTGGGTCAGGAATAGAATGAATGAAGCCCGCGTCTAGCGGCGAGGATTGGAAATGTGGCGCCTGCCGAAGCCTGTCGCACTCCTCTGGGGCAATAATAAGTGACTGGCAGATGAAATGTTAATGGAGAGTGTTGCTGGAATGATAGATGACAGGGAAATCCGGAGCACCCCGAGAAAAACCTGTCCTGCCTCCGCTTTGTCCGGCACAAATCTCACATGGAGTGACTGGGATTTGAACCATGGTACCCAACGGTGAGAGGCCGCCGGCACGCTGCCGCCTGAGCCACAGATGTTTCAGCTTCCACAGCATGATGGCAATTTTAAGTAGATTCGACACTGTTCGGCATTTATATCCATAAAACACAAATTGCCAAATTTGATGATGGCCTAAACAGAACACAATTAATCAAGCACAAAATATATTAACTAACAGCAGACTGGACCTTCTGGAACGAGCTGTGTGCTCCCCAATGTGACATGAAATGAAATTGTTCGCCATATTTGAACTTTGCTGTGCACTTCATGAGCAAAATTATTTAACAGGTTGTTGTAATGGAATAACATGAGAATATGGCTAGGGTAGATATCACATTGACCTTTTAATAGAATACTCAGTGGTCTGTTTCCATTACTGTGCTCGGTGGCAAGTGTCATGAGAACGATTGGGTTGGTGGTGGTGATGATAATTGTTTTATTGTTCTGTACGCCAGCCCATTCTGTAGTTTTTCCTAGATACATTACCAGACAATTTTATCTTAAAATGAACAATATTTTCTAATATTTTGTGCAGGGGCGAAGCGTCAGGGAAGACAGGGTAGACAGCGTGTACCCTTAACATTTTGTGAATGAAATAGTGTCTAGTTAATTCAGTTATATTTTAGAACATGAATTATTTCCACATATATCACATTATTTTATTCCTTGCTTTACTTATTTTCTTCTCAGTTCAGCAATGCTAGGGCTCGCGTCAGTTACACGAACCACGTAGGCGAAAGTAGACACTGTCCATTCTATGTTTCCTTTGATTTTAAAAGCTTTCCGATAGAGCAACACTAGCGCTATCTATAGGTGCTGACTGTGGAACTATGACTTTCCTATAGCGAGATTTCTCCGCTCTGTAGACAAACTTCGAAGTCTCTTCTTCCTCTCATTGGCTAATATTCGGATCTCAGTTATTAAGTTGCTCTTATTGGCTACCGTTTCAGACATGCTTAGTATATAATGGAATTAATTTGAATGTACTTCATTTTAAGACACGTCTAAAAATAAAATAATAATATTCAAATACGAAGCATAGCAAACTTACACCTAATAAATGAATGATAGCTCAAAACCCTTCAAGAATATGCATTTTCTTGTTCGCCAGTATTAGTTACGGTATTATGACTCCAAGAACTATTAGCTTACATTCTTAAAAATTAACTTCAGAGTCTGCATGCGTAAACAACAAAATTGCTTAACTTGATGCTGTATATTCCGTTAACGTCAGTTTCTAGTGAACGCTCTACTAGTGCCTTCGAACGAATTAAAACATATTTAATTAATTTGATGACCAACCAGAGATTGTCTAACTTGTAAACTCTAGCTATAGAGAAGGAACTGCTGTGACTCTTAGCAAGACGTTCGACTTCAAGACGAGAGCAACAGATATATTTGCTGAAATGAAGGACAGGCACATTGAACTCATTTACAAGAATGTTGTTTCAGGTGACATCTATTTATTTCTTCTCTTATTAAATCTACACAACAATGAAATATCGTCGTTGCCGGAACAGAACCTCCTATGTGATGTGATAATATTTTTGGAGATATACTGACCCGCAGCACATACATTATGAAGAGCGAAAAATGCCTTGACCATATTCACACAATATTGCACCTTAGATGACAGAACCTTACCGGCCAAAGTTCTAAGCTAAAATATTTCACATAGGAGGTTTTGTCCCGGCAGCGACGATATATTGCTATTTTTTGAGTTCTAAAAGTATGCTGTAATTTGAAAACTCCCGCTATCTATTTAGTCTATATTTAAAAATAAAACTAGTACACATTAGTTTATAGGTTGTTGTAGGGTTTGTCTTAGTTTCAGAGTCATTAATATAATATACTATTGAATATAGATCTGTATGCGTCGAAAACAAAATTCCATATATAATATGGTTAAAACAGTTTAAATTTTAAAAAAATCTCTATCTACCCCCTTACTTAGTTCACGCTTCGCCGCTGATCTTGTGAAATATGTTATATCTGTCTGTTCCTTTTCTATTTATATGATGAATTTTTAATTTTATAAGACAATTCCGAATACTTTCAAAGTGGCAAACCTTTCTACTGTAGATAAAATCCACAAAGAACAATCCCACTCGCAACGGAATGGCCCCTTTCTTGAGACACAAGTCTTCTATAAAATGTTCTGCAAGCCTAATGTCTGTTACTTACTTGACAACTCCACCAACATCTGCCGTTCCTGACAACGTTTGTGCTATGAAAATAAAACTCTTCGCAAATATGAGCCGTCAGAATACGGGCTGGTGTTCATGAAGCGAGTGGCAGGTGTTTTTCTTGTGATTCTTAATGTTTACATCAGTTGTAGAAAGATTGTATAAGAAACGCGCAAAATTTGGTAGCTCTTTCGAGTTTTCACTTCTACATCTTGACTTCAAATATTGGTGATTCCCGTAGACATCTATATTGGGAAAAACGGAAATGGGGCAGATTGCCTGGTAAATCTACGTTCATCTATCATTTTCATTCCAGTAACACAACGTATTGCTGTAATAATTTTCAGAACAGTCTATTTTACTTAACTGTTCTTCAAGTATTGGGCGTAGTAAAGATCTACAGACATTTCGATCTTGGTTAAATATTGATAATCATCCATAATCACTACATCGTCACAGAAGAATGAGAGGTGAATTGTGCTGAGAGAAGTAGTTCAGACTCCAAGTCAACGGATCAGGACTGACCATGCAACCGTAACTCAGTGATAGAGCATATGACCCGAAATCCGAAAGTTGTGTGTTCGTATTCCACCAGTGTTTCGTTGGTCATTTTTGTTCCGTAGTTAACATCTCTTTGTCATATATTTAATATAGCGATACGACCTAATAAACTAAACGACTTTGAAGTACCGTTTATTGCTAACATGTTTAACGTCGCACTAATTGTGGCAGGTTTTCGGTGACTCTGGGATGGGAGAGGGCTACTTCTGGGAAGGTACTGGACATGTCGTTAATTAAGGTTCATTCCACAAATTTTCCTAGTATTAAAATGAGAAACGATAGGAAAACATTATTTTTAACAACTACTGGCTGTACGTCGCACTGACACAGATAGGTATAGGAAAGGGTTATGAGTGGAAAAGAAGCAGCTGTGGCCTTAATTCACGTAAGTGCCTGGTATTAAAATGGTAAACCAAGAAAAACCATCTTCAGAGCTGCTGACAGTTGGGTTCGAACCTACTGTCTCCCGAGTGCAAGATCAAAGCTGTGTGCCCCTAACCACGCGGCCAATTCGCTCTGTGAAAATCATTTCCGGGGCTGCCCTGATGAGGTTCGAACCCACCATCTCCCGAATGTAAGCTTAAAACTACACTTACTCTGCCGCATAATCAAGTAAGTCAGTTTTAACCTCTTCTGTTATGTGAGCTCTTACTTATTCTGCTCCTTCAAAGCAGTTAGCCGTACTCAGTGGCTCAGACAGCAGAGTGCTGGCCTTCCGAGCCATTGTTTGTGGTTCAATCGCGGCTCATTCCACAGTTAGGCTATTTGAAACTGCTCAAATATGCCAGTCTCGTGTCGGCAGATATACTGGAACGTAAAACACATGTAGAACAAAATTATGTCAGTTCAGTGTCGTTGAAAACTGTAACAATATGACATTAAATTCATAACAAGAATCAGTGTACGATGCTAAAGATCCTAACAAAACTCTTATGTCAACGCCTTACTAGAGAAGTCGATTCCAAACTACCAGAAGAACAATTCGGTTCTAGAAGAGGGAGGAACACGTTTCAGGCCATCAAGTGCCTACTGCATGATACTGAAGCAGGTACAACTAGAGCGGGAGGCAAGCTGTATACCATCTTCGTCGACTTCTCCAAAGCCTTCGACTCTGTCAGCCGAAAAATTATAATGGAGGAACTAGACAGATTAATGAGAAGCAATGCAAGTCTCAAACGACTAATTCAGAACATACTGGCCTCAAACTGCATAGAAATTAGTGACGGAATAGCGAAGTCTAACCCAATTCAACAAACCACCGGTGTACTACAAGGGGATCCACTAAGCCCACTACTATTTATAATTGCTACGGCGGACATTACAGAAGTAATCCCTGAAGAAACAAGCATATATATGTATGCTGACGATATCGTGATTGCCTCGAGGTCCAGCGAGAAACTGCAAGAGACACTTGACGCGCTGGTGAAATGGACAGAAGAGAATGAACTTCAGTTAAATGAGGAAAAGACAGTAACAATGACATTTAGGAAAGGAGGTAAAGCATCAGAGTTTCATATACATGGGAGACCTCTAAAGAATGTATCGAACTTCAAGTATTTGGGGGTCACACTACAAACTAGAGGTAATGTTTTTTCTACCCACATCATTGACAGGACAAATGCAGCAATCAGAGCCATCAACGACATACAGAATTTGAATAAGTTATCTATCAAAACAGCCCTGAAACTATTTGACCTCAAAGTGTCACCAGTGATCACCTATGGATTAGAAATTGTATGGCCGCATCTAAAAATGAAACAGTTCGAGCAATTATAAAAAGTGAAAGCTACATTTCTGAAAAAGGCACTGTGTGTCTCGAAGTAGACGCCTTCAAGGCTTGTATATGAGTTAACTCGCGAACCTTTCTATGTAGAAGATGTCCGCTGTCACCTACCACTACCAACTACACCAACATATCTACAGTTCATAGAGAAATTACGAGCAAAGAAGAGAGACATATGGAGCGAATTTTACTCGACGGACGCAATGGTTTACAAAGACTGGCAAGCAGGAGGTTATGAGCTCAGACACATGATTACACGCTTTGCAATACACGGATTTCATTATAAGCTGTGTAAAACTAAGAAATTCCATCAACCAGATCCGCACTGTGTATGTGAACGTTGTGATAAGAGCTGTGAACGATATCATGCCGTGATTTGTACTTGTCGGCGCGAATCGATGATAGCCTTCTGCAGAGATGACTAATGTTGTGTATTAATGTAAATATCTTTTGATCATTGGCTGTAATAAAATATTATTATTATTATTATTATTATTATTATTATTATTATTATTATTATTATTATTATTATTATTATTATTATAACAAGAACCAGGCCAGTTATGTGGTAAAATCAACCTGCAACTGTTGACATCGTGATTATAGCAAAGTAATTCCAATTTTAGTCAGAATTCGAACTATGGGCACGTAGCCTACCTTTCATTTTAAAAATCCGATATCCAGTAACTAGAATTCGAATCGTCATTAACTTGGTAGGAACCCGATGACAATCACCCGCATTGAAGGTTGTTTTCTTAATACATAGTTTTGTTGGTGAAATATTTTAAAACACGTATCTAAGTTACCACTCACTCTCCGCACTTAAATTACAGAAAAAAAAATTATTGTTCAACGTCGTACTCTTAATGGTTGAGGATGTACCAGTTGAACGTTAGCTTACGAGTTAAAAAGGGATCAATCATTATTCTATTAAGTATATCGTCGTTGCGCCTAGAAAAACGCGCTATTTGATATTTCAGCTTAGAACTCTGACCAGAAAGACTCTGTCATCTAAGGTTCAGTATCGCATGAAGTAAATCAACGAATGTTGGTTCTGGGTGGTACATGTGCTGCGGGTCAGTATTACTCCCCTCAACATTGTCACATACGGTATTTCGAGGCTGAACGACGATATCCTTAACATTTAGAACTTTCTTACATAATATTACCCGGCGCTGTCCGGGCACATTTTTTAATATTTACTTTTAGGTTCTTTATCGCCGTTATTTATGTGTGAAGTGATTTTTTGTAGATTTCATATTGAGACGACCGATTTTTTACAAAATATTTTTTAGTTTTATATTTATTGTTATGTGTTTAATTTCAAGTTTAAATTAGAGATTATTTTATTTCTCGTTAATTAAACTAATCTCGGCTAGTTTGAACATGTACTCAAACGGCATCTAGAGTGTCACAATTCATCTCAGCGATCCCGAAAACTATGCGTTCGACACTATTATCGGTAATTTTCGATTATTCTTACATGGCATTCCCTCCCCTAGGGTTGCTAGCAGTGAACAGTCCCACAGAATGTTTTCCAAATAGTGATATGTGTAACAACATTGGTTCAGAGTTGTTCCGCAACATACACACACATCCATAATCACGGTCAATTAGGACATATTCTGTTACACCCCTTTTCACCCCCATGCCGATGGGGGCTGAAGCTCAACTTAAACGGCATACGGAGTGTCACTATTCATCTCAGCGACGCCGTAAACTACGGATTTCTTGAACGACATTCGGAAGGCCACTGTTCATGTCAGCGACCCCGAAGATAAATTCTACACATTTTTTATGCCACACACTCGCACCCCTTCGCCATATTCTAGCGGTTTTGGGGAGGACGCGCCTTCGATTCCTGGCCAGTAAAACGTAACATTTAAGAAACGCCATCTCGGCCAAGCACATAATAGGAACAGCAACAAAACCATGTAAACGAAGTGAGATTATAGTATTTTTAAGAATTATTGCATTAAGAGTGATGACCGGCTTGGCTTGATGGCCACCAAGCGCCGATGTTACGCATAGTATTAATTTCTAGATTAGTAAGGAATACGTGTACCAAGATTTGTTGAAATAGGTTCTGGTTTAGAAGGATATGTGGAACAAATCCACATACAGACATAGATAATACATCTGTGAAATTCTGATTTGTGTGTTTTGAGCATAGTAATTGGGCGATGTGCCTCCAATGCTCATTATTTAATAAATAAATATGTAAGTACATAAATAAATAAATAAATAAATAAATAAATAAATAAATAAATAAATAAATAAATAAATAAATAAATAAATAAATAAATAAATAATGTCCTCTGCGAAATGTTCCTGAAAGTTCGCTATGCAGGGAATTCTCTTCTAAAACGAGAAAATTGAAAAATCCCACAGTAATTGGTCGGGACTTCTTCGATCGCTTTGATGAAGATCTAGGTGCGATGTCACTTGGGCATTCCACTTAAGGTTGGAAAAAAATTGTATCTAGTTTATAACTTGCCACCATCATGACACACATGGGCTGTCCATAAGGCGATTGAGCGAGAACTACGTCACACCCAAATGTTAAAATGGGCAGGCAGTAATAAACACATGACTACTTGTCCAAGGTGATGCCAGGCTGAGAGAATACAACACAACGTCAGGTGCAGTGTCCTACCATAGCCATTGCAAGCTGCGCATCGCTGCTGCTCTCTGGGGAACAATGCCAACCGCAATTACATTGTAATAATTTGCCAAACACAGCTTGTGTGCAATTAGATATCAGTGTACAGAATTTCAATTAAGCGGTGAAATCATTATCATTGTTGTGATTGTATTACTCCTCTTCAAAGCAGCAACGATCTTTTATATTGTGGATCGTTAGCAATTAACGAAATATTCCGGTTGCGATATGCTATTTGGTTCAGAACACATCATATCTGGCTCAGCTACTCCATGTTGTGATAAATAATACTTCTCACAAACCACAGTGAACATACTGTTCATCGTCCGTTGTAGAAAAGTGTCATTCTTTACCGGTTGCCTTGAATTCAATACCAATTCTGCCATTGATTTTAGACAGATTTGAGGGACTTGAATGGGATGTAATTGACCTCATGTGATAATTCGAATAAGGAGTCAAAATTACTTTGTCAGCCGTACTAGAATTCATTTTATCCATTTCTCTTTACTCCAGGTGAATTCGAGGAAAGTCAAACCTAGACCTAATAAACTACAAGTATACACATGATAATGGACACTACAACCACAGGCACATACTGAGTCAAAGTAAAGTCATTTCCGTACACGCCATGAAAGCCGTTGGAGGGGTGGAAGGTAAATGGCTTCCACTATGCGTAACATCGGTACTTGGTGGGGTAGAGTGGTTAGCACTACACCCGTTTCTTAAATGTTAGAATTTCCTGACCAGGAATCGAACGCACGTCCTCCCGGATAAACCGAGCACGCCTTCGCCATCTCGGCAAAGCATATGATAGGAACAGCAACAAAACCATGTAAACGAAGTGAGATTATAGCATTTTTAAGAATTATTGCATTAAGAGTGATGACCGGCTTGGCTTGATGGCCAACTTACGGATCATCGGTTCAAAGGGACCTGGGTTCGATCCCCGGATGTATTGTTAATTCGCCTGGCTCCGTGGCTAGGAGTTTGTGTTTGTCACAATACACTTCTCTTCATCTGCATACAATACACCACATTACAAAACTCCATATAAACACGTCATAATGAGTACAACCCTCCCCATATGGGTAGCATCAGAAAGGCCATCTGACCGTGAAACTGGGCTAAATCCACAATAATTGCCGATCCCAACAAAGTGGAGAAAAGGATCAGAAGAAAAGGAAGAACAAGGATGATGACTTTGTTAAGAACCAGCTCTGCTCGCGTACTTCTTTCAAAGTTTACTTTTAGGATGTGTATTACCTGTTAGAACAGCGCCTCTCAGGGTGCATGCACCAGTGCATTGCGCGGTGCACGGTGCAAAAGACGATTTCGCTTGGTTGACCAGAGTGCAGACCCCCACTCCTCGATTTGGAGCAATAGCGCTGTCTCTCTCTTTCCCCACGCCTGTCTCGCTCGCTCCGCCTGTCTCGCTCGCTCCGCCTGGCTCCCTCTTCCTCACTTGCTCCGTAGCGCTCTAAATTCGAGCCGAGTTTAGCCGAGTAGCCCAGAGACGAAGCGCTGGTCCGAGCTGAGCTGAGTGGGACCGATGCACTGTGCACAGGAACTCTGCGCCTCATTTTGCACGCGAGAGATTTTGGGCGTTTGAGCGGCCTGTGTTAGAAGTTATTTTTAGATTTCTTAATTTGAGGTTAATTGATACTTTACGAACTCTTTTTTTTTATTTAAAGATACTGTTATGTGCATAATTTAAGTTTTAATTTAAGATTATTTAGTTTCGTGTTATGCTATTTCCTCGTGTCACCCCAGACTGTCTGGAAAGTAGTTGATCCTTTCAAAGAAATAATAAAAGTGATAACTGTATGTATTTACTCGTCGCGCTATAGATATGGTATACACGATTTCAACTGTCGCTGGAAGTGTCACCAATAAGCCTAGGTGCCCCGAAAACTATGGAATCACTCATCTAGGTCATTTTGTACATTTTATTTTTCATCCCGTCTGTATCCTCATGCCGATGTTTCTGTTAAACTCTTTTAATGTATAGATGTGTATAAATTAGGCCACTGATGTGATGTACCGCACGCCTCTACCAGAATTCAGCTCGGGATTAAGGCAGTTCTGTCTTCTCTGCGATGGCTCGAGGGCTCCGATAAATCCCTCGAGTGCTGCTGCTCGGTCGATACTCGAAGTACTTTCGATGACGTGTTTATTGGGGCTCGATAAGATTAACAGCGTGGTGCAGACCGTGTTGTGACGTCATAAAACCTATAGCGAAGCTCGGCTTGATCACGGGACAGGAAATAGTTATTAATTTTCCATTCCTGGTTTATGAGAAGCGCCTTTATTAACAAGATAGTCGCTATCTGCGTCGTCCGGCAGTAAACTTGCACTGGTGTCATCCAATCTGGACAGCCCATTTATATCCGTGCGACTGAAAGTGTTATGTTGATTAGCTTTTTCTCATTTCATTGTCACGCTTAAATAGCGGTTCGTTATCTGCTTCTATTGAATAGAGAATGAGAAACGCTAATCGAAATGTGTTCATCGATTTGAATTCTCCCATTGCAGGTGTGCCTCATCATACAACAACGTAAGCATCTGTCCGTGTTCATGCAATCCATGTTTATATGAGGCTAAAGAACGATAACAATTTACCCCAGTTTCATGCCAGTTGCATTCTATGACAAATTTCCGCAGTGAAAACAGATGTTTCTCGTAATGAAACCTGCCGAAAGTCCTAATCACTTATTTTCCATCACACAATGTTTTTTCTGAAAAGTTCAGGATTTTAAATTAATAAGTAACGTCATAAGTATAAACGTGTAAAAGAGAAAATTACAACCGGAATATTGCTTCAGCCGCACACAAACCTTGCAATGAATTAACTTTGATTCGTTTCTTTTTCATCTTCATTCTTTAACATCAAATATTGGGCAAATATAATTTGAATTTCTGTTTACCAACGAAAAGAGACCTCTTCTGTAAAGTTTCTACGACTGAGTTAATTTCGGTTCTTTTTTCGGGTGATACGGGCTGCACCATTAGACATATTTGATGATGCTTGTTGTTTAAAGGGGCCTAACATCTAGGTAATCGGACCTAGACATCTTTAACAAGCCGACAACACAGTTTGATCGTCATTCAAAGAAATACTACGTAAGCCAGGATGGAATCTGAACAGGAGCCAGACATTTTGTCACTTGTTCATTTATTCGCCGAAGTAACTAAATAATAATAATAATAATAAGAAGAAGAAGAAGACGAAGCGCTCTCTCTCTCTCGCTCTCTCTCTCTCTCTCTCTCTCTCTCTCTCTCTCTCTCTCTCTCTCTCTCTGCCCTTTTCTCTCCTTATTTTAGAAGTACAGCTACCGTGCGAGTAGACTGCACGGTTTGAGTCATATTTTTGTGACCTTGGATTCGGAAGACGGTGGGCCTGAAAATGTCTTTCCGTGGTTTCCCATTTCCACACCAGACAAACACTTGGGCTGTACTTCAATTAATATGACGGGCGCTTACTTCTAACCATGTTCTGTCCTATCGTTGCGTTTTCAAAGCCCTCTTACGTACTAGTGTGACGTTAAACCGCAAACAATTAAAAGAAAACGAAGAATCTCCTCCTCGTGCAATGGCATGAGATTATTTTTCTTCCTCGCCTTTTACCGTTTACTTAGGAACGGTACTACAGAAGAAGATGTTTAAAGGGCGTAAGAAAGAGTTCATTGAACACTCCATGTAGTGCGATGTCGACATGTAAAAGCATTTGGTATTTAACCGAAGAAATTAATTATAACTCAGCCGCAGACAGTCTAGCAGTGATCCGTATTACTCTGGCAACTATGTGAGTAAAATGGAATGTAATTTGACGCGCAGCAGCCTAAATGGTGTCAAATTAAAGTGCCTGCACATCGAGGCTCAGGCCATACGATTATTATTATTCGCGGTCTTGGTGTTAATGTTACTTTTTCTGGAGACATTTTGGTTATCTGGTTTCGAGCAGCTAAACGAAAGGATTATCAGTCCATGTGTTTGTGAGTGTGTGTGGTAAATGAGAACCACTTCTAGGACATCTGAGTGCTATTTTAATCCACACTCTACTGTAGTGTATTACCTACTACGTGCACGCTGTTCTAGTTCATTGGGGGATAACATGAAGTCCTCATCATCATGTGGTCCAGAGAATCTACTATCTTACGTTCCTACCCAAGACCAAACACCGTTGGTTTGTTTTAAATTCCCTCTCTGTATTCTGCAGCTGTGCTGTGGGTTCATCTTTATGTTTCTTCCCGACCTTAATATTTTCTCTCTAATATTCTCTAGCTCATATTTCTTGCCATAAAGCACACTGGAATTGTCTATTGTGGAATGTTTTCACAGGAGCCTCACTGAGCTAATTAATTTCGCTGTAACTCGTGGCTGTGTTTGGAGGCATCCAGGACGCACTAAAAATGGCAGAGCAAATTTATGTAAGCAAATATGCAGAGCAATTATCCTCTTTTATCAACGTGCAATATCATTTAATATCTGAAACGGTGCTTCTCAGAAAGCGGAGCGTGTTATGAACATTGACCTCCCTTGCAACCCTTAAAGTTGTCAAAAGTGTTATCACAAGTCTTGTGTATAACATCTGAGAATATGATTATTTATACTCGAACTGGTTTTCAGTCCATCTGCCTTTGTATATTTTATGAATTTAGACATATCAGCAAAATGACTCTTATTATTATTTAGCGTATCATGCATACAAGACAATAAGAAAAACTTTTATTTAAATACTCAATTTACAGCATCGGTAACATACTGTATTTAGTACTCCTGCAAAGTAGCAGTTTGAAATGTGTGGCGATGTATTCGCGAATATAGACTACAGCACCGTCTACCGTCACCAGACGGTGTTACTGCTTCTCATAGGTGGCCCATTGCAGCAGCACTTGTTCCGGCTTGCGTGTATGCTGGTGGACATCTATAAAGCAACATGGAAGCAGACAAGCGTAGGCAACGGTGAACAGTGTGATTTCTCTGGATGGAAGGAGTGAGTGCTTCAGACATCCACAAGAGGTTAGTAGGCATATGTGCGGAAACAGCACCAAGCCGCAGATCCGTGTTTCGTTAGGTATCAGAGTTCAAGGACGGTAGGGACTGTGCTGAGAAACGCAAGCAGTGGGTGTTCAGCAACTGCACGCAAACCAAACAATACCCAGCGTGTCAATGATTTCATAATGGGGCACAAGCGAATCACGTTTGATGAACTTGAGAAAGCAAAGGATCTATCACGGGAAAACCTCCACACCATCATGCATGATGATTTGACGATGAAGAAGGTGTGTACAAAATAGGTGCCTATTTCTCCCACCACGCAGATACATAAGCGTGTGAAGATATGCCAACAGTTTGTGCAGCAGTACAGTATTCTCTGAGCGACTGGTCACTGTCGACGAGTCATGGTTCTTCCATGAGATTCCAGAAAAGAAACACCAGGCTATGGAGTGGAAGCACAGAAGACAAGGCCGGGACTATTCGTCCAGAAACAAATGGCCACCAATGTAGAATTTCATGCAGTTGCCCACTAGTGGCGCTGGGATACCCCAAAGAATGGTTTGCTACTCAAATACGGAAACTGACAGAACAATGACAAAAGGGCATAGACATTGACGAGCAATACCTGTAATATAATCTGTATTCGTTAGTTCAGTAAATGGTTCCTGTGAACACGAAAACGTAGTGTCAATCATTTCTGAACGCCCCGAGTATTTTCATATTTTTTGAAAGGTTTTTAATCCATGAGATTGCTTCAGGGGCAGCTGAGTGGATTTCATCCAACGAACCGAGATACGAGTGTCGAAGGCACTCCTGAACGGTATGCTTGATAGTTTACATTTCAAAACCACAGTCACATCGAGGAGAGTCTATCTAACTCCACTATTGAAGGGGTCCGCCAGTTCGAGCAGTGCCACATGCAATTCTTTTCAGTCTTGACCAGACTGAATACAGTCGTATGGTAGAATCACAAATTCGAATGAGACCACGAAGTGATGAGTTCAAGCATTCATCTCTCCTGGCATGTAGTAAATTAAATTGAGTGGATGCAAGATCCATGGCCTTTTTTGCATGCTGGTTTTCGGGATTTCAATCTGGTTGTAGAGAGCTGTTTGACGTCGTGTTAAATAAATAAAGCGAAGTCACCTCCATACAGGCTATGAAGGCCCTTGGAGGAGTGGAAGGTAACGGCTTCCACCATTAACCTCGGCACGTGATGGGGTAGAGTGGTTAGCATTACGCCCGGCCGCCTTTGCCCCCAGGAATTAACTTGGTACTCATTTTTGGTGTAGGCTGAGTGAACCTCCGGGAGCGAAAATCTCGTTTCTTAAATTTTACGACTTCCTAACGGGGATTCGAGCCCACGTCCTTCGGGGCGAACCGAGCACGCCTTTACCGCCTCGGCCAGGCAGCCCCTCGTGTTGAATAAAAAGAGCATAATTCTTCTTAATCCTACACCACAGGCGTTCAAGGACTTGCTGTCTTCTGACGAGGGAGGTGGGGAGGGGGGCATATATTACAAAGTACAGGTACCCACCGGGAGGGAGTAGAATATAGAGTACCAGAGATGATCCGCATTATCTAACGGAGTGGAATATCAACCAGTGGGGAATTGAGCTCTTCAACCACACTCCTGCACAGTATTCAGCTGGAGAATATACGATGCCCTTAGTATTGGTCCTGAGTGTGTTGGCATCAGCATCCCATGGTATTCCAGCTCACCTACTGAGTAGCTTCTTACGACTTTTTAGTTTTGCAGCCATTTTTTCAATGTAATTTCGGTATATCAGCGTCCTGTCCAGTGAAACACCTAAGTAATTAGTAAAGTTCTTGTTCTGATGATATCGATTCCTGAATTTCACTATATAGATGGTTATTTGCCTGTAGGTTTCTAAGGTGAAATGTGGAGGGACTAGGCTGCAAGGGCTACGTTCTGAAGTAGTCATCCATCTTCTGGAGCATTCACATGCATTATTGGTGGTGTTCATTTTTGCCATGTTTCCGTGTTCTTTTGGATATTAATATTCAAAATGTATCATTTCCCTCCATCCATGCTTCAACTGACATTACCTAAATGTCTTAAAACGTATACATAAGAGTCCTATGTACTTTTTTAAACAAAGCTCAAATACGTTATATTTTACTAACTTTGTTCTACATGTCTTAAAACAATTTGATGTAGTTACTATCAATTTTGGCAAACCTTACAATGTTCTGGTAATGAGCATTGAATTTCCACTTTGAAAATTATACCATAAGTGTTAAAAACCAACTTTTTCAAAGTTTCCTTTCTATCACGTTCATTTATACACAAATGTTGGACACTAGGAGGAAATTTTTCAGATGAAGAAGTATAATTAGTGTCCTGTAACTTATATTTATGTCTATCTGGCAATTAAATTGATTTTCATTTTAATTTGTACACTCCTTCCTTTTTCAGAAAATTGCTAATTTCTTCACTCTATTTGAAGCCCATAACAATCATTTAACGGCACTTCGCCTAATAGGATATTTGAAACTCCATCACGCCTTTTATTCCCCTTAAACCTTTCTAAAATTTCATGTACGGTACAATGCAATTCCTTTCTTAATCTGTTCAGAGATTATGGATTTTATCGTCTATGGAATTGCAATGGATTTACTGTGTATAAATACCAACAATACTGTATTCTCAAATCTATATATATAAAATAGCTTGTCCTGACTGACTGACTGACTGACTGACTGACTGACTGACTGACTGACTGACTGACTGACTGACTGACTGACTGACTGACTGACTGACTGACTGATTCATCATCGCCGAGCCAAAACTACTGGACATAATGAAATGAAATTTTGGGAATACATTCATATTAAGATGTAGGTGCTCGCTAAGAGAGGATTTTTGGATATGCCGTCGGTAAGGGGGTGAAAAGGGGTGTGAAATTTTAAAATGAGTGTATCTATATCTCAGAACTTTAAAAGTTTACAAATATAAAAATTGGTATCTAGAATCTTCTTTAAAAATAAGGAAACACGTATTTTTTTGTTTTCAGAAAATCCCAATAGGAGGGGTGAAAAGGGGTGAAACTGGGGAAAATGGGTTGAATGCCCTTAATCAGGATACCAGTACTTATATCTCAGAAACTGAAGATATTACAGACCTGAAAATTGGTACTTTTGATCTCTTTTAAAAATAAAGAAACACGTATTTTTTTGTTTTTGGAAAATCCAATTAATGGGAGGGTGAAAAGGGGGTGAATTTTTAAAATGAGTGAATCTATATCTCCAAACTTTTAAAGTTTGCAGATGTAAAAATTGGTATTTAGATTCTTCATTAAACATAAAGAAACACGTAATTTTTTGTTTTCGGAAAATCGCAATAGGAGGGGTGAAAAGGGGTTGAATGCCTTTGATGAGGCTACTTATATTTCAGAAACTGAAGATATTACAGATCTGAAAATTGGTGTTTGGGATCTACTTTAAAAATAAAGAAACACGTATTATTTTGTTTTTGTAAAATCCAATTAACGGGGGGTGAAAAGGGGGTGATTTTTTAAAATGAGTGTATCTACATCTCAAAACTGTTACAGTTTATAGATGTAAAAATTGGTATTTAGAATCTCCTTTATTTTTAAAGAAACACGTATTCTTTTTTTCTTTTTTTTTCTGAAAATCCCAATAGGAAGGGTGTAAAAGGGTGAATAATGGGTTGAATGCCTTTAATGAGGCTACTTATATTTCAGAAGCTGAAGATATTACAGACCTGTAAATTGGTATTTGGGATCTACTTTAAATGTAAAGAAACACGTATTTTTTCGTTTTTGGAAAATCCAAATGTTGATGGGTGAAAAGGGGGGTGAATTTTTTAAAATGAATGTGTCTACATCTTAAAACTTTAAAATTTACAGATGTAAAAATTGGTAGTTAGAATCTCCTCTAAAAATAAAGGAACACGTATTTTCTTGTTTCCTGTAAATCCCAATAGGAGGGGTGTAAAAGGGTGAAAAATGGGTTGAATCCCTTTAATGAGGATACATATATCTCAGAAACGGAAGATATTACAGAACTGAAAATTTGTATATGGGATCTCCTTTAAAAATAAAGAAACACGTATTTTTTTTAGTTTTTGGAAAATCCTATTAATGGCGGTTAAACAGAAGTGACAAATTGGGGTGAATTTTTGAAAGATTATCTTGGAAACGTAAAATGTTACAGACGTAAAAAGTGGGTGTTTGGAATCTCCTGTAAATGTAAAGAAACATAGGTGATTTGTTTTTGGAAACTCCACTTAAGGGGAACCCAAAAGGGGTGAAATTTTAAAAAAAAGAATTTTTACAGTATATCTAAAAAAACTTAACATGTTACAGAAGTGAAAAATGGTATTTTAACATAAAGAAACGTGTATTTTTAATTTTCGGAAATACCACTTGGGTGGAGGGGGGTGAAAGTGACTGAAAATGGTGTTGAATTCTTTTAATTAGGCTACTGATATCTTAAAAATGAAGATGTTACAGACGTGAAATTAGATATTTGCAATCTGCTTTAAAAGTAAAGAAACACGTATTCTCGGAAAATCCAATGAAGCGGGGGGAGGGGGGTGAAAGAATTGAAAAATTAATTGACTTTAATTGTATGAGAATATATACATCTAATAAAATCTAAAGTTGTTACAGACGTGAAAATTCGTATTTGGATCTCCTTTAAAAACAAAGAAAAACGCGTTTTTGGGGGGGGGAACCATCTTGGGGGGCGGGAGTGTAAAGGAGTTGAATTCCTTTCATGAGGACACATAAATCAAAAAATCAAGAAGTTAGAGTCGTGATAATTGGTATTTAGAAGATCCTTCACTATTAAAGAAACAAGTATTTTTTACGGGAAAATTCACTTGGGGGGGGGGGAAGTAGTTTGAAATAAAGTGACAAAAGTAAATTATATTTATGGGGATACTTATATCTCAAAACTGAAGGTAATAGACGTGAACATTGGTGTTTGGAATCTCCCTTAAACATAAAGAAACACGCCTTCTTTTAATTGTTTTTGGGGGGGGTTGGCAGTAAAAACTAACGGCAGTGGGGTGTAAAAGGAGGTAAGGCCAATTGATTTTACTGTTCTTAATGTACTTATAAGGATCCTCCGTTGCTCAGGCGGCAGCGCGCTGGCCTCTCACAGCTGGGTTCCGTGGTTCAAATCCCGGTCACTCCATGTGACATTAGTGCTGGACAAAACGGAGGCGGTACAGGTTTTTCTCCGGATACTCCGGTTTTCCCTGTCATCATTCATCCCAGCAACACATAATAATAATAATAATAATAATAATAATGTTCCGGACCGTCGTCAAATGTGCGGACCGCGCTGGAAACGGCTCCTGGACGGGTAATGACTAAGAATGCAGTCCGGCTGCTGGTTCAGTGCCGCGAAGGCACCCAATATGACACCACGCCGGACCTCCTGAAGGATTTTATCCAGATTAAAAATGATTATAGGAAAATACAATATGGCAAAGATTTACGGACCCAACTGACCGGGAAGAATACCTGAGCCTAGCCCGGGAAGTACGAAATCGATTGCTGGAAAGGAAGATTGAAAACGTGCCGTAATCTAATAGAAAACGAGTCAGATCGGGAATTTTGGTGGATTCTCGCTGAAAACGTGTCAGATCGCGAATTTCGGCGGATTATATATCTAAAACAATAAGCATTCAATTATAAATTTCAGTATAATACCGTAGCGAAGCACGGGTACCTTGCTAGTAATGTAATAAGACGTTTGATAGGTCCTTGGAAGTAAAAGAGTGCCGGATACATCATGCGAGAACACTGATCATTGCTTGATGCTACCTTATCAAATAGCTTTACAGATATACGTACAAGATTTAGTGTATCACGATACAACATTCACATCAGGAGAAAAATCATGCATAGTCATAAACTGAATTCAGGGTCTCCATTTAGAAGTCAGGAATTCCACTTCTGCACCACCATTGTCATCACCGCTACTACAATGATTACTACTGGTACGTGGTAGTAGTAGTAGTAGTAGTAGTAGTAGTAGTAGTAGTAGTAGTAGTAGTAGTAGTAAACTACTTTCTGATGGAAACATGGAAACATGGAAACTGAGTAACTTCCATTAGACTAATATGTACCAGGCACATCGATCGCTACAGCTACAACTAGCTCAGTCCCAGTGTATAATTTACACCAGTATGAGTAACATACGCTCTAATCGTTTATGATTAATGCTCACACATGATATATCCCTCCCTTTTAGCCTCTCGAACTAAACCGCAATTAGTAATCACACATTCATTATTAACACCTATGATATATATGTTATATGAACTGTTTTGCAAAACAATCTCTCCAATTAATAATCGAAAGTGCACGATGACAGTACTTTCTTCAGAATGTATGAAGTCAGAGAAATGATTAATCAAAAATTTACAGAAACATGGAAACTGTTAGACTCTAAAGAGCAATTAGAAAGAAGAATTTTAGTTTGAACCTTCAGGTACAGTTATAGTTTCAATCCATAGCATAGGACTTCACTACTTTCGAGTCAAACATATCCGATTAACCGAACTCAAAAAATATCAAAATCAAATACAAATAGAGGATTGTGGAGGCAGTTAGCTAATTTACAGGAGCTTTCAGACTGAACGCTGGAAAGCATAACAGTCTATGAGTATATGTATGCAAAGATATATCCACATTTTTTGTAATATTGCGTTAACAATACATTAATATCATCTCCCACTTCCTACAATTTTAATGGCTTAAAACACAGCAACTTTGCGAAATATATAGCGTGATATATAGATATCTAAAAACTATTAGTCATTCTATATAGCACGTTCAAATGAAGGTATAGTAATCCCCAACAATATATACATATTTAGAAGTTGAAATTAGCCTGTTGCAATATCTGTAAAGACTTCAATTAATAATAATTTAGATTTGCTAAGAAAAACAGAAAATGTTCAAAACTGATATACATTCTGTTAATTATTACATCTTTACGTTACTCCAGAAGATTCCTTATTACTTCCAGATTGGAAGAACATCACAACTCGAAAGCTGTCATTCTTTTGAGGAACCGAAGTTTGAAACCTAGATCTTAGAGTAAGTTTTTAGTCTCCGTAATAGCCAACCCATGGGTCAAACATAGACAATGACACAATTCAGCACAATATCCTAAATACGAGGACTGGAACTAGTGACAACTATATAATGAGTAGAGACACATAATATATTCAAGTGTCTAACGTTAATTGATCTTCGATGTCCTCACCAGAGTTGTGTACAATGGATTGGCAACGGTGGGAAAGTTATCGAATGGCAGAGCCTCTTTTGTTGACAGTACAAATGTCGAGGTCTACGGCCTGAAGAGTCTGTGGAACAGTTCTGAAGCGAATACACGCATCTTAGGATGAAGTCGAAGTTGCAGGAATTTTGATGTGGGTTGTATGATGGGTAGTAGAGCACTTCCCAGCCCCATCAATTTGAGTATCAGCCACAGTATCCGCTGCAGTCACTCGAGGAGAATCGTACAACGGATAATTTCTGTAGGAAGTGTCTCTTTTATCGAAACACTGATCCTTGTGTCCCAAAAATAGCCTTTAATGAGCCTTGTAGGTATGCCCATGTGTTGCCACTCAGTAATACGTCATCATTAAAATACATTCTGATGAGTGAGAGTCGGATGAACGACTGAACAACGTAGTGACCCGTAATGCCTCTACTTGTTCGACTGGTGTTGATTTTTCTCCCTTGAGAACTATTCCGTAGATTGTGCATCAGAAGAATGCTTCCTCCGCGCTATTAATTGAAGGAAATGGCACCGATAACGACATTATTTGACAAATTTTTCAACATTTATGACTACATCGAAGCACATATATATTCTGCGTCGCTAGTAATTAAATAGTTGGCACCATTAAAATGTTTAACTCACGAATCTCCAACTACGAACTTCTTTCTATTTTAATACGTGATGGTGATAGTAGTTCTATTACTGGGGCTGTGAGCACAAAGTGGAATACAGCACCTTAATTATGGAGTTCAACACCAAGGTATCGATCATATCTGGCGATGTTCTCGTCGTACTTGTCAGTAAATGTGTTCTCATTTGAGGCAAATTGTTGAAGCTGAGATATGATATAAGGCGGCTGTGTTGTAATGCGCATTTCGCTAACGACCCAACCTCATTTATGAGGAGATATGACGTCACCAGTGTCAGCTGGGGAGACACATTGCGGATGCCATGAATCTTCGATGGGCCACCATCCAATTACTTGTATGGCAACGAGCATTATGCTAACTACTAATGGAGCAGATAAATTTCTACTGTTAGAATTGTACTTGTAAGAGCGTACGTGTATTAGAGTATATTGTTGTTCGTATAAATAGCATCTAACATCTAAGTGGATCTAGTGCAAGTAGATGACACTCTCAGTATCGGGAAGAAGTTAAGAAGATAGTTTGGCATTGAAAGGTGAAGGATTTGCGTTTTTAAGAAAAGTATTTTATTTGGTCGGTGAATTTTCAGATACAACTCTCAAAATAATATTTACGAAAGGGAAGGGCTGATGGAGGCTTTTATTGTTCGTTGTATGGGGTGGTGGTAACGGTGTTAATTTTTGTTTGAAAGGTATATAAGGAGATAAATGTAATCGTGAAAGAGGATGAAGAAAAACAGTCCAGTAATTAAAACGAACATCAAAATTGACGATATGGCAGCAAACATTTCTGATGCAAGGTGATAGTAGTCACACAAGATAGTAGATGTATTGCAGAAGTGAAGAGAACAATAGTTTTGGTGAAACATACTTTTCTGAGTAAGAAATATCTCCTAAACAGCAAACATATCAGCGTGGATACTAAGAAAGCTTTCGCAAAATCACTCCTGTGATGTACTCTGCTGTATGTAAGTTATTATTATTTAGCGTATGATGAATACAATATTATATACAATATGTACAACAACCATCTCAAATTCATAACTAAAGTTTCATATCAAAAGTTGAGAGCCAGAAAAGAGCTTCGCTTGAGACACAGTTATTATTATTAGCGTATGGTAACGTACACAAAACAATACAAAGATTAAATACACATGAACAGTAAGTACAAACTATTAAATTCAAAATTACAAGATATACACATTATAACATTGGAAACAATCATGCAAGAAAAAGGGTTCAAAGAGTTAGATCTAAATTCTCAAGCCAATGTATGGCCTCAGCAGAAGCCACCACAAAGTCCTGGCTGGATCCAGCAAATGCCTTTCCATTGCATTCGGTGACAATATGGTCGATTTGAGACACAGTGTTAAGTCCTCTATCGAGCCTCAAGCATGCAAAGGACACTAAAATGCAGTGTGATCCCCTGCAAGTGCCCAGATGGATTTTTCCTTCCCAGACGGTAGTAGAGGACGCTAAACCGAATTAGAAACGGCCAAGGTAGATGTGGAGCCACTCTCTGCACATGGGGATGAAACTGTATGTAAGAGAAACGTGGATGTTACGAGAATCAGAGCTGAACACTTTCAAAGCGGCAGAAATGTTGATGCGGAGGAAGATGATAAGAATGCTTTCCCAGAGTTTACATGCAACACATATCCAGCTGACTGGGCTGAAATAAAGTGGATAATTAAAGGCCAGTCAGCTTGACATATTGACAGTGTCAATGTTTTCTAATACCACCTCTATCTCAACTTGTAGATCAATGGCTATATAATCTTCTACATTGACATTACCATAATTACACTGTTTATTGCAGCAATCAGTATCTCGGCTATCTGACATCCATTTGGAATACCCATGTACTGAAAAGTTTTAGGAAGGAAATTTACATATTTTTTTTCCGTTATAGTCGCAAAATTTCCTTCTGCTTCTGCGTCAGACAGGTTCCGCTGAATACAGGTATACGGGACCGGGAGATTTTTCGATATGGACAATTTCCCGGTTCATAAAGGTTCCGCTAAAGGCAGGTTTTCCTGTATTAGTTTCGTGTGGAAGTTTCCAGCCTGGTGCAACTCATATAAAACAGACTCTCCAACGAGGGTGGTGGCAACTGCCGTGTATGGGAACTGCGTGGGTGTTTTTAGTGCATAATAGTGTTGCTGAATGTTGGGGACAGGACAAACACCCATTTTCCAAGTCACAGGGAATAACCATTTAAGGTTATAATCTCCGACCCGGCTAGAAATTGAACCCTGGACCCCCTAAAACGAAGACGACTACGCTCACAATTCAGTGAAAGAGCCGGACTTCTTGAAATTAGAAAATATTTTGTGTAACCATGAACTTCGATTCGAAACACTTCGAGATGTCGTGAAGTGTTACGTGTTCCCATGCTGCTTTGCGGTATCAAACGGCTTCGTCAATGAACAGACTCCCCGGCCTCTTGGATAACTGGTTCGTGTGCTGGCGTTTGGTCGTCAGTCAGTCACAACTGATCTGCACTTAGGGTTGTCGCGCAGCTGGCAGTTGTTTGCCTAGTCTTTTCTGTAATGGTTTCAAATAAATTGCACATTTATAATTCGGTTTCATATTTACAAACTGAAGCCGACCAGTAGTGATTTTAGTGAAGCATGCCGAAGAGAAATCAACCTTCTTAGCGCTTTCTTAGCTTATGCTACCTAAACCGTCAATGTTACACCCCCCAGTACGTGGGAGGAAATTTAAGCATAAAAATCTTTACAAAAAAAAAGAAAGTCTTCGGTGTTATATAGGCCTATCTGTGTGTAAAAGGTAACCTTAAATAAGCGTTTTGTTGTAAAAGTCAACTTTGAAATTAGAAAATATATTTTGAGATTAATCACTTAATCCGTCTCAAAATAAATTGTTTATTCACGTCATTAAGCGTATTAAGATAAAAATGCATGCAAATGCTTTAGTAGGTTTTGTCCAGTGTTGCCAACTTATATTTTCAACATCCGCTAAATACTACTAAAAATCCGCTAAAATTCCGCCAAGAAATCCGATCTCAAGTAATGAGCAATAAACATGAGCAATAATAATAATAATAATAATAATAATAATAATAATAATAATAATAAAAATAAAAAAGTAAACGTCTGCACTCACCTGATCTGTGAGTTTCACGGGATTAATCCCCTGCTTGCGAGATGGTGAGCTAAAATTTGTTGGCGTTTCAGTACCGGGTGCAAACTAGGTGAATCCCCTACCTCAAGGGCCACACACAGACCAGGTCAGTTCATTAAACGGCCTTCCTTCATAGCATGAATATAAATGCTGCTCTCTCACAATTTCATTATCCGTCGTCATTCGTCAACTAAGAGATAAGTACCTTTTCCCCACGCATTACAAATTTATGATACCATGGTCTCATAACATCAAATCCAAATAACATGTTTTCCTCATGTGACTGCTAGCTCCTGACAAGAAATACGGAATAGCTCAGTGACAGACTGGAGTACAAATAAAAAAAAGCGTAAAATGGATATAACACTAAACACAATAAATGTAGAATTCCGCCAAAAAGTTTGCTGTCCGCTAAATGATATATTTCTCCGCCGACAGTCTTCTAATTCCATCAAATTTAGCGTAAAATCCGCTAAGTTGGCAACACTGGTTTTGTCGTTTAAGTAATAATTTCGTGTGACTATTTCTAGCCGAGTGCAACCCTTGTAAGGCAGACCCTCCGATGACGGTGAACGGTATCAGCCACGTGTAGGTAACTGCGTGTTGTTGTGGTGGAGGATGGTGTTATGTGTGGTGTGTGAGTTGCAGAAATGTTGGGGACAGCACCCGCGCCATTATAATTAACCAATGAAGGTTAAAATCCCCGACTCGGCCAGGAATCGAACCCGGGGCCCTCTGAACCGAAGGCCAGTAAGCTGACCATTCAGCCAACGAGTCGGAGAAGTCGTTTAAGTAAAGGCGCAGGAATGGTTTGAATATCGCTTGGAGAGAAAAGAGCGAGCTGAACAGTGTACGGGAGAAGATGTGATTCTGTTTTTCTAGGACAAAAAGGACATGTGACATATGAACGTTGTACTGTAACAAGATATTGTGTGATTTGCTTGTTGGTGTTGTTACTATTTTTGTTAGTATTGTATCTTTTAATATGTGATAAATAAATAAGATGAAACAAAAACAGGCGGAACTAACGGCCTTGCAAAAGCGTTTTACGCCAGGCTGAGTAGCTCAGGCGATAGAGCGCTAGCCTTTTGGGCTCAAGTTGGCGGGTTCGATCACGGTTCGGTCCGATGGTGTTTTGAAAATGCTCGAATACTCCAGCTTCGTGCTGGCAATTTTCTGGCCTGTAAAGGAACTCCTGCGAGTCGGAATTCCTTAGCGTTTGGTCCAGGGGGTACCGGATTCGATTACCGTCCAGGTTAGGGATTTCAATCTCCCTTGATTGATTCCTGTAGCTCGTGAACGGGTTAGGGATTTTAATCTCCCTTGTCCGACTCGTTGGCTGAACGGTCAGCGTACTGGCCTTCGGTTCAGAGGGTCCCGGGTTCGATTCCCGGCCGGATCGGGAATGTTAACCTTAATTTATTAATTCCAGTGGCACGGGGGCTGGGTGTATGTGTTATCTTCATCATCATTTCATCCTCACTACGACGCGCAGGTCACCTACAGGTGTCAAATAGAAAGGCCTGCACCTGGCGAGCCGAACCCGTTCTGGAATATCCCGGCACTAAAAGCCATACGACATTTCATTTTATCTCCCTTGATTGATTTCTCTGGATCGTGGACTGGGTTTTTGTGCCGTTCTCAACACTAGATTTTATCCTAGGCACGGCTCCATTGTCATAGACGTACAGGTCTCCCATGGGTGCCACCTCGAAAGACCTGCACGTGGCCTCACCGGACGCCATACGCTGATTCTGTACAAGGAACCGACTGGAGATCTTTTCACTGTGGATGCGTCGCATGAGTGGGTAACATTACTAACGAACAACACTCGATATTGCCAGAATATCACGTTAAGTCTTAACTCTCCCAAAAAGCAGATATGGAGTCTATTTCGGTCAAATCTTCCTAAATGACGAGATCCATGATCACCGTTACGACACGAAATTTCACTGTGTGGTAAAACCCTGACGCCTTGCATCTCAATAAAATAGCTCGGTATTCATATTTGCAGCAATTTAAACTGGAACAACCATGTTGAGGAAATAAGGTGCAAAGCATATAGAGTTTTGGGATTAATCCGCATATATCTACTGGGAGCTAGAAGGAAAGCAGATCAGACGGCCTATTTGTCATCAGTACGGCCAATATTCTTGTAGGGCTTCCTTCCTTCCTCTACAGTAGAGAACGTGACGAAACTAGAGGGAGTTCAACGCCGAGCAGAACGACTAATTGCTAAACAGGGTCGGTTAAGAACAGCCAGGTCACTAGCCCCCATAACAGCTCTCTGTAAATAAATAGACATTGCTTTCCTGAAAAAATCCCTCGCAGGTAACATTCACATCAACACTTTCAACCGCCCACAGCTGAACTACCGTTCGGCTCAAAGAGGTCGAGGTGTGTCTTTTTTTCTCTCCACTTGCAAGAACAGCCTCTTGCTTCTTTATTCGTTCTGCTCGGCTATGGAATGAACTCTCGCTAGAGAAAAAAAAAACATTCCTACCGAGAAATGTTGTAAAGAGTTAAAAAGAATGTATATTTAATTAAATCTTCTGTACATAACCTAATTTTGTACTTGTGTGGATGTACAGTATGCGTAGGAGGACGGATGAAAGTTTATATGACCCCGAGTGTTTGAGACTGTACGTGGGTATGAATGAGATGGCCTAGCTGAAGTATATGTGGGGTTTCACGTGTGTATATGTAGAATTACTGGAATGTTGAACAGGTCCTATAAGTAACACCTATATGTAAATACGGTGATTGTGTACAGGCCTAAGCCTATAATTGTTAATATTTAATACTGTAATTTTAAGTGGAGGTGGAGGCTCCTTCGTGTATGTGAAACTATGCCATTTCTCCATTCATCATCCCTGAAATGTATAACAATTTTTGGAAAATAATAATAATAATAATAATAATAATAATAATAATAATAATAATAATAATACGGTAATAATAATAATAATAATAATAATAATAGAAGAGCCTCCGTGGCTCAGGCGGCAGCGCGCTGGCCTCTCACCGCTGGATATCGTGGATCAAATCCCGGTCACTCCATGTGAGATTTGTGCTAGATAAAGCGAAGGAGGGACAGGTTTTTCTCCGGGTACTCCAGTTTTCCCTATCATCTTTCATTCCAGCAACACATTTCATTTCATCTGTCAGTCATTTGTCATTGCCCCAGAGGAGTGCGACAGGCTTCGGCAGCCGGCACAATTCCTATCGTCACCACTATATGGGGCTTCATTCATTCCATTCCTGACCGGGTCGAATGACTGGAAACAGGCTGTGAATTTTCATATTTTCAATAATAATAATAATAATAATAATAATAATAATAATAATAATAATAATAATAATAATAATAATAATAATAAACCACGATACAGCAAACACAAAATATAAAACATTGCCCCGTCGTGATGCTTCAGTAGCCTTCTTTGAAGAGACTGCACCAGAATAATAATAAGAAGAAGAATAAATTGTCGTATAGCACCTTAATGCACGCAACTTGATCGATATACATTAACGGTACCTACGTCCGACTCGTTGGCTGAATGGTCAGCGTTCTGGCCTTCGGTTCAGAGGGTCCCGGGTTCAATTCCCGGTCGGGTCGGGGATTTTAACCTTCATTGGTTAATTCCAATGGCCCGGGGGCTGGGTGTTTGTGCTGTCCCCAACATCCCTGCAACTCACACACCACACATAACACTATCCTCCACCACAATAACACGCAGTTACCTACATATGGCAGATGCCGCCCACCCTCATCGGAGGGTCTGCCTTACAAGGGTACCTACAATACGCACCTTGTCACGTCATCGTCGTCATTATCACCATCAATAGCACGATATATCATAGAGCGAAGTTGTTTTGGTATACCATAGCAAACAGCACGGGAGGCTTGTACGAGTGTTTATGCTACTTCCAACTCACAAATTCCCAACTTCTTGACGCTCTGTTACAGTGTAACTTGCTCGTGTCTGCACCCTGCATCTCCTGTGCACGTAGCAGTAAATCATTCGCCTGCCCTGGAGATACACTATAAATCTGTGTTCCAGTCCTTGTTCACTTATGCATTCTCTGCTCCCTATCATCTGACACTCCTGCTGCTTCTCTATGTAGCTCATTCTTTATGTACAGCGGGTGTAAAAGGTGCTACTCCCCATTCTTACTGTACTGGTTATTTCAGGAGATATCTTGTCATTGCTTCTTGTGTACCGGGTCAGAGAAGATTTAGTCACACACAGTGACAAGACATCGTTGTTTAACCTCAATGTATGTCTACACCTTAATCCCGTTTCCTGATACGGGATCGGGGATGAGATGAGATGAAATTATGTTTTACGGTCGGATGCCTTTCCTGATACCAACTCTAGTTGAGGAGCTACTGAAGATGAAATGAATGCTTGTGAGCGAAACTGAGTGAGCGGGTGGAATGAATCGGCCGTGGCCTACGAATAGGAACTGTCCCGGCATTTGCTGGAAGTAAAAAATGGGAAACCACAGAAAAACCATTATCAGGACAGCCGACGGTAAGTTCGAACTCACTCGTGTCCCGAATTCAGAGCTCAGTATCGTTGTTTAACTTCTATAACAATGAAAACTGATCTTCTAAATGTGAGGACCAGGGCCTCTCAAACGCCCAAAATCTCACGCTTGCAAACCAAGGCATAGAGCTTCTGAGCACTATGCATCGGTCTGGTTCGGCTCGGCTCGGATGTTGGAACGCTGCATAGTAAGAGACGGGCGGTGCGAGCGAGACAGACGTAGGAAAACAGAAAGACCGCGCTACTGCTCAAGCTCGAGGAGTAGCGATATGCACTCTAGTCAACTTAGCAAAGTCGTCTTAGGCACCTTCCGCCGTGCAATGCACTGTGAGAGGCCCTGGTGAGGACTAATGATATCGGTCCCTTTATCTTTAAAATAACTGTGTGTCCAAAATATAATGCAATATCACTTATAACAGTTAGGAAATAAGGTAATGATGCTGAAATCACGTTGGATACCGTGGTTCAAATCCCGATCCCTCCATGTGAGATGTGTGCTGGATAAAGCGGAGGTGAGACAGGTTTTTCTCCGAGTACTCCGGTTTTCCCTGTCATCTTTCATTACAGCAACACTCTCCATTATCATGTCATAGCATTTATCAGCCATTAATAAATCACCTTGGGAGTGGCGACCCCATTGGAATAATAGCCTGTATATGCTTCATTCATTCCATCCTTGACCCGGTCAATGACTGGAAAACAGGTTGTAGGTTTTCATTCATTTTCATCTGCATCAAGATAGGGCTTGTTATGATAATAATCACGATAATAGTTATTATAGGCTTAAGTGCAAGTTCCAGACCTTCTAGATTGATGTCATCTAGGTGGCCCACCTGCCTGTTTTAACATTCTAGTAGAAGCTTTTACGATTCATACCGAGTGCGCCACTAGCCTTCTACATCCCAACACCACTGACATGGTGTACTAACGTTTTTCGACACTCTTCCGAAATCGGCTACCTCAGCTGGGATCGAACCTGCGAACTTGTGATCATGAGTCAGACACTTTACCACTCATCCACCGAGGCTGCCGTTTGTTATAATGAATACATGCTAGTGTATAATGAAAATGTAATACTGCACCGTTAACACGAGATGCTGAACGAGCTACGACGGTATGGTGCAACTGACACATCCCTTCCTTCTCCCTGGGGAGCATAGAGCGGTGATCAAGGGATCCCCAGGAGAGTCTGGTATTGCACCCACTTACTTAACTAGTGCCAGGATTCTTTGTTTGAAATGTCCTATTCGATTTCCTGTGGTCAATTCACTTTCGACTCCGATGGTAGTGGACTTGCGAGGCCTAGAGAATCTTCAATCCTCATTCCTTTTTATTTTGCTGATAGCTCAATTCACCGAAGAGTCGGATCCTTTCCACTTGTACCGCCGATCTGTTTTAATATGACTAGTTAACCACAACCAATTGGCCATTCATGGGCCACATCCGTCCCGCCTTGACATTTTAACTGGCCCTCAAGGAATTTTAGAAAACCACTTACCAAAATCAAATAAACCGCGTTTGACATGTAGCAGGCTGCCTGGTATTAACAGGTCATTATTTTGTCTAGCTCATTATCGTTCTCTTTGTAAAAATTTATGCTTTTCTCCGAAAGACCAAATTTTCGGTTTCAATTGTTCCTGTGTATACGAGCTGCATAAGCTTAACATGAAATATTTGACTCCATTGTTAAATAGCTTGTTCTCATAATCAGGTTATAATTAGTGTGAGAACAAAGAGCCTCTGTACACACTATGTGATGCAGGGAACTTAGAATAGGTCTGCATAACTGGCTGATACCGGCCTGCCCAGGGCAACTTTCTTCTCGCTGTGCGTGTGCCTTCCTCACAATAGTCGCAGCCCCTCCCTCTCCGCTGATCGAATGCAAAATCTACACAATTTGAACCGAAACGTTCCTTACACAGACTAGCTGCTAACATCTTCAGTATAATCGGTACTACATTCTTATGAGAAACAACTGTTCCTTGAATTAAATTATCTAATGCCAGGTCCGTACCTCTGTATCAGACGTTCACCTCAAAAACTGCCTAAGACTAACAAGTGCGTAGAACCTGACTCCAAACATTGAATAACTCATCCAACAGAAAAGATGACAGATATCTCGAAGCCACTGACATTGTGACAAATTGCGTGTCCTTTTATGTTTTATTTATTATTTTGGATTTGAAACAGATCCATAAAATTTGTTTAAATATAAGTTCATCATTTTTCGTCATGTTCAATGTAGTGTTGAAATGTTCATTACGTTGATTGTCACATGTATCACGGTATCTGTAACCTGTCGTAAAAGGAGACTAAAAGGGGTCACAGAGTCTTTCATTTTTGTAGCATTTTTGAGCTTGACATTGCTTCCAGTTATTTTTGTCAGGCTACTCGCTTTCATATTTCTTATCCGACCTCCCTTGATCAAATGTTGTTCTTTTTTCTGTTCCGATGGTGTTAGGTTTCCGAGGCCTGGGGAGTCTTTCATTTTCAAGCCCTTTATGGTGATTGTATTTCTTTGGACAAATACATTCATTCTAAGCATTGTTGGAACTTTTAAAATTTTGCTTAGGATGGTTGCCCGGTTATACCCCTTGAGTCAATAGAAACTTGATGATCTGCATTCCTTCTGACCATTTACAAATGAAACTGTCCAATTAAAGGATGATGTACATGAAATGCAGACATTAGTGTAAGTAACCACCAAACACACACACTTTCCTACTACTACTAAATGTTTTCATTCCTCCCCTGAAGGGGGAGGCGGGCCTCTTAGACGGTGGCGCCGTCTCTCAGGCTGGGAGATTTGTTACGGTGAAGGAGATGTGCGGAGAAGGTGAGGGGGTGGGTGGTCGTGGCCTATACTACGAACTGTCCCGGCATTCGCCTTAGTGCAGAAGAATGGTAAACCACGGAAAACCATTCTCAGGACAGCCGACGGGTTGGGCCAGGCGTGAAGTCCAGCACTGTGCTCCAGACCCGTCTCCCGAATGCAGAGGCGTAGAGCCACGGTAGAGCCGTGGCACACATTCCTTGAAATACAGTATAATGGTGATTCAAATTTTGCACAATGAATGACGATGACATTACATAGATAATAGTATTTTGTATGTAGATACGATAATAAGCTTTTGGGCTTTTTTTCACAGAGAACTTTGCTCTGCGTCTTCAAAAGATAATCTCGTCTGTTCACGAGTAAGACCTCTAAAAATGAATGAAGGTTTGAATGACTTGAACTTAAGAATGCTTTACCGTTGTCTATAGTAAGTGGTACTCTTGTTCGCCACTAGATAGCTCCCTGTGCGCAGTGCGAACCATCTCGTGATGAGGAGAATACGAGTTTGGAAAAAATCGGAAAGAAATAATAATAGTGAAAGGACACCTATACAAATCCTTAATGGCTGGCAACTACGTATTATTCAAGTGACAAAGAGTGTCCCTGTTGAAATACGTATTACCATAGCTTCCCGTATAATCCCAGTGTAAGTGCTCGAACATCGGGTTGGCGGATACAAGGTGAGTCTGGGCCTACACGTGGTCATGGAGACGACTTCACTTCTCTTGGGGAGCGGACGCATACTTCCCGTCGCAGCAACTTCAAATCTTTTGCTCGGCCGGGTGGCCTTCATCTATATTCGCTACCCAGCCGACCTCAATTCAAACATATAGGCTGGCACCTAGTTGGAGGTCAGCCTTCCCAACACCACCATGCACACCTGTCTTCTCAGCGGTGTTGATCCCGCTCTCACCGATACTGACATATATCACGAACTCCGCTCAACCGGCGCCCCCGTCTACGATGCCTGCAGACTGTTGGATGGCACTACTGGATTACGGTCATCAAAGGTTCTTCTTTATCTCCCCAGCGTGGACGATGTGACCCGCCTCCTCGACACCGGCGTTACTATCTATCAACGCTTTTACCACGTGGAGCCTACTCCTCCGAACATCATCGCCCAACTCAACACAGATCCTGCTAACCTGCTCGCCGAAGTTGATTCTCCACCCAGGACGCCGCAAGAAGAGTCACTGCCCCCTTTTCCCACTTCCACGACCACTACTACCACCACCACCACCATTACGACTTCAGTCTCTACCACTTCCAATACTCCCCCCGCTACTGTAACAACCTGTCATCCTTCGTCAATAATGATATCATCCCTTCCTCTTACTTCACTTCCCGCACAATCTATCCCCCAGCAACCCGCTATGAACGTCTTGGATTCCCACGCAGCACCGCCACCGCCACTATCTCCATGCCCTGACGCCGCAGCAACCGCCGAGTCTCTGTCATCGCCAACGCAACTACCACCATCATCCACAGCTATGCCTAGCTGTGTACTTCGCGGCATCGACCCTACAATCTCATCACAGGAAATACTCCGGGAACTTCAAGCAGCTGGTGTCCCCGCCCGCCGTGCGTCCAGGATCCAGAACGACTCCGGTCCTACATACATGGTCAGACTACACCTTCCAACTGCCAACGATGTACACCATCTTATTCACAACGGAGCAACTATCTACCGCCATCGGTATAAAGTGGAACCCTCTCGTTCATCGCCCCTACAACTTCGTAATTCCCTTCCCAACACGTCTCGTCGCCCCCGGCCAGCCCCTCCATCCTTCGAACCTCGTCAACCAGCCTGTCCGCCCCTTCCCCCGACAAGTTTCTTCGCTACACCCCTTCCGACGTACGAACTCCTTCGTCTCCTCACTACCTCCCTTTGTAATCTCACCGCTACCCTCAATCTTCTAACCTTTCATCTCCACCCAGGCACACCGCTCTAACCTCCACACCTCGTACATAGCCCATCTGTCCTTGTAAATCTGTCATTAAAACCATCGATAACCGACACGTCCTTTCTTCTCATCTCCATTACTTACTCACATCGCCTTTTTCCCCATCTCCCTCTTTTTCTCACCTCTTCCCAACCCCGTCATCTCTCCTGGCCAGAGAGAGGGCGACACCCTCTAGGTGGCCCGCCCCACCCCTTCAGGGTGGGGAATGAAAGCATTGAAACAACAACACGTGGTCATGGCTGGTCCGTGGTCTAACAGCTCTGCACTCTGTCCGGCCAACTGAGGAGAGGAGGGATGGCCACGGTTCTACGCTTCTGAATTCGGGAGACGGAGAAGGGCTAGTCCCCACCTTCGGCTGTTTTGAAAATTGTTTTCCGTGGTTTCCCATTCTCCTGCACTAAGGTGAATGCCGAGATAGTTCCTAGTATAGGCAACGAACGCCTACCCCGTCACTTTCTCCAAGCATCTCCTGGTCTGAGAGACGGCGTCACCGTTTAAGAGGCTCACCTTCCCCTTCAAGGAAGGAATGAAAACATGTCAGCAGTAGTCGAACATCTTGGAACGCGACATACATAGGGCGTGCTCAGCTACTGCTGATTTGTCTGGCTGTTCGAGACGGATATTACGTTGGTGTTCCTTGATACGAGTACCAATGGACCGTAATGTTTGCCCAATGTATACCTTGCGACAAGTACAGGGAATTTTGTACACTCCAGGGTGTATTTTGTATGGCTTATTACTAAGTGGTGCAGCCTTTGTAAGGCAGACCCTTCAACGATGACGGGCACCATGTGTTATAAGTACAATGTACCTTTAAAAAATAAGGAAACAAGGAGAAACTTTATTTTACAGGCAGATAAAAGAATACATAGTAGCACACATTGCTATTCAACATACTCACTATTCTTATCCAAGCGCTTGTTCCTCTACATCAAGACATCGATGTTGGTTAAGACAGAAATCTGCTTCCAGTTTCTGAAGCCACGTCATGACGATCATCCTCGTGCTTCATCAACGATCCGAAGAGCGGAAATCACTGGAGGCCTGGTCGGACGGTCATCGCTCAGCCCAGCTCGACAAGGTTTGTCTTTTTTTTTTTAGGTGAGTTAAAGAGAGTAGATCTGTGTTAGTATGTGGTTTTTTTCGTGGGGGGGGGGGTGCCGTGAGGCTCCGCCCCGCCTCACAGCCCGTGGTGACCTACCTGTTTGGACAAATGACCGACAAGCGAGTACTAACGCAGGAACATAGCCTAGTACAAGAGTACAGAATAACTTGAGGTGCAAAGGCTGGTCTTCTGCCAGCTACTTCCACCCCTCCGTAAAGGAGAAGTTATGAGAAACCTCCCTAAACCCACCAGGCAATCCCATATCTCCTTTCGGCACTGGTTACCCTGTCGCGGTCATACCAAGACATCCCCGGCGCTAGACCACTGCCGCTCAAGAGCCACTGTCACCCCCGGTCCATGGCCGCCTGCAAGGCTTTCAAGGTAGAAAATGGAGAAGATAATAAAATAAAAAAGAAATTTTGACGCGCGGTCGAGAGAGAATAAATAAAACTAGTCTTGCAAACGACCATGCGGATGGCCAGTAATGCGAAAGCTCTTCCCAAAGGGGCTACTTCGCATACCCCCTTCAAATTAGGAAATTATTGCAGCCAACACTTATAACATTAAGGACGGACCGCATAGAGAATGTGGCGGTGCCGCACCATTGTTGTCACAGCGCTGGTGGTGGTGCTGAATATTTTTTAAGAGGACGTACAACTGGGCAATCATCCTCCGATAACACTAATCAGAGCGGGTGGGGGTAGAGAGTATCTGACAATTACAAAAGTGAAGGAATCGGCCAAAGAAAGACAAAGTCCACTACGGACATGAAAATGAAAGACTCCCTAGGCCCCGTGACCTAATACTGTACCGTCGGGGTCTGAAATGAACAAGAGTTGATCAGCTGAAGTCGGGTAGGACAGATGAAAGTGAGGAGCCGGGCACAAGCAATGCCAAGGCTCAGCTAAAGACCCCGTGGTCACCAACCCACGCTCCCAAGTTAAGAGTCCCTGGAGCCTCTTATAGTCGCCTCTTACGATAGGCAGGAGATATTCTGAGTGTTATTCTACTGCACCCACCCAGGAGATCGATCAATTGATTGACTTAGGTTACCCCTTTTGGATGGTAGGTATACTGAACGTCAAGCCTGCAGCGTTTTGAGCTGCAGCCAATAGCCAACGGAGAAGCCTGTTGTGTTGTGAAATCTGCTTCACAAGCTACTGCCCTGGCCTCTGCTGCTGCCAATACTCAACCCCTGATCAGTGGAGATGGTAGCTGATGGTTTAGCAAATTAAAGTCCGGCTTTGTGGCTAAATGGATAGAATGCTTGCCTTTGGTCCGATGGCCCCGGATCAATTTTCAAAATCAACCCTCTCATAGTGTTAATATTCCTGGCTTGGGGACTGGGTGTTTATGGCGTCTTCGTCATTCACTTTATCCTCATTATGACACCACCAACCCTACACAGATTCCATGCACCATTATTATTATTATTATTATTATTATTATTATTATTATTATTATTATTATTATTATCATTATTATTATTATTATTATTATTATTATTATTATTATTATTATTATTATTATTATTATTATTAAATAAAATTGCTGAATTTTAAAGCGATCGTACCCTTTGTTCACTGGTTTATTAGCTTCCTCGGGAGATCAGTGGTGGTGTCTGACCCATGATCACGGGTTCGATTCCAAACAACAAAAGAAAACCTGAAAGATTGCATTTCATTTTAGCAGTTGTACCTATAAAAATAAAACTATACCGCTCCCATAACATCAACCGTGCAGTGTCTTCCAATAAGGATGTAGAAGGAAACAGGCGTGAAATACCAGCACTCTCTTATCTATATGATCAAGTCAGAAGTATGAGATAAGGAAGTATATACAATGAGTAACGCATGGTTGATATTAGTGGCGATCTGACGGACCGAAGCCTAGCACACCTATATCCCCCGGTCCCAGCTCCTATCCAATATACAGCAGCAAGCCGCTGTGGGAGAGTATAGGGGAGAGGGACGAGAGTCTGGGCTGCGATATCAGTCTCCGATGCTCAGCTGTCAGAAATACATGCGACGTTTTTTCTCACTGCTATCAAATTTGAAAATAGACCAATGTGTCAGATGCCTACATTATAATGATTATTTATGCGCAGTTTTAATTTAATAATAATAATAATAATAATAATAATAATAATAATAATAATAATAATAATAATAATAATAATAATAATAATTCCATCGTTCTCAACTGAGGTTTGGGCTTCACTGATGGTCTTGGTAGCCCTCAGTATACGCCACTGCTACAATTAGGTGCAGAACAACCCACCATTATGAAATAAATATCCGTACAAATATAGCACTATTCTGTCCCTGCACGCGGTGATTGAAGCAATACGTTCAGTGTGGCGCAGCGAGCGCTCGTAGCAGAAACTAGAGTTTGATCACATGGCCCATTGCGAATGTATGAACCGAAATGGCGGCTAAGCATACCCATAGAGCCTTACACGGGAGTGTGACGTCACAGTCCGCTGTGCTATAACTATAGGTTGCATTCGTACTTAGTCTCAGTTAACATAATGGAGGTTACTGCGGAAGGTTCGAAGCGGAGACTCCCGACTTCGTTGTCGTTCGACATTATTGGGAAGGATTTTTACTTATTTATGTACGCTTAAGGGTTTACATAAAACCTTGAACAAACTGAAGAAATGTAATCTAAAAACATTATATTGTTTATCATAGTATGGATTACGATCAATATGAAGATGAAGATCGTCTAGCACTAATAAAGCGACTAAAGGAGGAAGTGATCAACCAAGAGTTAGGTATTAGCGTATTAGCGTATTAAATATCGTTCAAAACTGAATACGCACTAACTACGACGATGCCGTTCTCTTACGCATTATTAGCACATCGCTAGTCCTACTCCGTGGTTAAATGGTTAGCGTGCTGGCCTTTGGTCACAGGGGTCCCGGGTTCGATTCCCGACAGGATCGGGAATTTTAACCATCATTGGTTAATTTGCCTGGCACGGGGGCTGGGTGTATGTATTGTCTTCATCATCATTTCATCCTCATCACAACGCGCAGGTCGCCTACGGGTGTCAAATCAAAAGACCTGCACCTGGCGAGCCGAACCCGTCCTGGGATCTCTCGGCACTAAAAGCCATACGCCATTTCATTTCAGCACATTGCTAATAATAATGTTACTTGCTTTACGTCCCACTAGCTACTTTTTAAGGTCTTTGGAGACGCCGAGGTGCCGAGATTTAGTCCCGCAGGAGTTCTTTTACGTGCCAGTAAATCTACCGACACGGGGCTGTCGTATTTGAGCACCTTCAAATACCACCGGACTGAGCCAGGATCGAACCTGCCAAGTTGGGGTTAGAAGGCCAGCGCCTTAACCGTCTGAGCCACTCAGCCCGGCAGGCACATTGCTAGATGGTTCGTAAATATGATTATTAGAAAAACTAAACCTGAAATTTCCATACGTAAGAATTATTTGAAGTACGGGTAAGTTAAGTTTACGTCGTTCTGTTTACTTTCAAGACAATTAAACTGTAAATATAAACAATGAGCTATCCGTTCACCTCTCCTACTGAATTTTTCTTGAATTGGTAAACCGATCACGAAGTTCATTACAGGCAGATTTGATCAATGTTAAAACCTGGGGGTGGGAGAATTTGGTTCTAATCTGATAAAACAATATGAATCAGTAAACCTATCAAGATGGACTGTGAATCGAAGAATTCAAGATCTTAGCGAGGAAGTACGGGTTTTATTGCCAGCCCGCAGGTCACCGCTAGCGCACTGGCAAGCGGCTGCTCGCGAAATGTTCTTTTTTTTTTGCTAGCTGCTTTACGTCGCACCGACACAGATAGGTCTTATGGCGACGATGGGACAGGAAAGGGCTAGGAGTGGGAAGGAAGCGGCCATGGCCTTAATTAAGGTACAGCCCCAGCATTTGCCTGGTGTGAAAATGGGAAACCACGGAAAACCATCTTCAGGGCTGCCGATAGTGGGGTTCGAACATACTATCTCCCGAATACTGGATACTGGCCGCACTTAAGTGACTGCAGCTATCGAGCTCGGTCGAAATGTTCTAACGGGCCAAGTCTGCACTTGCCTGATTTGGGGCGTACTTTGACTGTACCATCAATGACTAAAGGTTTGATTTTCTTAATCATTTCTAAATCTCACTTTGCAGATAAACCTAACAATATTATGTACTGAATTGTTTGGTACTATTCCGAACAACTTTGCAGATGTGTGATGGGTGTAATGTTTTGATTATGTTCCTTGCCGCGTAGCTTATATCGTATTGCTCCAGGTTAGTGTTGATCAGCGTTTCTAGGAGGTCAGTCCAAGGCTCTGGTAGTCTGCCACATTGTCGCTTCGCGTAGGACTTCCCCCGGGCAACCAGCTTCTTCAGCTACGAGCGATACGCCCAAAGAATGTAAGGATTTTTTTTCAAGGTTGAGACTCTTTGTTGCCGTCAGATTTCATCGAGATCGGATGCGTTAGTTCTTGTGCTGTCCACGGGAAATGACAGCACCACATCTCAACGCCTCAGTGCGGTGGCGATCAGTGGTGCGTAAAGTCCATGTCTCTGAGGCGTAGGACATAACATGTTCACCTTTACTAGTTTTTAAATCACATGAAGCTACCATCAAACGCAGGTTATCTAAAGATCTAGGCTAATAACTCGTAGATTGAGAAGCCAAACGACTGTGATACGTATTATTTCGCATTCTATCATCAGCAGTTAATGAATCACCAATATTCCTCGACAAATAATTTTTAAAGGGCACTCATATAACTGACCATGTGCTCTCCGTTTAGCGGAGTCGCTGAACTTCTGTGTCACAGCCTTCGTTATTATGATCCAGTGCAAAAAGTCTTGTGGTACCCAACCTTGTGTGCATCAAGTACAATAGGATTTTTTGGTTGTTGATCTTTTACTTATCAGAAAGGTGAAATCAAAGTTGCACCAGCCTGAAATCGTAAATTTTATATTACATTGCCTGTGCTTAAAAATAGACATGAAGTGAATTCGAGAATTAAAATACTGTTTCCAAATAATATGTACTTGACACGCGTGTGAACTTGCGTGCTGTATGAGTTTACATGAATTAAGGCTAACCATTGAAATTGAAATATCTGAAAAGATTGTTGTTACTCAATCTGTTAGAGCGTATCTCCAGGTCCACTATGTGTATTGCAGTGGGCTCCCGTTGCAATGAACTCCTCTTCTGTGTCCCTTTTTTTTTAAAGGAAATTTCCACTAAACCACTAATCTTAAACGTCTGCTGTGAACCACTCTTTGTATGAAGGGCGGTGGACTCGATCAACGAAGCTAACCAATACGTCACGCTGGCCATTTGACACCCACGCAGACCGTCTTCAAGGGAAACATTCGTCTTGGAAGGTCAAAGTCCTTAATTTGCTCTTGTTACCACAGAGTTTCAACTTCGATTGTAGTATTATTATTATTATTATTATTATTATTATTATTATTATTATTATTATTATTTATTTCTTCGTTATGCCCAACTGAAGAGCGTGACGGAACTTATTTAGCAGATGTTGTTGCCTTTTCCTTCTCCCAAAATCTCTTCATCTTCTCGCTGTGGCTTTTCTTGCAACCTTCTGACCAAGTTCTATTGGTGGTAGTGCTCGGATGATGTTTAAAGCGTTGATTGCCGACTAATTTTCTGAACTTAGACCTGTCTAACACAATTTCATCTGTGATAACTATTTCTTGAAGATCTTTCCCAACTTCGAGCAGCCAATTGCTTTTTACTTTGATGGATAGGGCAAGGTTCAGAATTGTTTTGGTCAATCTCTGATTACTCATTCTGAGCATATGTCCATAAAATTTCAAACGTATTTTTCTAAATGTGTCTGATATTTTCTCTGAGTGTTGGTACAGGTTGTGAGATTTCCTTATCATTCAAATTCACCCTGTACAAACTGGTCTAAAAATGTCCTTAATATTTTTCTTTCTTGCTTTTCTACGTCCTTAATATATATATATATATATATTATAATAATAATATTTATCATCATCATTATTATTATTATTATGAAACAGATTGGCGAAGTGCTACATCCTAAGCCAAAAGACAGATTGTCGCGTGATTGTCGTTTTTTTAGTCTGGCCTTCTTGCCATACGTACAATCTGTCACGGATATATTAGGCTTGGCAATATTCTCAGAAGGCACAATATCAAGACCATGTTTAAGCCTAATATCATCATGGACAATTGATTGCGATCTGTTAAAGATCTTATTGGTTTACACTGTGCTGGAATATACTGTATATGATTCCTTGCTCCTGTAGATCGGTTTATGTTGGCCAAACATGTACGAAGGTGGCAACGAAAGTTAAAAGAGCATCGCACGCACTTACGTCCTTGCCAGCCAGAAACGTCTGCTGTGGCAGAACATGCCATATATAATGACCATCAAATAATTTTTGATGCAACTTCTGTCTTATATCAAGAGAAACATTTTATACCTTTAATCATTCGTGAGGCGATAGAAATTGCTAAACACCCGAATAATTTTAACGAAGGTGATGACTATATTCTGAGTAGATCATGGCTACCCTCCATAGTTAACTCGTCAACATCTTTCTCCTTGACGCTGGAGGCTCTGGAACGAACTGTATTTCTAGCAGTGTCTCTCTATCTTGAGTCTGGTTACTATGGAGTTACAGTTGCCAATACGTTATGTGTTATTGCTCTGAGGACGATCCTGGTCGCAGGATCGAAACGCGTCAGCAGATTATAAACATTACGCGACCTAATATCCCCGAATTAATATTATAATGTAATTTTGTGGTCGTGAAATTCTAAGTATTAATTTATTATTATTATTATTATTATTATTATTATTATTATTATTATTATTATTATTATTATTATTATTATTATTATTATATAATTCGCTGGGGCCATCAAGGACCACGTTAAGTCTTGTTGCATTTGACACTGAACTTGGCCTTCTTTAGAACCCAAATTTCCCTCATTCTTTGTGAGTGGGCCTGCTTACGCTCCTCTGTCCAAGGGGCACCGTGTCTTCTATTCGGTTGCTCGTCTCGGTTTAGCCCGTTCGCCAATATTTTCTTGCGGAAGAGATCTCTGTTAAGGGCATCTTCAGCTGAGATATGTAGCATTTGCAGGTCTTCTTTGGTATTTCTAAACCAGGGAATTGTGGTTTTGAGGTTTGAATCAAAAAAGTGAAAGATTTCTTTAGTTAACTTTCTTCCGTCCATTCTTTTCAGATGACCGTAAAATCGTGCCCGTCTTTTTCTGCTTGTGTCGGTAATTTTCTCTATTTTACTGTAGACTTCCTCGTTGGATCTCTTTTGATGGATTCCATTTCTGTACTTTGATCCCAAGATTCCTCTCTCAATTTTGCGTTCTTTTTTCTCCAGTTCTTCAAGGAGTCCTTTGTTGGCATTTAGAGACAGGGTTTCGGCTGCATATAGAACTACTGGCTTCAGAACTGTTTCATAGTGACGTATCTTGGTGTTTTGGGAAAGGCATTTTTTGTTGTAGATTGTGCGGGATGTTTGGTAGGCTATTTCCAGTTTGCGTACTCGCTCCTGAAGTGCTTCTTTGTCCAGTCCATTTTTCATGATGATCTCACCCAGGTATTTGAATTTGTCTACTCGGGTGATGTCCCCGTATTTTGTATGGAGTTTTGGAGGAGCCTCTTTGATGTTAGTCATTACTTCTGTTTTCTCAAACGATATCTGCAAACCAGTTTGTTCGGCAATTTCCTTTAAAATTTCAACTTGAGCTCTAGCGGTTTCTATGTCATTTGAGAGAACAGCAATATCATCGGCAAATGATAAGCAGTCTGTTGCGATCCCCTTGGATTTGGTTCCTATTCTCAATGAACTATAGTTGGTTTCCTGTAATCTCATCCGCCAGGTTCTGATGATCCTTTCAAGAACACAGTTGAAGAGTATCGGGGATAGCCCATCACCTTGTCGGACACCTGTTTTGATGTCAAAGGAATGCGAGAGACATCCGTGGAACTTCACCTTAGATTTTGTATCGGTCAGGGTGGCTCTAATTAATGCCAGCAGTTTCAAATCAACTCCGAATTCATTTAAGATGTTTAGCAGGACTTCCCGGTCAATGGAGTCGTACGCTTTCTTAAAGTCCACAAAGACAGACACATACTTCTTGGACCTTAGTGTACATTATCTGATGATCGTTTTGAGATTTTGGATCTGCTCGGCTGTTGAGCGACCTTTTCTGAACCCTCCTTGGTATTCACCTATTTGATGTTCGACTTGTGCTTCCAAACGCTCCAGGATGGCAAGTGATAGAATTTTGTAAGTCACGGGTAGTAAAGATATTCCTCTGTAGTTGTTGATGTTCTTCATGCTGCCTTTTTTGTGTAATGGATGGATCAAAGCTATTTTCCAATCTTCGGGTAGAGTCTCCTTGTTCCAAATTTCTTCTATTTGCTTTTGCAAGATATCAAGTGATTCCTCTGGGGCATGTTTCCATAGTTCTGCTAGTACTGAGTCTTCCCCCGGCGCTTTGTTATTTTTGAGACGGGCAATGTGGCGCTTGATTTCATCTCTGTCGGGTGGTCTGGAATCTGGGTACCTGAGTAAGGGTTCCTTGGTTTCAATGGGGCTTTGCGGTTTAGAGGAATTAAGTAAATTCTTGAAGTAGTCTGCCAGAATGCTGCAATTTTCTTCATCTGACGTCGCCAGTGTGCCGTCCATTCGCTCAAAGCATAGAGATGGTGGTTTATAGCCAGTGAGTTTGCATTTGAAGGCTCTGTAGTACTCTCTGCTTTCATTCTTCCTAAAGTTTTGTTCTATCTTTTCAGTGAGAGATTTTTCGTATTTACGTTTCTCAGTTCTGAACACCCTAGCTGCTTGGGCACGTTGGTTTTTGTAGGTTTCCCAATCATTTTCTGATTTCGTAGAGTAGTACTGTTTCCAAGCATTGAGTCTTTCTTGGAGGACTGATTCGCAGGTACCATTCCACCAAGCATGCTTTTTGCTTCTCTTGATTTCTGCAACGTCTTTGGCGGTCTCAACAAGGAGACTTTTGGCGTTGTTAAAGTCACAGTCATTTGGTCTAGCCTTCTCCTGGAACTCCTCGACCCTTTGCCGAAGTTTATCATTGTCGAAGCGTGTGATCTGTTTGGTTGTCTTCCTTGTGTTTGCGGGAATTGGTTTGAATTTGATAAGAGACATATAGTGATCTGAGGCCACATTGATGCCTTTCTTTACCTTGACATTCATAATCTCAGGGCTTTTTCTCCTGAAGATTGCAACTTGATCAATTTGGAACTCTCCGAGAGTTTGGACGGGAGAACGCCAAGTCATTTGCTTTCTGGGTAGATGACGAAAGTGGGTCGACATGACCTGCAGGTTGTGATTTTCGCAAATGGACACCAGTCTTTTGGCATTGGGATTGGCCCTTTTGTGAGCAGGGTAATTTCCTATAACTTTCTTGTACTTCTGTTCACGACCTAGTTGGGCATTGAAGTCACCCAAAAGAAGCTTGACATGGTGTTTGGGGATTTTGTTTAATTTTTCATCCAGTAGGTCCCAGAAATTATCAACTTCGTCTGGATCAGACTTGTTCTTATCGTTTGTAGGAGCATGTGCGTTAACTAGAGCGTAGGTTTTTTTCGCGCATTTAATTGTGAGTATAGACACACAGGTTCGAAATTTGCAACCGATTTAAGGATTTTGGTTCTAACAGCAAACGCAGTTCCAAGCATCACAGCTCCATTGAGGATTCCTCTTTGCGCTTTGCTCTTGAAAAATCGGTAGCCTTCGGATTCAAAAATCTCTTCATCTGGGTATCTTGTTTCTTGTAGGGCCATTATGGATATCTGATTTTCGTGAAGAGCTTTGGTGAGGGTTTTCAGCTTGCCAGTTTGTGTAAGTGAATTTATGTTGAAAGTTGCTAGAAAGGTTTTAGATTTTGGCCTGAGTTTTTGACTCTTCGGGGTACACCGAGACGCTCCGACTCGTCTCTTGCATGATGTCGAGTCTCCCCCAGAATCCGAACGAGACTCGTGCGCCGTGGCGTTCACGACGAGGGGTTTATCCGAAGATTTACCCCCTGGGGTATGTTTCTTGAAATGTTGTGCCATCATGCCTTTTGACTTGACTTTGCTTTGGACGGGTACCCATCCTTTTACAACTAGGGTTGTTAGCCCTAGAGGTTGTCTCAAGATGTTTTCTGGCTTATTATTATTATTATTATTATTATTATTATTATTATTATTATTATTATTATTATTATTATTATTATTATTATTATTATTATTATTATTATAGAGTCTTTTGAATTCTCACAACTTGTTCATATAAATGCTGTGAGATAAGAAGCATCCACAAACTAACGACACTCCTCTTCTGACGGATATTCAACTCTAAAGGTTGTAAGGGAGAAATGCGCTGGTTATGCAACTAAATGACGAAATATGTCACAAAATATCATCTTCTCGCCCCCTCAGAGATTTCCCAAAGAATATTCTCTACCCCTTGTTGTGACCACCCAGGACGTCACAGTGGGACGCCAATGATGCTCGCCGTCCCCGCAGAGAAGCTTATTGAATCCAGAGACGCTATTTGCGATATTTACTGTTAACGATACAGTGCAGCGTCAGCCACAGTTATGTGGGGTGCAGCCGAGGTGGAACCACTGTGGGCCGCTACTGGTGTGATTAAAAATATCAGTCTGTCATTCTAATACATAGAATGTCGCGTGTATAGCCATTGGGGAACCGCTTTGGCCTACAATGTGTGCGATTAAAAATATCAGTTTGTCAATGAAACGCACAAAATAACGACTGTACTGCCATGGGGGAACCGCGTTGGGCTGCTCCTGGTATCGTTAACAAAATAAAACTTGTTAGTTCTAGGTTAATATTAGGTACTCGACTGTAAGGCTACCACGTCTGCCAGTCTTGGTGCCATTAAGGGGACCTGTATGCCAGAAAATTATCAAAATGAGAAGAACACGTGCATTTGATATAGTCTATATTTTCCTCCCAGTTCTTTTAATTCTTGCAATCCTACAATATTGATATTTTTGAAATATCGGTAAATTTATATCTAACAAAGTAATAAAAATTTCCTGGAAATTTTCTGTGTTCTTTATCAAAATGTAGTCGAAAAAATTCATTAAACTCTAATTGTTTGAAAAAATGTTGCAATAATTTTTCAGGAAATGTTTCTTAATTTGTGATTCCAAATCAGTTAGTGTGATAGAATACAGTTGTGTGCAGATAAAAATACAAATTGTGAAATTTGGTACTGATTCACGTAATATTTTCGTAAAAATATGTATCTAAAAGGGTTTTCTTAACCTGAAGCGTACATTAACATTGCGTGATTTCAAGAATACACTGCAAATCGATTGCACTGAACATACAAATTGTAAATAGATTATGCGAATGCCTGATAAATGTCTTAAAAATCAAATTAATAGTTTTTCTTGCAATGCATTTCAAAATTATTAAAGTTCGAGTAGGTTCTCACGTCCAGGTCCCCTTAAGAACACCAACTCTTTCTCCACCGTACTACGTTGACGAATGATGTATGATTGTGATTAAATGACTATAGTTGTTCTTTCTTAACCAGTTCATCATCCAGGATTGGTTTTTCCCTCGGACTCAGCGAAGGATCCCACCTCTACCGCCTCGAGGGCGGTGTCCTGGAGCGTCAGACTTCGGGTCGGGGATAAAACTGGGAAGGAGGACCAGTAACTCGCCCAGGTGGCCTCACCTGCTATGCTGAATACGGGCCTTGTGTGGGAATGAGATAGGATAGACAAGGAAGAGGGAAAGAAATGGCCTGGGCTTTAAGGTAGGCACCATCCCGGCATTTGCTTGGATGAGAAGTGGAGAACCACGGTTAACCACTTTGAGAATGGCTGAGGTGCGAACCGACACCCCCGCCCCTCCTGACTCCTGAGGCTGAGTGGACCCCGTTTCATTACTCGTACCACTTTTCAAATTTCGTGACAGAGCCTCGAATCGAACCCGAGCCCCCGGGGTTGGCAGCTAATCACACTAACCCCTACACCACAGAGGCGGACTATAGTTATTCTTAGGATTTTTTAAAGTATATTGTATAAATATACTTACAGTAGTTAAATTAATTCAGCTGCATTTGTAATATAAGATTATTATCGTTGTTAAGATTAATGTTTGTTTGTTTGTTTGTTTGTTTGTTTGTTTGTTTGTTTGTTTGTTTGTTTGTTTGTTTGTTTGTTTGTTTGTTTGTTTGTTTGTTTGTTTGTAATATATCATACACTTAACCATAATATAAAAGTAAGATTACGAGAGGTCCAGGACCCGTAAATTCGTCATTATTACTATTATTTTAATTTTTTAGCCAACATATTACTACATTAGTCAGGTTATTGAAGGTTTTTCTTCTTTTGTCAGGCCAATATTGTTTCATCCTTTCTGATCGTTCTTTCTACTTCTGTAATCACTCTTCCTATTATCTGCTTTTCGTCTGTAGTCTAGTGTGTTTATCTTTCAATATGTTGAGTGTATTTGTTTTGTATTTTAAATTTTCTATTATAATATGTAACTCTCTCGTGTCTTCTTTAAGTTCTTTGATCCATCTAATATTATTCTTACTCTTCCATCCTTTTTCTGTTATTTTTCTACTGATTCTATTTTCTGGTGACCGTATTCTATGCCCTAAGAATTATATTGGTTTTTTATTTCTTTGTGCTGGTCATAGGTTCTATTTCTTTATAAACTGGTTCATTGGAAGCTAGTCTCCAGACTCCGTTTACTTGATAATTTTTATTGTCAGGTTCTCACTATTCTCCTTCCTAACCTGAGTAGGCTACTCTGTCTATCGCAACTGTGTTTGTTGTTTTGAATAATGCATATGTAGTTTGTTGCTAGGTGACTGTCTTGTAGTGTTTCAATTTGTTTGCTATTGAGGGACACTTTTTATTATATGTATTCTTGGTAACATGCTGTGCTGTAACCAGTTTATTTATTCTATTTTGCCATCCTGGTTTCTCTTTCAGGTTATATGTGATTGTTTCACCTACATATTCAAATGTTTCTATAATTTTTATTTCTTGGTCTCCCAGCTTTTTTTTTTTTTTTTGCAAGCGGAAGTTGAGTTAGCATACTTTCTGTTTTTTCAAATGAAATTTTCGAGTCAATATTTTGAGTTGTTTCCTGTAAAGATTTAATTTTTTGTTATAGTTCCTGAATATCATTGGGCAGAAGAGCTAGATCATGAGCAAATCTTAAACTTCAAATGTATGTTATCCTTCTGGGTTCCAATTTTTATATTTTTCGAATTGTTCTTGTACCATTCCCTCATAAGGCACTCTAGTGCTCAGTTAAAAAGAAGTGACAATCCATCACCTTGTCTTAAACCAGTTGTTACCAAGAATGGTACAGAAAGTTCTCCTCTGAACTTAATTTTAGAAATTGTATTCGATAGAGTAGGTTCAATCAATTTGATTACCTTTGGGTGAAGTCCGAAATGTCTTACAAGTTTTTAATAATGATGGTCTGTGGATGGAGTCGTAAGGTTTCTTGAAACCTATAAACGTTTTTAAAGGAACTTAGCCATTAATAATAATAATAATAATAATAATAATAATAATAATAATAATAATAATAATAATAATAATAATAATAATCTATTTATTTAGATGTCAGCCCATAAGACTGGAGCAACCAAGCTCGATAGCTGCAGTCGCTTAAGTGCGGCCAGTAACCAGTAATCGGGGTATCGTGGGTTCGAGCCCACTCTCGGCAGCCCTGAAGATGGTTTTCCGTGGTTTCCCATTTTCACACCAGGCAAATGCCGGGGCTGAACCTTAATTAAGGCCACGGCCGCTTCCTTCCAATTCCTAGGCCTATCCTATCCCATCGTCGCCGTAAGACATATCTGTGTCGGTGCGACGTAAAGCAAATAGCAAAAAAAAAAAAAAAAAAAAAAAGACTGGAGCTCAAAAAAGAGGAAACGTACCAGCATGGTTATTTATGCTAAAGGTGAACTTTAATCACATTTAGCCGACCAAAATATCGTTAAGTTGTTGTAAATGTGGCAGGACCTGACTTCAAGATTATCTTAATACTGCAGATACCATTGTGACTATTGGAAAATTCAATATTTCCCAGCCTCCTTGGATTAAAACCACAACTGAAAAACCCCTGACACATGTTGTTAAGGAAGTCATTTAATGATATTCCTACCCGGATCAACTTAAAACATTCTAAAACAAGAAACACGTCTGCATGATTTAACAACTACGCAGCTGCAGCATCTAGAATGCATAAACTCATAAATGAAAAAGTACGACAGAAAATTTTACCACAGAATCCCACGAAAATATTTTGCAGTGTGTGCGTACTCATATTGCAAATGTCCACCTCCGTAGTGTAACGTTAGCGTTATTGTCATCCTCAGAGCCTTGGGTTCGATTCCAGGTACAGCCAGAAATTTAAGATTAGCGAGAGGGCGTTTTTGTGGTTAACTAGGTACATGCAGTTCACCTCTATTGGAGATCTGCCTGAAAAAAGTTGCACCACCTTGGCATGAGGGCACGGATTTGCATTTGAATATTACAAATTACAGATACGGTGCGTTTTAACAAATACGTTTGGCAATGAAAACTTTATTTGTAGCGAGAATAATGGTTCGTCTACTTTGTACTAAAGTATTGCTTTTCTTCTACAAATATACTTTTTGTAAAGTTTGTCGACTATTATTGACACCTCACCATGTAATGAAACATGTTTTTCTCTGATTTTATATAGTGATACTTACACCCTTCTAAAGTAGGTATTCATTTATACATTTTATATACCATTACTATTTTATTCATAATCGGAATATTTCTCTTCGAGGGAAGTTGAAAATCTTAGATACGTACACTCATCGCAAACGAGAATTTCAAAGAGAAGTTCCCTCCCTGTAGAGACGCTAACATAACAGCTTAGGATTAGACTTTCATGGTGGGTATTTCTATGAACATAGAAGGTAATCCCAGATATGTAGGCCGTGGTAGAACTGGATTTGTAGCTCCCAATGCTTCACTGGAAACGGACCTTCAGAGAGGTAGTAGACTCTTGAAAATGGTGGACGCAGTCATTGGTGAAACGTTGAGACCTGTAAGCTCTATTCGATCACGGCACACAAGCCCAGAAAATGTGTTCTGTATGCATAGAATTCAAAATGCCCGACCCTTGTCTGAATGGTCATCTTACCGATCTTCTTTTCAGAGTGTCCTGGTCCGATTTCCGGCCTTAAAGAGCGTCAGATCAATTTATCTGGCTCGGGGACTGGGCGTTTGTGCTCCTCCTAATACAGACAACTTCATATCGGCCTACGCACTATACATCGTACTACCAGCCGCCACAGAGACATGCAGTTATCAACTTCCTAGTATTATTCCCTTACAGGCATGATCCACTTGTTTTTTGTTGTTTTTTTTTTTTGTTTTTTTGCTAGGGGCTTTACGTCGCACCGACACAGATAGGTCTTATGGCGACGATGGGATAGAAAAGGCCTAGGAGTTGGAAGGAAGCGGCCGTGGCCTTAATTAAGGTACATCCCCAGCATTTGCCTGGTGTGAAAATGGGAAACCACGGAAAACCATCTTCAGGGCTGCCGATAGTGGAATTCGAACCTACTATCTCCCGGATGCAAGCTCACAGCCGCGCGCCTCTACGCGCACGGCCAACTCGCCCGGTGGATCCACTTGTTGACACATCCGTCTCCATTTAGAATTACCCAGGGCATCTTCTGCGATGACATTCACATATTCCTCATCCTCCTTGATGCCCTCCATGCACCGTTTTTCGGTCGACAACGCAGTCGCTGGCCTTCAAACTTCAGAAGCATGGCTGTCTTAGCTACAGAGCTCTCTTTGCTGCGAACGACGCGTCCATAACATATAAGTTTACCATTCCGTAGTTTCTCTACAATTGGGTCGACCCCCAGTCGGCGTCGGACATCGTCGTTCCTTGCGTGGTCAAATCGCACTAGTCCAAGGCTCCACAGGAGCATTCTCATTTCCATAGGGTGTAGAAGATATCATGTTTTGCTGTTGATGACCAGCATTCCCATCCGGATAGGTTGACTGGGTGCACTACTATTTTGTTTACCTTTAAAGTTAGACGTAGGGGCATCCCATGATCATACAAGACTCCAGTCACCAGGCACCATTTCATCCAGGTAGCGCAGACTCGGATGCGGGCATGCTGCATTTGAAGGATACGTGATATTTGAATTCCTCCACTTTCTTCAGCTCTTATCCTCTGATGCTGATGGTACCATCAGTTTGTGTGCCACATTCCATATGTTCTGTCTTCTTGAGATTGAGTCGAAGCCCAAATTCACTAATCTGTTCTTTCCTTTGCTGCGTTTTCCCCTGGAGGCCTTCACGTCATACATCCGCAAAAAAATTGCCATCAGCGTGGAGGAGTATCCGAGGGTGGGCCGTTTCCACATCACACGTAATAGTGCCCATGCTAAGAACAAATGCGAAGTAAGGGTGTACCCAACTTTGATAACGAAGGAAGGCGATGTACTTCGGACCGTGTTGGGAATGCTGCTTTACAATAGTTCGATCCGTTACACCGGAAACATTGTGGGACCATACAGGGTGCCGAATGAATGCGTATGGGACGGGATGGAAGGCCTTCTCCAAGTCGGGGAACGCCATATGGACGGCTTGGTCTTCTCTTGATGCTTCTCCAAATGCAACCGAGAAACGTGAATGGAATCCGTCGTCCCACTCTCTTTGACGTAACCACATTGTTTCGGAGTTATTAGAGACAATGTTACAGAGCCTGACATTAACTATCCATTCAAATATTTTCATGGCGTGAGGTATGAGCCGTATCGGCCGATAACTCATGAGTTCGGCCACTTCACCCTTTCTTTTCCAAACCGGCACCGTATTGCTATTTGTTCAAACTTCTGGGCCCACTCCATCATCGATAATTCAGTTGAATAGGGCAGCAAGAATCCACGGAGACAAGCAGTGGTGAATATATCTCTCCACATAGGGTTAGCATCGGTCAAGGCATCCGACCTTAAAACTAGACAAAATCCGTATAAAATGTCATCCTAAATAATTGCAAAATTGCCAGAAAGAAGATTCATAGAATTCAAATATTTCCATGAGTACTTGCAGGAATGCTTCGTCTGTCCTTCCCAATGCAATGGCACCATGAGACGTTGAAATTTAATATGAAAATCACTTTTTGTTATAAAGTCCCACTCTTTGCGTGCAACATCCTGAGTGTTATACTTACACTTCTAAACTACTTAGAATGTTCTTGCTTCCTTTAATATGAGTTTATCGCTATATATTCATTAATCCTCATACTTTATACATCTTCTCCATGACACCTTAAGTAGCTCAATCAAAAAGTTTCTTAACTAAGAGTTTCAGAGTGGAGGAAGCTGTATTGAATTTCCTGTGAAGCCAAAGTCTTGCTGAGTAAGCGCGAGAGATTCGCAGAAGACATAAGACCTGAAAGCTCTGGCTAAGTCAAAGTAACGGAAGAGTGAGGCGAAGCAATCTGTCTACGCAGGGTTCTACACCGCTAAGTCGCCAACAAGTTGTGCAATTACGGCAGACGTTAATCTTGTAGTAGGACATTGCTGTCGACATAACGGCGGGAACACTGCTGCATTGTTCCGTGCTGATATACCCTCAACTTGATGACTTCGTTATTTTTCTTTTAGTGCCACAGTAAAGCGGCTAATATATTTAGTTCAGTGATTTTTCTGTCCCATACTCTTCACTGGAGATGAGAAAAGATTGATAAGAGACAAGGTAGGAATCAAGATAGTAGTTCTTTGTCTATCAGAGAAACCAGATCAGTTAAATGTGTCCATTTCTGCAAAGCTACAAGTAAATATCATGGTTGATGCCTCCAGTCACAGTATAGCAGGCTACTATGAGAAACCGAGAAACAGTGATAATAATAACAATGTTAATAGTAACTTTTCTTGCTGGTTTAACGTCGCACCAACACATCGAAGGTTTTCGGCGACGGAAGAATGGGAAAGGGGTAGGATTGGGAAGGTAGTGGGCGTGGGCTTATTTAAGGTACAGCTCGAACACTTGACTAGTGTGAAAATGAGAAAACACGGAAAATCATCTTCAGGGCTGCCAACAGTGGTATTCGAACCCACCATCTCCCGAATGCAAGCTCATAACTGAGCGACCCTAACCACATGGCCAACTCGCCATTATGACACACACATACATACATACATACATACATACATACATACATACATACATACATATATACATACATACATACATACATACCAATTTTAATAATAATACTTAAATGCGAGGTTATAGTGTCAGAACACCTATTCAAACCAAAACTGATCCAGTTCTGTGCCACCTAGTTCCAATAGTAGTCAAAGGGTCGCTCACATGATGATGATGATGATGATGATGATGATTAGTATTATTATTATTATTATTATTATTATTATTATTATTATTATTATTATTATTATTCCCTGTGGGTCAATGTAAAATTTCGACCTGTCGATCCCAAAATCGCAAGTTTAAAACCGGTAGTTGGATATTTTAAAAAAAATGATGTCCATACGGGCACTTTATGTAGAAACATGTCGGGATATAGAAGATCTCTGGTGGCGTATTCGATGTTTTCTCCCGAAAAATTAATTAGGCCTACATTTTAACCATAGGTCATCCAATAGAGTCCCAGTTTCTTTGCCACCTACTAGAGTAAAATGGAACGTCGAACTTGAAAAATAGACAGATTAAATAATGTAATATCAAAATGCCTGCACATAGTAGCTGAATCCATACGTTTATTATTATTATTATTATTATTATTATTATTATTATTATTATTATTATTATTATTATTATTATTATTATGTGGAACTTTTACGTTCCGTTAACTACAACAGCTCTCCTTGAAGTCGAGGTGTCTGAATTATTTTCCGTAGGAGTTCATTTACTTGCCAGCAGGTCCTTCTACACAAGGATATCATACTTCTGTATCTCCAAATACTAGCGGACTGAGCAGAGATCGAACCCGCTATCTTGCGGTCAGACAACCAGTGTTTTACCTTATTAGCCAATCATCCTGACATAGTAGTAGTAGTAGTAGTAGTAGTAGTAGTAGTAGTAGTAATAAAGATTCCAAATATTGCTCTACGATACTCGAGATACCCTAACTTAAAAAATTAATCGAAATTCCTAACAATGTATTTCACAACTTAGATTCTTCATTTTAAAATGTAGTCACTGATCGGTGGCATTTCAGTGTGTTGACCTCCAGTGTGTTAAGGAAATCATTCAGCACCAAGGTATAATACCTTGACGTCTCTTCAAATTTATGCCAATTGAATAATTGGTAAACAAATAAAATTTTCTGTAGTAATACAATCAGATCTCCACCTTGAGAGGATCTGAAGCTCTAGTTGTATTAATTTTAACGAATAACTCGAAGATTAATTATGTAATGATAATGAAGTGAATAAACATAAAACAAATCGAATAGATATGTATTTGAACTGGACATGTCATGGTCTGACTGTAACGTCAAGCATGGAAATATAATATTTTATGTTTCCAGTTAAACTCTTGGCGCGGCAACCTGCCAATAGGCTATGCTGGCTGTCGGCTTCATCAAAATAAGAGTTACATTCTGTTGAGGGGCCGATGACCTTCGATGTTAGGCCCCTTAAAACAACAAGCATCATCATCATCATCAACATTCTGTTGATTGTGAGTTCTGTGGTGAAATGTATTACTAAAGACAACTTAAAGAAACTATAAAGATGCTTCGATGCGCTGCTGTGATGAATTTACATACAATTAAGTGAAAGTAGGTGCTATAAAATGAAAGTGAAATGAAATAAAATTGTTGCGATAGGCAGCTGCGATTGGTTGAAATTCCTTGTATTTTTATACCGGATTGATCACTGATTCATTGGCTAAACATTCATATTGAAATTATTGCGAAATTCACGAATTTGGTCTACGTTACTGGAAGATTATCTATATTTTAAAGGTGAAGAAACTTAAGAACTTGCGTAGCACAACACACAAAACATCATTTACTTAAACTAGAATAACACACTACTCTCAATATTACAGGTATGAATACAGAGAAGTTGGTAACAGCATCGGGGAGTATGACTTGTTGATCACTCTGTGTTCTGTCCCGTGCTAGCCCCCACTGTCACTCGCAGCATCCCGGACATCCTTATTGTCTTCAAACGCGATTTGTAGTTTTAAATCGAACACATAAAACGACAGGGAAGCCATTCCACTCCCCCTATACTGGTTTAATAGGCTATAGAATTACACTGCGGGTGAAGCACGAGTGATTACAGTGGCTCTGGGATGCCTTTCATTGTCCTGACCAACACGGCCTGTTATTGCACGGCACTTGGGCAGTAAAGTAAATACAGATTTCAAGGTCTGTAAGCGCCTTCCTATGCCAACACTCCCACTTCCTCAGCCGGTAAGATACAGTTCGTTACGACAATAATGAGAGTACAAAGAGAGTTCAAGTTAAATTATCAAAACATTGAAAACTACTATTAGTTACACATATTTACTAATATAATACGTATAATACGTCTATGGTTTCAAAAAAAAGCAACGTCTTCTCCGTACAGGCCATGAAGGCCCTGGAAGGGGTGGAAGGTAAGGGCTTCCACCATTCGTAACCTCGGCACGTGATGGGATAGAGGGGTTAGCTCTATGCCCGGCCGACTTTGCCCACAGGAATTAACCTGGTACTCATTTTTGGTGTATGCTGAGTGAACCTCAGGACCATATGCACCTCCGGAAGTGGAAATCTCGTTTCTTAAATTTTACAACTTCCTGACGGTGACTCGAACCCACGTTCCTCCGGACGAACCGAGCACGCCTTCACCGCCTCGGCCAGGCAGTCCCTTCTGTGGTTTCAGGACAGGTGAAAAGTGTTTCGCCGTGTTGTCGTAACAAGTGCACAGATAGACGAAATTTCAACTAAACCTACTTTCATTCCTAATTCGAGTTGGCCCGTTTCTCTACAGCGTAGAGTATGCTGTGAGACATATCTTCTTAGCAAGTGTTTTATGACCGGATGCCCTTCTTGGCGTCAATCTCATCAGACGAGTTAACGAGATGAAAAGAATGACGTGATGTATGATAACAGGAAGAGAGAGGGTGCGACCCCGTGCCAGCATATAGCCTGCTCCTGTCGAATAGCTTCAAGGCGTCTGCTCATGGCTCGATATCTCTATCCGACAGACGAATCGCCATCAACAGCGTCGTATGCCCTCATTCCCTAAGAACACTTCGGAGAGGTTTGGACATGAATCCAGGCTTTTGACACGCAATCTAGTGATATTTAAATTATATGCCACCACCTCCCCTAACCTGCCGGGCAACATTTTTATAATGAAAAAGCTTTCGACCAACGGGACTCGAACCGGCTAACCACGCTGTCAGACCATATAGATTTGATGCCTTAACAATCACGGCCACCAAGCGGTCTGAGATAGAAACCGAGGTATAAGGCAAAAATGTGAAGTGTACGGACAACTTTCGATTAATTTTTTGGGTCTTTCTTTCTTTCTTTCTTTCTTTCTTTCTTTCTTTCTTTCTTTCTTAATCTGTTTACCCTCCAGGGTCGATTTTTTCCCACGAACTCAGCGAGGGATCCCACCTCTACCACCTCAAGGGCAGTGTCCTGGAGCTTCAGACATCGGGTCGGGGGATACAACTGTGGAGGATGACCAGTACCTCATCAAGACGGCCACACCTGCTATGCTGAACAGGGGCCTTGCAGGGGATGGGGCGATTGGAAGGGATAGACAAGGGAGAGGGAAGGAAGCGGCCGTGGCCTTAAGTTAGGTACCATCCCGGCATTTGCCTGGAGAAGAAGTGGGAAACCACGGAAAACCACTTCCAGGATGGCTGAGGTGGGAATCGAACACCACCTCTACTCAGTTGACCTCCCGAGGCTGAGTGGACACCGTTCCAGCCCTCTTACAACTCTTCAAATTTCGTGGCAGAGCCGGGAATCGAACCTGGGCCTTCGGGGGGGGGGGGTGGCAGCTAATCACACTAACCACTACACCACAGGGGCGGACATTTTTTTTTGTCTACCGAATTATTATGTGGAGTTCTATTTATAAGTAGAGAATGTTATGACAATGGCAGAGTTGCTATATCTTGATGAATGGGTAATATTTTTGCATCTGTCTTATGGCGCAGACCAGAGGATAATTTAGCTTCCACTCAAATCTTAGTGTCATTGGTGGCCGTGACATTATGGAAGCTGTTATGATATGAATGGTACTGAATAATGATATTCAGGGGATGACTAGTGAACGGTGGTCGATGGTGTTGCAGTGGACTTCCAGGCAAACTATCTTACTTCTCATCTCGCCTAGTACACCTCATTATACCACCGTGATCGGTTATTGAAGTTATCCATATAACGTGTGATGATGCAATTTTGATGATCCAACCAGTCTCTTGGCAGATGACGTAACAGATAGACGGACTAATAGAACTGATAAACAGTCTGATGTTAGCGCAGAGTACTGCATGTTCGTGATTTTTTGTTTGTTTGTTTGTTTGTTTGTTTGTTTGTTTGTTTGTTTGTTTGTTTGTTTGTTTGTTTGTTTGTTTGTTTGTTTGTTTGTTTGTTTGCTCGTTCGTTCATAAACTTAAAGGTTGATTTGATCCTCAAAGAGCATCATCAACGTTTGTATGTTTGAAGAGAAAGTGCTAGGACTTGTTCCTCAATTGGACTCAAGAGGCTAAGCGAATAGCATTCCAGCTCTTTGTGCAGGATATCATTTCCTCATAGGTGACGGACATGCGTAAGACCGGCTCCTCAGTTTAAGTGAATTAGAAAGTGTTATTCTGAAGGAAGCCTCCGTGGCTCAGGCGGCAGCGCGCTAGCCTCTCACCGCTGGGTTCCTGGTTCAAATCCCGGTCACTCCATGTGAGATTTGTGCTGGACAAAGCGAGGGCGGGACAGGTTTTTCTCCGGGTACTCCGGTTTTTTCCTGTCATCTTTCATTCCAGCAACACTCCAATATAATTTCATTTCATCTGTCAGTCATTAATCATTGCTCCAGAGGAGTGCGACAGACCTCGGCAGCCGGCACAATTCCTATCCTCGCCGCAAGATGGGGGCTATATTCATTCCATTCCTGATCCGGTCACTGACTGGAAAACAGGTTGTAGGTTTTCACATTGTAGACGGAGCTGTATAATACGTGGTGCACGAGTGTGTGATACAGTGTTGAGTCAAACCAGCGAGTATCAGTCATTGTAACAATCAGTTCATCAATAATATCATAATAATTTCGTGTGACTATTTCTAGCCGAGTAAGGCAGACCCTCCGATGAGGGTGGGCGGCATCTGCCATGTGTAGGTAACTGCGTGTTATTGTGGTGGAGGATAATGTTATGTGTGAGTTGCAGGGATGTTAGAGACAGCGCAAGCACCCAGCCCCCGAGCCACTGGAATTAACCAATGAAGGTTAACATCCCCGACCCATCCGGGACCCTCTGAACCAAAGGCCAGTACGCTGACCATTCATCGAACGAGTCGGACAGTTCACCAATATTAAGTAGTGATTTCTCAGGCAATATGGGCCGCAGCAAGCGCAACACCGGTGACCCGAGCAGTAGTGCCAACCGCAGCATTACTAACCCTGTTGAAGAGGCTGTCACCAGGATACTAAACGAAACCAACAGCTCTGGTAAGTTCCTTGAAAAGATAGTAGACGCCATATCGGAGCGTGTGACAGAACTCGTCATACAAGAACTAGAAAAATTTCTCCAGTTCAATTCTGAGATGGTGGCAGAATTGAACGCAAAACACGAGAGCAGGGATAAAGAAATCCGCGAGGCGAGGGAAGACTTTGCTGCACGATGTGACTCCCTGGAACAATACAGTAGAAGATCTAACGTTAGAATTTTGGGGCACAGGAAAGTATAAGTGAAAATACGAATGGACTTGCGGTAATTTTTTTTTTATTTTTTTTTTTTTGCTAGTTGCTTTACGTCGCACCGACACAGATAGGTCTTATGGCGACGATGGGACAGGGTAGGGCTAGGAGCGGGAAGGAAGCGGCCGTGGCCTTAATTAAGGTACAGCCCCACCACTTGCCTGGTGTGAAAATGGGAAACCACGGAAAACCATTTTCAGGGCTGCCGACAGTGGGGTTCGAACCTACTATCTCCCGAATACTGGATACTGGCCGCACTTAAGCGACTGCAGCTATCGAGCTCGGTGGTAATTGTTTTTAAGGAGATAGGTGTGAATATGAATTTGCAAGACATTGACAGGAGTCACCGAGTCTGACCTAAATTTCCAGGGAAACCTAGGCCAAACATTGTCAAATATTACATCTTATCGAACAAGGCAGGAAGTGTTTCGCAATAAGTGAAAATTGAAATGTACCCCAATAACAATTTGCGAGGATTTAATCTCCACCAGATTGCCAATATTAAGGCTGCTATTTTCCTCTTTAATCAGAGCAGTTGTTGGACCTCGAGTGGAGATATCGTTGTTTAGAAACCAGGTCGCAGTAAAATTAGAATTAACCGGCTGAGTGACAGTCACAGTGACAGCAGCTAAATGTAAGAATTCACTGAACTGAGTGCACCCAAATGAGTGTTTATATTCCTAGATTAGTCCATGTATATTTCTCTCAAGATCGTTAAATGTTATCTTAGAATAGTTTAGTTAATTATCATTTATTTTCGTTCATCTTAGCAAACATTCATTTTTGCAACTATTTATCTATATATTTAAGTAAATGATTGCATTTTCTTTCTTATTTGTTTATGATTATTTATTTAACAACTTCGTTTTTAAATTATTTTTATTTTTGTTTTATTAATTTAGACACAACACCCTTAATTTAGTCGCGCTTGAAAATTATAATAGGTAATTCTAGGCACAGTCGATTCTATACCTGCACCCCACTACTTCAATTAACGGTAAATTCTCCTTTCCCTTCGTGTTTATTTGTACATGTTAACTGTCATCCTTCCAAGTTGGCAACATTTACGAGTGACAAAATAACTTCATCTGACGTCACTAGTCGATTTCAACAGCTACCTTATGTCGCCTCAGACCAGCAACGGACAAAGCTTATTAGCAGTTGACCGAATGGACGAGGTTGTAGAAATACACCCCAGCTGTTTTCCATGTCGTACTAGTGTCTGCGTCAGGGTTAACAGATAAGAGCGAGTCTCCTTCGTATCACTTGAAGGCTACTCGTCTCTGAGAAATGACCGCACTCAGAAATGAGGTGGAGGTCCGTATGGCTATTTCCTAACCAGCCTCAAACCCAAGTTGTTAGATCGTTCCCCAGGCAGGTATGAGAGGAAACCAGAATACGTGTTTGTAGAAATAACAACGAAAGGGAATAAAGTTCTTGTAGGAGTAGTTTACAAACCTCCGAATACAGATCACTTAGAATATTTTAAGGGTGAATTAACTAAACTACCGCCAGACTACCCTCACACAATAGTTATTGGAGACTTTAATACGGAATTAATTGACGCAACTTCTTCCGAATCCACATGACTCAAAGCATTGTCTCAAGCCTATAATATGGACATCTTACTTCTCTCCGACTCACTGAACTGTGCATTTCTGGTCTTTCATTGATCGTGCTACTACAATATCATTACTATTTATTATTATTATTATTATTATTATTATTATTATTATTATTATTATTATTATTATTATTATTACGGTTGTGTATATTTCTCACTGGGTTGGAATTTTATTTCAGTTATATTTTGATGGTGTTTAAATTGTGTTTTATCTAGAATTAATTACGGTAGTATTAATTAAGACTCTAATGTATACTAATTGGTTTAGTGTAAGAGAATGAAGGCCCAGTGGCCTTAACTACGCCAATAAAGATATATATCTATCTATGTATCTATTCATCTGTCTATCTAGTTAGTTGTAACTCCTTGGAGTTCCACGAACACCGAGTAAGAGGCAGAAACACTACCACTCCATCATGGGGCTGACCTCCTTCTTCTTCTTCTTCTTCTTCTTCTTCTTCTTCTTCTTCTTCTTATTATTATTATTATTATTATTATTATTATTATTATTATTATTATTATTATTATTATTATTATTCTAGTGCCATATCCGGCAATAAGCGTTGACGATCATTGTGGATATCGCATTCCTGTTGGTGTCTGCGCGGAATAGCATGATAGTCGGTTGATCGAACTACTGCCTCAGGTTCTCCAGCCAGGACGAGTCAGTTGTCCCAGGAACTTTCTTCACCTCGATTGTTCCTTGTATTTTCATTTTCAGGAGACTGTAGGTTTTAGGTGTCTCATGACATAAACAAATAGAAGGAGTTATCTTCCTTTGCACATCCTGGTCAGTATTCACTCATTTCACATTCTATCCAGTCAGCTGATACGAAGTGATGCTAGACCCTCATTTGAAATTCTTCGAATCTCCTCATCGCGGTAGCTCTAACCCGGAGCTGCAGCGACATTCTTCTGCTGCAGAGCACATGGTGGAGACTTGTAAAGGCAGCCCTGGTCTTCTCCATACAGCAGTTTACTTCTTGAGAATTGCCTCAGTGCTCGTTTACGACGATGCGTAGACACACGATCTTGTCGCCCTCTGTATCGGCACACCGTTGACTTGCAGGCCGAGATCTACGACAGGTCCCCTGCTTACAATCATGTATTTGATCTTCATTCACAAGCCGTTCTTACTTAATTCATGAGTTTCAAAATCCTGCAGTCAAGGAGGAATTAATAATTAATGCGTTTCAGTCCAAATATAATACGAGTCCTTAGCTGAATGGTGAGCGCACTGGCCTTGGGCTTAGAGGGTCACAAGTTCGATTCCCGTACGGGCTGATGATTCTGACTGCATATGTTTAATTCCTGTGACTCGTGGACTGAGTGTTTGTATTCGTCTTAATACCTTTGTATTCATCAACACACAATACAGCATAGTACATTACCAACCACTGCAGAAACACGCAAAATTTCATGCATCCCTCAACATAATATTGGCGATAGGAAGAGCATCCGTCCATATAACTGGGTCAAATCTAAATCAATTGCCAGCTCCAATAAATTAGGATACGGAACATTATTTCATGCTAGTATACAGTATGACCATGCAATTCCAGAAATTTTTGGCTCTAAAATCTTACTGCTACTAAAGGGAAACTATTCTGGGAATGTTGTGGACCCTCGGAATCTGTATCGTTTAAGTCTATACATGGCATCGATGAACCTTTTGTAGATCGTTCCATACATTTTTCTCAGTTCATAGACCAAAGATCTGTAGCGCTACCTGGGAACTGTATAAGGCGAACGTGAATGTTTTGTTGTCCTGATTTAAATGGCGCAGGCGTAGCGTGCTTACCCCTTACTCAGAGGACCCGATTTTGATTCTATACTCTTTAATTTTGATCTGAGAGCTGTAATGTGGTTCACTAAACATCGTGTGATCAAGGAAGGGGCCGTCTGATGGGATAGCGGATCTGGTCATGGAAATCGGGTAGTACTGCTGATGATAGCATCACACTTACTACGTGGTACTCCAGTGTCTACAGGCCGAAAACCTGACGGTGTTCGTGCGACATTAAACCACTAGGAAAAAAATAAACTACCGAACATGTTGGCCACGTGGTTAGGTTGGTTAGCTGTGAGCTTGCGTTCGGAAGATAGTGGGTAAGAACCCCACTGTCGATAGCCCTGAAGATGGTTTCCTGTGTTTTCCCATTTTCACACCCGGCAAATGATGAGGCTGTACCTTAATTAAGGCCACAGGCTCTTCCTTCCCACCCCTAGCCCTTTCCTATCCCATCGTCGCCATAAGCTCCATCTGTGTCGGTGCAACGTAAAGCAAAGTGTAAATAAAAAAATCTAAAAAAAGCTTCCGAATTATTCAACAATAATACGAAGTCATGCCTGGTATTTTTATCCTTTAAATGTTTTCTTTCGAACGGAACTCGCCTCGCTCAGTGGTTTGTCCTTCGAGGAATGTCTTTGCTTTGTGTACGAGAGAAGTGTGGAGAGAGAAGCGGATAACAGGGTTACTAGGGGCTGTCCCCTTGCAGTATACCGTACCGCATCGCACTGTGTGATAGCAAGCGACCACTCGCGCGGCCTGCAGGGAGTATATGTAATCGAATAAGTGAGCTTAATCTTGCAGTTCAAATTGGATAAGACAGTGATCAGTAGTCCTTGAAGTTGCCGCAGGGAGTGCTGACGCTGTCTGAGTTATTGCTAGAGATGTTTCGCTCATCTTAGAACAAAAGATGCAGTAATTCATGGCTAAATCTTGCCAGATGACGGCTGCCACGTTTTCGTAGGAGGAGTTCAAACTTCTACAAAAGGAACACGAGTATGACTACTCAGAGGTTATACATCGCCAGAATGATTCACTCTTAGGCTTAACCAAATCAGACTTCGGTTTACGCAATTTATTGCGTTCTATCTAGCGTCCCTTATTCGCAATGGGTAAAAACAAAATTAATTTAATCTCTAAAACGAAATACATATAATGCAGCACTCTCATCTCATAATCACAGATGAACAGCGTTTAGAGCGGGAAAGCACGTCTGCGAAATATAACAAGAAATTCGGCATGTTTGCAAAAATTATACCCCCCGTTTGTGAAACGATTCTGGGTGGTTTATGAAAACCTTTGCCAAAGGCGACTTCACCACCCGACTATTTATTCAGGGGTGAACCGAATACTTTTATAAATGTTAAAATCTAAGCTTAACATTTACATGCATGTAAATAATACAATCTGGTTTTCGTTATCGACAAAACAAAATTACTCACTTTTAAAGTGATCTACTTTGCCAGGTAAGTAGTTCTTTGCGTGATTCTTCGAAGTTCTTTAGTAGAGTTAGAAAATGGCACTTTCCTACTGCGTACATAGATTTTCTGAGATGGGAATGTTTAATATCGGCTCCTTATTCTTGCATAATTTTTATGGTCACTTCCTTAGGCCTAGCATGTTGATCGTCGTCAGCCTTCTTCTTTACTGCAGTCCTAACGGTCTCAAAAACAAGTTCGTTGTTACTTGGTGGAGGATTATTATGCGGAAAGTTTTTAATTTCTATCACTTATGAGTTCATTTAAATTAGCAAAAGTCTTACAAAACTTTATCACCACTTTTTAATCTATCAGTTTTCCTAAATGTATAGTTCTCAGTAACTACGCAAACATTTAATAATTTTATTTCTATTATAATTTCTACTATCCGTAACCGGGTGAGTAATCCACTCATTCAATTGTAATAATGTATTTTTAATGGCAGGATAACCCCACAAGACTTGTGACACAAAATTAAGCACTAAATAAGTTAAGGAAGGGGAAGATACATGTTGTCCTAGACTATATAACACTGTTAATGTCTAGGGCAAAAAAATTATATTTAGTGTAGTAATAGACAAATAATTGTAAGAGGATAATGTAACGCATGTATCGAATTTAATGAATTGCAACAAATGCACGTTTTGTCTTCAGTTTCAGGCGATCCGGATCTAGGAGATGGGAGTACTCTATACTATATTTTAAGTCCATGTTTACTATAACAAAGACGTCTAGGCTGAATGTATGTTACCGACCAACCGACTATGCTTCGTTTACATGGCATGTGACTACCGTAAAAAGAAAACAAGTTTGACTTTAAAATCGATAAAGAAAGGATTCATACGCATGTAGTGATCATTCTTAGTGCTCTCTGTCCCTTAGATTTGAAAGTATTACATGGCCAAAACTGAAAGTAAATTTAGAGTTTTTGCAAGCGTGTACAGCATTTAATTCGCAAACGTAAGGTTTGCTAATTTCAGAAGCATACCTTCCGCGTTTATGGAGAAGTCACACGTTATGGATAGAGCACTCATTTATTTTGCATTTACAAACATTGTCTATTGAACAAGCCGATGGAAATTTGAAAGTAAGATACATAGTTCGTAACAAGGCGCAAACATAACCTACAATCTGTATTTTCCAATCAGTAAATGAATCTACAGACAACAACACAAGCATGGAAATTCTTCACTTTATCTGAAAAATTACATTCTCCTAACTTTACAACTACAAAATAAAACACCAACAGTAGATACAATTCTAATCACACGCCTTATACGATCACAGCATACAAAACTGCGTTTGTAGTCACAACGTTGGTAACCATTTTATAAGGACTGCCGCTCAGAAAGCAATAGCTCCAATTAGCCAGTTCATTATCATTTACATAGTGAATTCTAATTTTGTAATTTTTTATCATCTCCATATATGAATATATGTTTGTACATACTTTATTATGTTAGGTACCAGTGTTGTGTGCTGTGTGTCTCAGCAATACTCTGCATACATTTGCTAAATAGAACTTCCTCCCTTGATTCACCATTCCAGCACTGTCTCTTACTTAGAATGGAGTGAACATAGGAAATGCACTGGCGGGAAAAATATCCAAACACCATGAAATAAGGAATCTAGAATACGCAAATTTTGGCAATGTATTTGTCGAGGTAACATATGTAGGTAATTGATTAAAGTTCCAAGACTACAGGTCAATATACGCGCGAGAAACGCCATCGCAAATGTGCCATGCTGGTCCATTAATAACCGGTGTAATCGCCTGACCGTTGAATGCAGGCATGCAAACGAGAAGCATTCTGTCATACAGGTGCCGGTTGTCAGCTTGTGGGATGGAGTTCCATGCTTGTTGCACTTGGTCGGTTAATACAGGGACGGTTAATGTCGCTTGTGGATGAGGTTGGAGTGTCCTCCAATGATGTCCCATACGTGCTTGATTGGGGACAGATCGGGGAATCGAGCAGGCCGAGGCAACATGTCCACATTCTGTGGAGCACGTTGGGTTACAAAAACTGCATGAGGGCGTGCATTATCCTCTTGGAAAACTATCCGCGAAGGCTGTCCATGAATGGCAGCACAGGTCGAATCACCAAACGGACGTACACATCTGCAGTCAGTGTGCATTGGATAACCACGAGAGTGCTCCTGCTATCATAGGAAATTGCTTTTCAGACCAGAACTCCCGGTGTAGGTCCAGTGTGTCGACGCCGCAGACAGGTGGAATGAAGACGTTTACCTGGCCCCCATGTAATCAACACACGGCTATCATGGCACCAAGGCTGAACTGGCTTTCATCGGAAAACACAACGGTCCTCCACTCCATCCTCCAATGAGCTCTCTCTTGACACCACTGAAGTCACAGATAACGGTGGTTTGTAGTAAAATGAATGCACGCCGCAGGGCGTCTGGCGCGGAGCTGTCCTTCAAGTAACCGATTTGGAACAGTTCCTTGCCTCGCTGTGGTGCTAACTGCCGCTCGAATTGCTGCTGCAGACGCAGTCCGCTGCGCCACAGCCATACGCCGAATACGGCGGTCCTCCCTCTCGATGGTGCCACGGGGACGTCCGGAACCCGGTCTTCTTGCGAGCGTACGTTCTCGTGACCACTGCTGTCAGCACGCATGATCAGTGGAGACATTCCTGTCAAGTCGTTCTGCAATAACGCGGAAAACGTCCACCTTCATGGCCTCGTTCAACCGCAGTGAGCTGTTGATACTGGCCTCTTCGTCATCGTAAAGGCATTCCTGACCCACTCACAGTCACTCCGTCCAATCTCACAGATAACTAATGCTCTCGCACAGCACAACCCGTATTTAAAGCAAACCTGATGTGCAAAGTCATAGGGCCGCTCCTAGCGCCACGCTAATGCGATTTGTGGTAAATTTGAATCAACGTCATCTTTCAGATAAATACGCCTACTAATGTTCTTGGTTTTTGTCCACCAGTGTATTATCATTAAAGCGCACTGTAGATATCCACTTACGATGAACAGGACATAAGCTTAATTTTGGCTGCTTAGTCATCTCTGCGTGCACAGCGATGAGGACACGTGGTTTAGACTGTAAATATAAATCAAACAAATAAATAAAATCCTGTGCCCTTCTCATACATCATGGAGGAATAAACCCAGTCGATGGCTCATTGATTGCCGAGTTACTGTGGATCTAATGGAGTAATGTCGCACAGTCCGCTCTCTCGTTTCCAAGTTTAAATCACTGTGATAAGCATTCATGAGGACAGACAGAAGAGTCACTTCGTTCCAAGAATTCCATTTCCAATGGATACACTTTATTGAGAGGATATTGGGGTCTGGAGCTTTCTTCTCATTTAGCCCCGGAGGCCAACTCGTCGCCACTTCCCCATTTAATTTCAAATGCCACTCTCACTTTTAATATTGTTTCCGAGGATGACTCACAGGCGACATATTATTACCTGTGGAAAGTCAGCAAGTAGCGAAGGAAAAGCTATTGTCTGACAGATCTTAATATTACTTGCTGATGAAATCCTAACTAACTCCTTCATGGAAACTGGAGACTGCTTGCATATTAACACACTCAAGTTAATGCATTCCTAGCTATTTCTACGAAATAAACACGCACTCTATATCTTAAAACATTACTAACCACAACCATGAGATTAGTCGGGTTGAGTAGCTCAGGCGGTAGAGGCCACGGCCGCTTCCTTCTCACTCCTAGGCCTTTCCTATCCCATGCTCGCCATAAGGCCTATCCGTGTCAGTGCGACGTAAAACAGATTTTTAAAAAAGTCAGACGGTAGAGCGGTGGCCTTCTGACTGCAAGTTGGCAGGTTCGATCCTGGCTCAGTCCGGTGGAATTTGAGGGTACTCAAATACGTCAGCCTCGTGTCGGTAGCTCGGCGTCTCTAAAACTGTGAAAATAGTTAGTGGATGTAAAACAAGTAACAAGTTTCTTTTACTATTACGCCGCACCGACACAGATAGGTCTTGTGGCGACTATAGGATAGGAAAGGGAAGAAAGCTTTTTCGTTGCTAGTGGCTTTACGTCGCACCGACACACATAAGTCTTATGGCGACGATGGGAGAGGAAAGCCCTATGAGTTGGAAGTAAGCGACTGTGGCCTTAATTAAGGTACAGCCCCAGCATTTGCCTGGTGTGAAAATAGGAAACCACGGAAAATCATCTTCAGGGCTGCCGACAGTGGGATTCGAACCCACTATCTCCCGGATACAAACTTACATCCGCGCGCCCCTAACCGCACGGTCAACTCGCCCGGTAGGGAAGAAAGTAACCGTGGCCTTAATTAAGGTACAACCCCAGCATTTGCCTGGTGTGATTATTTATTAACAGTGAGAGTAACGAAACGTTTTTACTATTAGATGAACGTCGCACTAACTCAGATAGCATTTTGACGACCATGAGATAAGAAAGGACTAGGGATGGGAAAGAAATGCTATTGGCTTAATTAAAATACAGCTCCTGAATTTTACTGGTGTGAACAAGGAAAATGATGTACAAGGCTGCCCATAGTGGGGCTTGAAACCACCTTCTCAAGAATACGAGCGTAAAGGTACGCGGCCCATCCTAGAGCTCTGCATTCGCGGTATACGGTCGGTCCAACGAATTAAGTTCTATACCGCTAGTGAGCGTGACCTGTCCAACCGCTTGGCGCTCGACAGTCTGAGCGAACCTACCACATTCGGTCCGACTGATTCACATTCCCAGTCACTACGACATTCGTTGCGAACTTGTAACGGGAGTCTATAGACAGGGTGATAGCAAAACCTAAGAGGAATCAATATGGATTACTAAATTAAGAAATGATGAAGAGCAAAGTGTCAAAATACTTCTTACCAGTAACAACTGCGAATAGTCAACATGCGCGGTATGTGCCATGTAAATGTTGTGCTTCCTTGTTGACGTTTGCATCTACTATATCACATATGAAAGCATACGTATAAAGTGCGACCGAATACAGTGCGTCCATCAAGTACAGTACCACATGATAGCAAACAAAACATTACACGCAAGTGCGTCAAAATATGTGTAACAGATTTCCGTCCCTTTACAGTTATTTCGGGAATAGATTCTTAGATCTTCTGTATGTCCGAAAAACGAGTTAATTTTACCATAGACCATGGACGAGTAAACGTTGCCGATATTCTTACTACAACAATTTATTTATTGAAAGATCGCCTTTCTGATGATGATCCCCTTGTATAGTGGAGAAATGAGAAATTATAGCACAGAATATCCAATACTTGCTCTGCAAGCGAACAACAACGTATGATGACTGGCATCTCAAGATTGTGCAATCGACCCTCGCGCACGGAAGGAGAATCGGTCGCCGAAAACACCCTCAAGGCAAACAAGTTTTTTTCAACTCGTTCAACACGGCCACGCTCTTGTCGGTCCGAACTCGTTTGGCTTTCACTTTCTATGCTGAGCAGGGTCTTTGTGGGGGGGGGGATGGGAAGATCGGAAGGGATAGACAAGGAAGAGGGAAGTAAGCGGCCGTGGCCTCAAGTTGGATACTATCCCGGTATTTATCTGGAGGAGAAGTGGGAAACCACGGAAATACATAAAAATTCTTAACACGAATTTACAAGTATATTGTCCACCTGTTCAGCACAAAGTTGTTACCATTTAATAAATGGTCTGTCTAAAACATTATATAAAAGAACATGTTTCAACCTTATTTGAGGCCATCTTCAGCTTGAGAGTACAAAGAAAAAAGACATATATAAAACAGTAATACATAAAGAAACTTATGAGATAAAATAATCTGTATCTAATCTGTTTTACATATGTATTCACTGTTCTCCTCATAATAATCTTACCTCTAGATTTTCCTCCGAAACTAAATGAAAAAAGTTCTAGTTTTCTCAGAATGTGAAGTCCTATCCTTACATCTTCTTTCCTGATTATATTTCAACAAACTGCTCGCTTTTCGGTATTCCTTCATAACCCATTCCTCTAACCCATGACACTTTCGACATTAGCCTTCAACACCACGTTTCAGAATCTTCTGTGCTGTTTATTTCTGCATCAGACATCGTCTATATTTCAGTTCTGTCCTATTATACGCTCCGCACAGGCATTCTTAAATGTGCCCGTATATGTTTGATTTGACCAGAGGCCTTCCTTGCATGGATTAGTCTATATTTATGTCCTATTTGCATCTACCATTATTGGTCATTTCAATACCAGAGGTCAGTATTCATCTCTTATTTTAAGATTACATTTCCTAATATGGTCTCTCCTACATCATCTGACCATTACGACTGTTCAGCAATAATTGTTTTATATTTAAAATCATCATGTAATCCTTATTCAAGCAACATTTACATGAATATTAATCTTAGAAGCTACAGCAACTACAGTTTCAGAGTTTAACCACAGAGTTCGGATTCGTTTTCAAAAAATAGCACATTCATTGATGTATACCTATTTCAGCAAACTAGAAATGTCCTCAGGTCCGCTGCACACGACTAGAATTATCGAATGCATTTGTTCAGACTACACGTGACACATTTGTCGTCACGAAACAGAATGCAGTGCAAGTGAATAAAAGGGAAGTTGCGATAATCAGCTCATCACAGGCTCCCAGCAAACCCACTCAAGCTACCTCTCCTCGCATCTTCGTTTGCATAATACTATTATCGCTAACAGAGATTAGCCAGACTCCCTTGAGAAGCGCCACTCAACGGCTTATACTACATTACAGCATACAAATTTATCGCTATTATTATTATTATTATTATTATTATTATTATTATTATTATTATTATTATTATTATTATTATTAAAGCTTACTAGACTTATCCAGTCCATTCTTACAAGCGTGCTTACATGAATAAATAATTATCAAGCACAGTTTATTTTGGGAGCTACCTAGCTTAGACGGTGAAGGTTTGTGCAACTCACCCGGAAGGACCTGGGTCAATTCTTCGTCAGGAAGTCGAAAAATTTAGAGACCAATATCGAGGTCTGAAGAGGCACATTACCCTGGGATTCACTCTGTCTGCAGCAGAAATAAGTAAGCCTATCACATTAAGTCGTAGGGGCAAAGATAGACCGTCATAGAGGTAGCATTCCATTCCACTTAGCACCGAGCTTACGAATACTGGAATCCTTCAATTCCACTACCCCAAGAGCCTTCATAGCCTGTACAGAGGTGGAATTTTCTTTTATAGTAGATTATTTCCTAGTTGAACAGAGTGTGATATATTCTCAAACGAGGTACAACAGCCGAGTGGTAGCGTCACTGGCTTCATACCAAAGCGGCGTTGGTTCCAATCCCGATCAATGCATGCAGAATGTTTGAAACGAAAAGTCACGCCATTGTAGTTTGAATCGTGAAATTGGAGTTCCGTTGCTATGATCAGCAGACATGTTCCTGTCAGTCAAGATGCTTCTATCCCAATATAACTTGTATCATTTTTACCACCCAGCTGTCGACGGTGGGATTCAAACCCATCAAACCCACTATCTCCCAAATGCAAGCTCATAGCTGCATGACCCTAACCGATCTCGCTTGGTAGTTTGTTGGGCCGTAATCCAAGTGATGTGGTTCGAATACGGAGCAATGCCATCCTGAACAATGATATTCGGGCAACCACAGGTCGCCACGTTTCTACTCAAACTGTGTGAAACAGCTTGCACTAGGCACAAAACTTCTCTCTCGACGCCCATGGCGAGTCCCAGCAATCAAACCTAGACATCATTGTGCGCTGTACATGGTCTCTTCATCTCAATTGTTTGGGGTAGGCATTTGATGCGAACTTTGCCCTGTTTTATGACTGGATACCCTTCCTGCCGCCAACCCTATGTGGAGGGATGTATTCAGTATTACATCTTACAATACTGGTTGGTATGGTGGTGTGCTGTATGTAAATGAATAAAAGTGTATTTTAATATAAATAACCAGTCCCTAGGCCCAAGGAATTAACCAGACGTAGTTAAAACTCTTCGCTCGGTTGTAAATTGAGCCCAGAGCCTTCTCAGCTGAAGGCCAGTGCGTTAACCATTCAACCAAACGTCCGGGTCCTCCGTTGTGTGTGTGTGTGTGTGTGTGTGTATATATATTTATGGATACGCTAACTCGTAAAAGAGGTCTATTTTTCCTATTGCTCAGTTTCAAGTGAACTGCATTGTCTGACAGCAGAAATATTAAACACTAAGATCTCATGCATAGGAGGATATTTTCTAATGAGGAATTCCGACTTCGTGTTGTCAGCGTCTCAGTATAGACTGTGCATGTGCTTATTTGAGATCAATGTCCATATAAATGTTACAGAGCGCGAAATATCATTTAAAGTAGACTATGTAATATTCATTCTGGAGAGAGTGACGAAACATTCAGCGTTTTACCCCTCTCATGGTACGTGTCTCAATATGCCTGGTCATAAAGAGAGTTTTCAGTATAATCCCTTTAATGGAACGTTTCTCCTGACTCAGCTCCGTTGCCTCTCTGTAGTGCTGCAGGCAGTGACGCCCTGTGGCGAGACTGCAGGCCAAGATCAAAGGCACTAGGGACGTGTGTCCCGCCCAAGAGTTGACTGTGTACGGAACTTTGTTTTTATAAAGTATTTCTCTTAGCTGTTGCCACACAAGGAAGGTATCAGCACTAAAGGCCACGTGGCTACAGTATGTATCGACAGTAAATTACTCCTAGGTCATATTTTTTAGATTTAAGTCATTCTTTCCACTGTCGGCTTAGTTACATAACCCTTAATTTCATCAGTCTGTCGAATGTAAATTACACATTTATGAAGCACTAGAACATACGTGCTTTCTTTCACAGATATGTACAGTAAATCTACCGACTTGAGGCTGACGTATTTGAGCACCTTCAGATAACATCGGGGTGAGCAAGGATCGAACCTGCTAAGTTAGGCTCAGAAGTCCAGCGCCTCAACAGTCTGAGCCACTCAGCACGGCGTGTGCAACTCAGTAGCATTCATTACAGATACACTAATAATATCTTCCAAATGCAATACTGGACCCATCCCTCTCTATCATTCCTGTATACCAAATGATATAACCAAGGAACTGTTCCTTAAGCTAGGTTCGGAAGCAATGGCAATTAGTACACTGATTAGTCTATTATGCACTTCACTATTACTGTGTATAACGAAGTGAAGAAAGAAATCGCCACCCTTCATAATTTTTCGTTGCTGCCCATTAAGCTTCGAGTACACACTCTCGGTCTTGTAAGGTTTGCTACATCCATATAACATATGGCAGTGTTTTCTTAGAATTTAACAAGCTTTTAGGCCGGTGACTCATCACGCCTATAATAATAATAATAATAATCATCATCATCATCATCATCATAAACCGCTTCATCGTAATCCTCACCAGGGGAAATAATATCGCACGTTAAAAACCCGGCAACGCCGTGCGGTACCGTATAGTACCAGTGCGCCTTACTTCTGATTTTCTCATACTGATCCTTACTCGCGCCATAAATCTGGCAACTTCGCTTTACATTGTCAAGGAGATACTCTCTACAATGCCTAAAATCAACAAAAGGTTTTATTTGAGTATTTGTTTGCGGCAACAACTGCTTGTAATTTGAGATCGTGTCGAGAGGAATAAAAATGACTACCTGTCTAAAGTAAGTTGCTTTACTTTGTTTATAAATATTGAGAATACGATTTTGTATCATGTGATTTATTGTCTTGAAATATAAGTCCATGAATTGAAATAACAAGCAATTGGTCAGCATTCCTGTGTCAGCTGTTATGATACAAATTATTCCGTTGGTACCGTATGGTACCGCACGGCGCTTACCATGCCTCTCTGTTTACTTTCTCCTCCTTACTTCTAAGGGTAACAATTCATACTGTAGTTGCAAATAATGATTTATGTGTGTCATAAAATCTATAATTGTATATTTTACTTTTAAAAATTAAACGGCATGACATACTGAACCACTGGAATCTAAGGTATTATCCGAGGAAGATGAAGGGGGTCTCGCAGATAACCTTACGGGAGGTCAATCACGGGTACCAGCAGAAATAGTGCTAAAGCAACAAATTCCGCACAGGAGTAGATAATCCATGTCCGATAATGATTCATGGCCCGGGAAGAGAGCGAAATCATCACCTCATCCACCAGATACCTGGATGGCGTATGGCCCAATTTCACTCCAATTCCCTAGTGCGAAATTTTCCACTTTTCGATATATGATGCCGACCGAAATATGAGGGTTTTATTTACGATGAAATTATGAATTTCTTGTGCTCTGAAGTCAACAACTACCGGTATATGCTTTTTACAAACGAAAAATAACCCCGAAGAAATGAAAATTTCATCGGCATTTTCCTTCTAAGTAGCTATGTGTAAGTACCACAATCAGAAAATGGTAGGTGCAAAATATTATTACGACATATATATTTGGGTGGTATTTTAAGGTAAATAAATGCAGTTGTTTACACTTCTTAGTGTATCTGACACCTTGAGATTCAATGGCGTACATCACTATATCGCTCCGACAAACCAAAGCAGGAGTTGTGCGGCGAACGAATGCGAATTCCGCGGCCGCACAGAATGCGTCACGTGTAGTGTGGGCGTTTGTGTAAACAGCATTTTGCCATTCTAAACTAGTGAAGAGTGGAAATGGGTGACTAAATAAGAAAAGCTGAAATAATATTACTCGTATTTCCTAAAGATATGTCACGTCTGAGCTAATGTTATATTTCGGAATTCCAAAGGGATATCACAAATAAACCTATAAACACCGTTTCTTCTTTTGTTTATTGCTCAGTAATTTGTAAGTGATATTCTGTAACAATATTAAGCATTCAGTTCCATGGTATTCTAAAGAAGTAACAATTTTTATGTTCCAACCAAAAGCTATGTCAAGCGCCGTGCGGTACCGTATGGTACCAGGCCCTCATTTAAAAACCAACGATTCAGTTTTTAGAAAAATGACTTTTAAATGTTCTCTGATATGTGAATGCTGGGTATATTAAACAAAAATTTAAAAAAACGAAAATTGAAAACTCCGGCGTTCCCGGGAACCACACTGTTCTGTATGACAGTTTGCGTAACTTACAGGAGACCTGAAAAATTATACACCTAATGCTCGGTTTCTTCAGCTCTGTGTTAAATTTTACTTTTAAAATGTTAACTAACAATTGTTATTATTTTAACACTTCGGTTAAATGTACTCTGTTTCACGAACACATTTCCAACATATGTTAGTAAACAATTGTTAAATAAGAATTAATACGTTTATGTGAGATATCTGAACGCGTTTGGCAGTCAGTATATTTCGTTTCTGTACACTAAGTGCTCTAGTGGTATGTTGGAATAGAATTTGGCATACATGGTTGGCATTGTTATAGGTTATGGTTAGCGGAAACCACTAAGACGTAAGCATCTGGTGTAAGAGGCAACAAAAGCTTTCTTATAATGAATGCGAAAACGAATGTTGTTAGAGCGGGTGAATCATCCGCGCCTGACGTTTTATGCTGTTAGGTATCCCATCGAACGTCACTGGTGTCGTTATGATCTATTCTCATTTGCCGTATACTTTGCAACAATCGCCTTTAATCACTCACTGCACCATTACCGTTGCAAAAACATGTGCCGTATGCGGCAGGCATTTACACAATGCATCAAACTGTCATACAGTTAAGTAAAAAGTACGTGCCAGTTATGAGCTTCCAGTAGGGTACGAATTGAACTCTAAAAGCGATGGCATACTGATAGAAAACGTGTGTGCATTTGTGAAGCGGAAGTAGTAGTCCATCTAGTAGGCTTTCTGGAAACCTACCCGCTGAAGTCGCCGTGGTGTCATAGGTTAAGAGCAGTGCTGTTAATACAGCTGCTTTTCGTAGGTGGGTTCGAATCCCACTTGAGTCTGTAAATTTTATTCACATTTTGTACTTTGAGAATCATCCACAGAGCGATGTACCCGAATGCCCTCACGTCGTGGGTTATTTATTTATTTATTTATTTATTTATTTATTTATTTATTTATTTATTTATTTTGGCACTGTCGTAGGCTATTAAGGCTGCTTACATGTATATTCTATAAGCAGGGCTGTACGAGGATAGAATGGTTGGGGGTTCAAATCCGCTTGACTGAGCAACAGCCTGTTAGCGCAGTAAGTGTTCGAATAGATGGACTTCTGCAGAAATGCAGGTTTCAGCACGCCGTTGAACTGCCATTCAGGCTCTTTGTAGCATTTTAGGTGTCACGGATTCACAGGCTTCCGTAATAAGGTTTCGAAGGGTTTCAGGATTTTCCGGCTGCTGAGCGTACACTACATCCTTCAAATAGCCCAATAGGAAGAAGTCCAGTGGCGTTAAATTGGGCGATTTAGCAGGCCAAGTAACAGATGTGTAACATTCAGGGAGTTGCGAACATCTGCTGACATGTGAGGGGGAGCTCCGTCCTGTTGATACCACACGGTTACACGCTCATCCAGGGGCACATCCTCTAGCAGCAATGGTAGTTGGTCTTGAAGAAACTGCAGGTATCCGGCTCCTGTCAAATGATCCTCAAACAAATATGGTCCAATTAGGTGATCACCCAGTATAGCACACCATACATTTACTCCCCATCGTGCATGAAATGCTGCCTGCCTTAGCCAGTGGGGATTTTCAACACTCCAGTAGTGCTTGACTGAGTTCACGAACACATTTCCAATATTTGTTAGTAAACAATTGTTAAATACAAATTAATACGTTTCCGTGAGATATCCGAACGCGTTTGGCAGTCAGCGTTCACGACAATTCATAGAGCCATTATTATGAAAGCGTGCCTCGTCCGAAAAGAAAATGTGAGATACAAACGCTGGATCATTTGCCACTTTCGTCAGTATCCACACACAAAAATCAACACGAGTTTCTAAATCTCTTCCGTGGAGTTCTTGATGTAGTTGCAAGTGATACGGACGAATAAAACTGGAATGCAATATCCTTACAACAGACGACTGTCTGATGTTGGCCTGTTGTGCTACTGCCCGGGTACTCGTGTGAGGATTCTCCCGGAAAGTGTCAAAAACCATCTCAACAGTTTCAACGGACGTAACTGGTGCCTCTCTAACAGGACCTGTTCGAGAAAGTGACGAAGTTATACGCAAACGTCGCTCCACCTTCCTAAACGTATTTGCGTTTGGCTGTTGTCTGTGTGGAAATCTTTCCTGGTACAGGCGCTGTGCTTTCTGTGCGTTCTGTCTTGCTTCATCGTAGATGAGGAGCGTGTCAACATACTCATCTGCTGAATACATAATGTTAGAAGTGACTAGGACTGCTAGGCTACACCAAGTGTAGGGCCAGTAAACATTCAACATGCATGCTATTGGTCGAATGTGGCACGAATGGCCTCTTATTTGATCCTCAAAGTTTAAAATGTGAATAAAGATATTTATCGTTCGTGGGATTCGAACCCACTTACCAGCGCAACATGCGTCAACACGTCTGTGGTTAGTCCTCTACACCACGGTGTCTGCTGCCTCCAGTTTATCAGAAAGATTACTTGGTGTAAAACTACGTCCCGCTTCACAAACTCACACACGTTTCCTATCAGTATGCGATCGCTTTTAGTGATAATTTCATAACCAATCGGAAGCATATAATTGGCACGTACATTTTACATAACCGTATGACAGTTTGATGTATTGTGTAAATACCTGTCGCATTCATGTTTTTGCAAACGTCGTGCAGTGATGACGCAGTAAGTTCTTTAAAGGCGACTGCAGCTTGGAATACGGCAAAGGAAAATCGACCATCAGCCCACTGACGTTCGTTGGGATGCCTGAACGCAGAAACGTCAAGCGCGGCTGACTCACCCGGTAACTAGATTTAAGGTGAAAGTATGCGAGTGTGCTTGAAAAATGAAAAACGGACTGTTATATCAACATTAAGTATATTCTTATATGAGTACAATCTAAAGCTCCAACAACACCGAAAAATATGATAATAGATATACATCTTGATGATTTTCGGACATTCTTTCACTGTATGGAAAATAATGTAATGCCTTGTCAATGCTGCAAAGGCAGCAGAAACTCTTTGCAGAATATCTACACACCCTTGTCTTGCACTCATGAACATAGCCGCCTACAATTACGTGAAAAGAGTCTGAAGCATAATATCTCAGAACTATAAGCAACTGCTGTACTAGGGACACTGATAAGTTTCAATTTGTGGGAAACGTTAACCTATTTTCAGTTTCCTCTAGTACCTTGTTCATTATGGTTTTGGTAATAAGGTATTATTGTAGAAAACGTTCTTCTGACAACTCTAAAAAGTCGTTTTTCCTTAGCATGTTTCGTGCTTTTCCTTCTTCAATTAATAAATGGTCTTTACAGCAGTAAAGTTTCAAAATTCTTCTACGTCCTACCATTTTGAACAATTAACAGCTGCTTAAAGGATTAACACAGGGCTGCTGCCATGTTAATTTAACACAATTATTAATGTGTGTCCGCCTCTGTGGTGTAGTGGTTAGTGTGATTAGCTGCCACCCCCAGAGGCCCGGGTTCGATTCCCGGCTCTGCCACGAAATTTGAAAACTGGTACGACCTCGGGAGGTCAACTGAGTAGAGGTGGGTTTGATTCCACCTCAGCCATCCTGGAAGTGGTTTTTCCCCACTTCTCCTCCAGGCAAATGCTGGGATGGTACCTACCTTAAGGCCAAGGCCGCTTCCTTCCCTCTACCTTGTCTATCCCTTCCAGTCTTCCCCCCCCCCACAATGCCCCTCTTCAGCACAGCAGGTGAGGCCGCCCGGGATAGGTACTGGTCATCCTCCCCAGTTGTATCGCCTACCCAGAGTCTGAAGCTCCAGTACACTACCTTTGAGGCGGTAGAGTGGGAATCCCTCACTGAGTCCGAGGGAAGAACCGACCCTGGAGGTTAAACAGATAAAGAAGAAGAATTAATACGTTGTTAGCATCAACAATTGATGAGACGGCCATTTTGTTAAATTATGTGTTAATTATATTTAACAGCAGTTTTAACACTTAACATTCGTTAAAGAAACTGGGCTTGAAACATAAATACTATTTCATTTGAAATACTGTAGAGATAAACTAAATTAGATCCTCAAGACTGATGATGTCCGCCTCTGTGGTGTAGTGATTACTGTGATTAGCTGCCACCCCCGGAGGCCCGGGTTCAACCCGCCTCTGCCACGAAATTTGTAAAGTGGTACGAGGGCTGAAACGGCCTCCACTCAGCCTCGGGAGTGAAATGAGTAGAGGAGGGTTCGATTCCCACCTCAGCCATCCTAGAAGTGATTTTCCGTGGTTTCCCACTTCTCCTCCAGGCAACTGCCGGGATGCTACCTAACTTAAAGCCATGACCGCTTCCTTCCCTCTTCCTTGCCTATCCCTTCCAAGCTTCCCATCCTTCGACAAGGCCCCTGTTCAGCATAGCAGGTGAGGCCACCAGGGCGAGTTACTTGTCATCCTTCCCAGTTGTATCCCCGACCCAAAGTCTCACACGCTCCAGGACACTGCCCTTGAGGCGGTAGATGTGAGATCCCTCGCTGAGTCCGAGGGAAAAACCAATCTTGGAGGGTATGCCGATTAAGAAAGAAAGAAAGAAAGAAAGAAAGACTGATGATGACAATTATAGGAATCTACCCCTTATTGAGTAAATATTCGGTTACTAACCATGTCCGTTACCATAATACGAAAGTATAATCATTTTAGCTGCAGTAAAGGAACGTTACTTTCCATAATTTTTGTTGTTCTACTAAACGATGATGTATGTTTCAGGTGTCGCTGTGTGACGAGTACAGCCTGCCCGTAGATTTTGTGAACAAACGGCGGCCGCACAGCTTCGGGGCGGGGCTCGCCAACTGGACCACTCCTAGCCCCAGCGGGGACCAGGTGAGATTCACAACACCAGGATTTATCGCTTCCTCTCACTATATTTCGTTTCCATTTTTATAAATATACATGATATATTTACGACGCGATAGAGAAACAAAGCCATCGCATGTGGCGACAAGATAACTGTCCTCAGGGTTCATCACGGTTCACCTGTCTGTGATGCGGCGCAGCGTTCTTCGAGAGCTTGTTGATAAACGTGCTGGGGGAAATATATAACGGTGACAAATATCTAAATGGTAGGTGTATAAAAATAAACTAGGGACTACGGAACCGCATAGTAAATACTGACCTTGTGTTGAGACAAGATCAACATCTCAGCATTGAGAGTGCTATTGTACATACTCCAAACCAAACCGAACCAAACCAAACAAAATCCCATGCTGAAACAGCCTCGAACGGCCATGGCCTACCAAACGACCGCTGCACACCCCGAAGCCCTGCAGATTACGAGGTGCCATGTAGTCGGCACAACGAATCCCCTCGGCAATTATTCTTGGCTTTCTAGATCGGGGACGCCATCTCACCGTCAGATGGCTTCCTCAACTGTAATCACGTAGGCAGAGCGGACCTCGAACCGAGCCCTCAGGTCCAGGTAAGAATCCCTGACCTGACGGGGAATGGAACCCGGGGCCTCCAGGTAAGAGGCAGGTAATCTACCCCTTACACCGCGGACTTAATATGCTCCACATTAAAAATTCCTAACGTGCAAATATACATACCAATGGTTCCATAACTAGACTGACGGGTTTGTTTCTATATTACTAGTCCTTTATTTATAAAATTCCTGCTTCACTGTCAGTCTAAACATAAAACTTCATCAGTTCAATGTTTATATCTGGCTCGAATTTTCATCCGTTATTTTCCGTCATAGAATAGCAAGGTGCTGATGATTATGGAGATATGTATGGTAATTTAATATTGCTACATGAATTATCAGTTGGCTGGGGTGAGTGGCTTGGACGGTAGAATACTGGCTAATGGGTTTGATCCCTACTCCGTCCGATGGTATTTAAATATATTCCAATACGTCAACCTCGTGTCTGTAGACTTACTGACACTTAAAGGTATTTTTGCAGGGCAAAATTCCTGGACATCAACGACTCCAGAAACCATAAGCCTTGTTAGACGTTCGTACAACCAATACAATTTTATTATTATTAATGTGATATGAAGGCCGAGTGTGAGGCGACCGGAAATAATGGCCAGTAAGAGACAATAATTGCGACACAGTTGCGACTATGTTGATGGGGCCAGAAGCGACCAAAACAAGAGCGCCAGCAAGTTGTTGAGGCTCGCGATAAAGAAGTTCCTACAAGAAGCTGAAAGTTGATTAACAATGGATCAGGCAGCCAGAATTATCTGGAAGTGGGAACTACTAGAATCTTCTGCAGGCCTCTACTCGAACTATCAATCCACCGTGTACGACCTAATCCATACTATTCCTAAATAGAATTTACCTACCAAAAACCAAAGCCCACGGCACTTAACGTCCTTGAAATGGCCTTAGCCTGCCCAGCGACCGTTGCTCAGACCGAAGGCCTGCAGATTACGAGGGGTCGTGTGGTCAGCACGACGCATCCTCTCGGCCGTTATTCTGGGCTTTCGAGACCGGGGCCGCCATCTCACCGTCAGATAGTCCCTCAATTCTAATCACGTAGGCTGAGTGAACCTCGAATCAGCCCTCAGGTCGAGAGAAAAATCCCTGACCTGGCTGGGAATCAAACCCGGGGCCTCCGGGCAAGTGGCAGGTACGCTACCCCTACACCACGGGGCCGGCCGGAATTTACCTACACATAATAAAAATACAATTATTATTATTATTATTATTATTATTATTATTATTATTATTATTATTATTATTATTACTAAACAACAGTTTCTGCAGAAAAAGGTAGAGACAAATGATCCCAAAAGGGCTAATTCCTGTTTCTTCTTCCAGTGAGGGTTCCTTCCTTGACATGTTCCTAGCTACAACCCACGAGGAGCGAATGGGTTCCATTCCACTGGCTCCTGACGTACGGGGCTATTCCCTCCTCTTCCTGCAGCCCCGCAATACAATAAAAATACTTCGCCCTTCTCTGGGGACAAGTAGCTGCTTTGATTTGACTTCTCTCGCAACTCGATTTACCATTAATTGAATCTGTAACAGGACAGTGCTTTAAGGAAGATGGGGAGGTCTTATGATAAAAACAACTCTTTAAAACAACTTTTGTCTCGAATAATGAAGAGGATAATGTGATAAGAACGACCGGAGATGAATGCTCTTTGATTGATGTCTTTCTCAGACAGACCAGCCCTCTTTTGTTTTACGGTTCACTGGAATTCAAAAGAAATAATTAAACTTAAAAAGTAAGAGCCTCAAGATTATTAAAAATAATCTGCATCTTATTGCTTTCAGAACCTCCCTGTTTTGGTATACTTATAAATAATCCTGTCTTTTGATATAAATGTAATTATTCTTGAAGTCGTCATTCATGCATAAATCCAGTAAAATTTGATTGCCAAGTTAATTTTGATTCAGTTATTGAATTTCACTCTGACGTTCTTGTGTGCAATCATATAGAAGGAATACATTCCCGCCTCAATGGCTGACGAGTTCGAAAAAGAAAGTAAGAGATGTTTGGTATCTCTCCAGAGTGCTAGTCATTTTGCACCAAGACGTTCCCGCTCATAGGCTACTCATGGCAATGCTACCGACACAAGTAGCTCAGTTCACGCCCCAAGAGGCCTTCCTCCAGTAAAAGCCACGGTCGAAATCATACCATTCGGATTTTCCACCTTGTTGGTTTTCGTTCATTCGTTGGTCTTCTAGCACGAAATTAACACCCGTCTGAAAGACTCACACGGAGTGTATTTAGCCTCAGATAGGCCAACACAAATATGAAAATAGTCTTCATTTTCTCACATTCTAGAAGTACTATTCTATTTCAGCCCCATGTGAATAGCAGGATGCTCCCATCATCGTGTTAGCCTGAATAAATGGCAAATACGGATAGGACACCACTATACGTGATAAGACATAACGCATTTTCATATCATCAAGTACACGGACGTGTTGACCAAAATGTCTCAATCCTCTTACTGAAAAAGAAACAAATCTTTAAATTAGTGCAAAACACCAGAGATTATTGGGCAGGTTCCTTTGCATTTCAATAGGTCTGATGATGACAGTCTACTAAGATCGATTCTTCTTCTTACCGAGCAAGTTGTATGACATAGCTATGTGCTTGCATTCGGGAGATGGTGGGCTCGATCCCCAATGACAGCAGCCCTGAAAATGGTTTTCCGTGGCTTCCGGTTTTCACAGCAGGCATGCCGTAATTAAGACCACAGTCGCTTCCGTCCCAGTCTTATATCTTTCGTATCCCATGGTCACCATAAGACCTGTCTGCATCGCCGTGAAGAAAAACAATTAGCAAGAAGAAGAATTTTATTTCTTATTCTTAATCTTCTACTTCTCACATTCTGGTGGAATGGCGGTTGCGAACTGTGCCGCACATGTGTGTTTGGCCCTGTTTAACGGCCGGGTATCCTTGGCGGTCATTATTTGTGGACAGATGTATTCACTATTACCGTACGTGTTTATCTGACATTTGGTAGCATGGTTTATAGTGTGTATATGAAGTGATGAGTATTGGGACAAACACTATCACCTAGTTTTTAGGCACAGAAATTTGCTAGATGAGACTAATATTCTGGATCCAGTCGAGAATAGAACCCTGGACCCTCTGAAGGAAAAAAATTCGACGCTGTCCATTCAACCAAGGAGCTTAGGATTTACTGATGCTGTTTAATTCCAAGACCATTAAAAATGGAACCACTGGAGGATCTCGGGTAATGCCTTGTTAAAATTACATGGCTTTGTTATCGGCTGCACAGCAAATTAACTACAGATCACTCTTATGAACTTCCACGTAAGGAAAGTCCGGTGAAAAAATTCAAAGTGGACCACCCACTTCTCCACAATTAACCCTAGTGAAGTGAAAATTTATGTGATGCACATAGATGTGATTTTTTAAATCCTGGATTAACAGGAGTAATGAGGGCTTCAGAAATGTATGCATTGGAAGTGGCTCAACCAGTTAATACAGTGTCAAATCAGACTTGCCGGACTTCCCATATTATACGGGATTTCGCGTATTCGAGGATAAATCATTGTGCCCCATACTACCGTTTTACGGGTGTCAAAAATCTCATATGCCTGTTGTGATTAAAGTTTTACGTCGCACCGACAGTGATTAAAGTTGGCATTTAAAAAGATGTCTTTTCGCATATAACATTATTTTTATTTAAGCATTTACAGTGTTCCGTAGTTAAGTTTTCTGGCCTTGAAGACATTATTATTGTTTTCAAACTATCAGAAATGCATCCAAATTGTGACCGATTTTACAAAGAATGTTGGGTATTTTGACATACATTAAAGATAAATGAACTGTTAGAAGTTTTAATCACCTGAAAAAATGTTTACAATTTTGTAGTGATCATGATCACCTTCCATTGGATATTCCCAATATCGATATTGTGTATTATTTTATACTTTTCAAATATTCCTGGCTCAAATGCCCGTGTGGAGACAGTGTTTCTGTATTAAACTAAAAATACGGTAATGAAAGAAGTAACGCTTGTTTTAATCTGATAAAGAGTGAAATCAATTCACACTGTCTTGTCAGGAATTATTTAAGAAGAAGAATTTAAATATTTTGAGTAATGTAAAAAAGGTTGTAAATAAAACAGGTCTGTAGATTCCACAGAAGAGTGCTGATTTGTTATAGGTTATGTGTGTTAATGTTAACTTTCTTCGACTTTGTAACACCCAATATGATAAATTTCTTAAATTGATTTAACAGGTTTCTTCAATTCAGTTTTTACAGCACTATCTTTGAAGAAAATAGTGAAAGTCCTTTATTGACTTCCTAAAAATCTGTCAAGTCTACTTCAGGTGTGAGTTGTTGAACATATTAGGCACTGGAGGCGGATTTTTGCTAGTGAATTTACGTCGCACCGACACAGATAGGTCTTATGGCGACGATGCGATAAGAAAGGCCTAGGAGTTGGAAGGAGGCGGCCGTGGCCTTAATTAATGGCCGTAAAAACATGCCATATAAATTCATCTCACCTTATCCCTGAGCCTGTATCAAGACGGCACTACGCGATACACAAACAAACAACACCAAACATATTGCCTGAAATATGGTAACACTAAACAAACAACACCAAACATGTTGTCTGAAATATGGTAAGGCTAAACAAACAACACCAAACATCTTGCCTGAAATATGGTAACGCTAAACAAACAACAACAAACATGTTGCCTGAAATATGGTAACGCTAAACAAACAACAACAAACATGATGCCTGAAATATGGTAACGCTAAACAAACAACACCAAACATGATGCCTGAAATATGGTAACGCTAAACAAACAACAACAAACATGTTGCCTGAAATATGGTAACGCTAAACAAACAACACCAAATATCTTGCCTGAAATATGGTAACGCTAAACAAACAACACCAAACATGATGCCTGAAATATGGTAACGCTAAACAAACAACACCAAACATGTTGCCTGAAATATGGTAAGGCTAAACAAACAACACCAAACATGTTGCCTGAAATATGGTAAGGCTAAACACCAACAACAAACATTTTGCCTGAAATATGGTAACGCTAAACAAACAACACCAAACATCTTGCCTGAAATATGGTAAGGCTAAACAAACAACACCAAACATCTTGCCTGAAATATGGTAAGGCTAAACAAACAACACCAAACATGATGCCTGAAATATGGTAACGCTAAACACCAACAACAAACATTTTGCCTGAAATATGGTAACGCTAAACAAACAACACCAAACATCTTGCCTGAAATATGGTAAGGCTAAACAAACAACACCAAACATGTTGCCTGGAATATGGTAAGGCTAAACAAACAACAACAAACATTTCGCCTGAAATATGGTAACGCTAAACCATGAGACCTACAGCTTCACATGTCCTTACATCTTGTGATCATAAGCCATGTGGCCTATGGCGTAATGTCTCACAAGCCATGCCAAGTTTATATTGCCCAAAATCTTGGCTATAATCAATTTGAGTTATGGTTCTATGTGACGTTAAGGATATTACATCGTAAGTCATTTCAGCTCTGATATTCCAAATTCTTAAATCTTATAATCATATTATCACCATAATCGTAACTTCTGTTTCTTAGCTTTATGTGACAAGAAACTATATCATTTCAAGTCACACCGAGAAAGTTGGCCGTGCGGTTAAGGTCGCGCAGCTGTGAGCTTACATTCGGGAGATAGCGGGCTTGAACACCTGATTTTTTTGTGGTTTCCCATGTTCACACCAGGCAAATTCTGGGACTGTACCTTAATTAAGGCCGTGGCCGCTTTCTTTCCACTCCTAGTCCTTTCCTATTCCATCGTCGCCACAAAACCTATTTGTGTACAACAAATTGAAAAGAAAATTCAAGTTTTAAATGGCATCCGAACCAAACGTACCTGTAAATTTTACATATGTTAACACGGATTTGAATCGCAGAAGGGTTGGTGACAAACAAGTGACAAAGTCCATAAGCAATTGCAGAAGTCATTCCACCATTCCTTCATTGAGTGGACTTAATTCTTCGTTTAATTTTGCACAGCAATTTAATTTCAAAATCAGAATTTTAGAAAACCTTCTTCATATTCAAAGTTCAGTGCTTCTCTAAACGTGCTCCTCCTTCCATCCCAAGCTTTTCCCCTCCCTCATTTTACACCGTCACATTCACCAGTGTGGAAGAATTACAGTACTTAACAGCCTTCAAGCTATCAGAACGATCAAGAAGCCAGTTGATGAGAAGGGAAAGTTTGTCGGCCTACCCTTTGCTGTCAGAGACAGGATCGGCTGACCGCACGGAGACAAAGGTTAATGTGTTGCTTATCAGCAGGAGGGCTCCTTTAAGACAGACATCGCTGTAAACAACAGCCATTGTGTGTGACTTCCTTTGTCTCATGTTATTCCGCATTTAACCCATTCGCGATATAGATGACGCGATGAGCATTTTCTCAGATTCAACGCAATAAGGAGCTTTCAAGGGATCTCCATTCTTTCGGGAACCAAGACAAGATGATGATTACACATCAGTCTCCAGAGCTGCGTGAGCTCAGAATATCAGTGAGTCAAATTTCAGGAATTGGAAAACAAACTTTGACACATTTAACATAATTCCAGGGCGTTTTTTATCCCCAGGGAACTTATCCTAGTCCTGTATCCAAATACTGACAGATACATACATATCCAGGAGCCACAATAGGCCTCCGCACAACATTAGAAAGATATTTTACAAAGGAGATGCCATGATAAACGTAGTGGCTAAGCTACTAACTTTCCATGCAGACGGGCAAGGTTCAAATCCTTGTGGATCCCAGGGTTGAATTCTCGCTAAAATTTAACTCAGTTACCTTATAAATGTCTGGGATGAACTGAGGAAAATTTTGACAAGACAATTCTTTAAAACTTATTGATTTTATGTCCCACTAACCAGCGGTAAATCTGCCGAGACGAGGTTGCCGTACCGGTATACCGGACTAAACCAGGATCGAACTCGCCAACTTGAACTCAGAAAGCCTCTAACTTCTAAATCACTCAGTTTTACAAAGGCACTGTTCCGATTAAAACAAAAAAGGCGTTGCCAGTAATATTCACCACATTTGCCACGCTCATTAATATTTATCTAAATAGTCTAAATAGGAGGAGGTAATCTGTCCTAAATATCAAAATGAGTAGAAGAAATATGATAGAAGACCTCTACAGTCGAAGATGGTATAGCATTGGCGTTCGGAGTCCAAGTTGGCAGGTTCAATCTCCGTTCAGTCCGGTGGTGCTTAAATAAGTCACCCTCTTCTCGTTAGATTTACTTGCATGTAAAAGAACTACTATGGAACAAAATTCTCGTACAATAGCGTCTCCGAAAACCATTAAAACAGTTAGTGCGACGTAAAACCATTATTATTATTATTATTATTATTATTATTATTATTATTATTATTATTATTAGAGCCAAAGAACGTTGGTTTTTACTTAGCCATTATCTTGTTATTCAGGTCAGTGCTTAGGAATAATCGTCTTGCTTGCAATATTGCGTGCCAGGTTCTTTGTCCGGTGCACGATTTCCCCACCTCTGCTTCGTATCAGCGTACCGATGGCATATACAGTGGACTCTGGTTAATTCGACATTGGATAACTCAAAAATTGGATAATTCGAACAAAACCCGTAAAATTCCCACTGTAATCAATGCAAAGAAATCGTACTTAATTCGAATATTCGAAGCTTAAATTTGGATCATTCTAAGCCTGAATTTTATCGCAAACTAATTTTGTAACAGTTCTAGGAATTGAAGCCTTCAAATAATTCCCAAGAAGTGTCTATTTTATTGTAGCTTCCTATTTATAGTCAGGTATTAGCTATTGTTAACAGACCTAACCTTTATCTCTGTGACTGTCAATTATTGTAGGATCAGTATGGTTTTGACCATCACTAGTCTACGAGCATCCGTATTTGGCCACCTGAAATCTTCCCCTTACCCCATACCGAAGTTTTACTAGTGTTTATGCAATACGTTTTCGTGCGAAAACTTTCACCTACAGTACAGGAAAACATGGCAGCTGTTAAGGTATGGTAGAGTGCACAATACTGTAATAAGTATTCATTACAATGAATTGGTTTTTTGCACTTATACAGTACTGCACTAATCATTATAAAATATCAAAGCCATTTCTTATTAACAGTGCTGATGGAGTTATTTTGTTGTTATTATTATTATTATTATTATTATTATTATTATTATTATTATTATTATTATTATGTACTGTACAGGGTGGTCGGAAACAACGTGAGCTGAGTATATGAGTGTTAGAGTGTTGGTCATACTGATAAGTAATTTGAAAAAAATACATCGATATCTCACGCCGTTGTCCTTTCATCAGCTGCTGAAGTTAACCAATCAGATCGCTTCGCGGGCAAATTTAAATGGGCTCTACGAGGCGGTGTTGGTAAACCTGCACGTGGCTTGGTCGCGCTTGAGAGCCATGCTGACAAATGAGCATCAAGCACTAACACACCATGGGGTTCAGCCAATGCCACCGTAACGTGCTTCCTATGGGCGAGCCTATCAGCAGGGAGGTCCTTGTTCAAGTTCCTCCCCTGGAGAAGTTTATTTCTTCTATGGGTGCTCTCAAGCCGGTCATAAGCCACTTAGCAACAGCGCTTCGCAAAGCCTATCCGAAGCAATCTGACCGGCTAACTTCAGCAGCTAATAAAATGAGAACGGCAAGATGTATCTATTTTTTTTTCAATTGTTTATCAGTATTACCAACCATCTAACGCTCATATAGCGGGTTCACATTGTTTCCAACCACGCTGTATTTTCGTTCAAATAGCCATTCTTGGTTAATTCTAATTTTGGATAATTCGATTTTTGTTCTGATTCCCCTGATCTGATTAAAAAGAGTCCGCTGTACTAGTCCTGGAACACTTCGAGGAACTGGATGAATTCAATGAAGTGCGATACATGTCCTCTGTTAGCACAGTATGTTGCCCTCTTCAAATCCCCTGATATTCCCATTCAGACCTATCCCTCACACTGTTCGCTCGGGAACAGTACCCACGTATTACTCGCTCGACGTGAATAAAATATGCGTTCCTTTATTTGACTACCGTCCACAGAACGCTTGTTTAGTTGAATGTGTACTATATCTTCTACATCTCCACTCAACTAGCTACCTGCAGTGTGGCTTACAGCGTGAACAGTTAAATTTGTATCCACAGGATTTAGCCCAAGCTGGAAAACATGAACCATTGTGTTTGCATGTGTTGGTGACGAAATACAGTGCCTGGACTCGACAGGGGATTGAGACAAATTATAAGCCCATAATTGTTTGAAAAGCGCGCCTTGTTTTTTTTCTTTTTTTTTTCTCGCCCATCCCTCCATCGTGTTTGTAATTGAATGTCGAGATTTCCCGCGTGGCTTGTTAGTTTGCGTACCAGCTTAGACCGGGGTCCTCTCATTAACCACGGCCAGCCTTAGTCCTCATTCTAAAATGTGACGCCGACGTTCATTAGCTTCAGAAGGCTATGGAACAAGACAACATAGCGAACTTCATTAGTTTCAGAGAGCTCTGACACAGTGGTCGTTCATTAGCTCAAGCCTGTGCACTTAGAAAAGCCACCTACGATTTGTGTTCGTTTTCTATTATCCTGATACCTCAAAGAGTGTCAGACACTTCGTACACAATATGTGACGCAGAATCAATCGCCAAACACATTCGTAATTGTATATTGCATACAACACGATGTTATCTTCAAAGACGTCTTACGAACTGTGTGTATTGAATCTCTGTATGACAAGATAGCAGCTAAATATTTTGTTATGGAATTATAGTCATGGACACTGTAATGAAGACCACAAGGTTACCCGACTCCCTGCAGTGATCTCCAGATGCTTCAATAGGCCCACCTGTTTTATTTCGATACAAGCTTTCACTTAATGTGACTGTTGATATCGTATTGTTTGCCTCAGGACCTCCGATATATTGTGGAATCCAAACTACGGGGACCTTAACTTTAATTTTAAAAATCCCGTATGCATTCGCTGGAAATCGAACCATATGTGCCTGAATGAAAAGTCCGTGAAAACAAGATACGGCTATCATGACCCCATCAGCTCGTAAAACATACCGTACAAATTCATACACCTCATGCCCGGCCCCGTATCAAGAAACAGGACTAAGGAGTATACAAACAACAACTACTGAATTAATTGAAAATGAAATGAAAACCTACAACCTGTTTTCCAGTCTTTGACCGGGTCAGGGATGGATGAATGAAGCAGATATAGGCTATTAGTACGATGGGGTCGCCACTCCCAAAGTGATTTATTAATGACTGATAGATGCTATGAAATGAGAATGGAGAGTGTTGCTGGAATGAAAGATGACAGGGAAAACCGGAGTACCCGGAGAAAAACCTCTCCCGCCTCCGCTTTATCCAGCACAAATCTCACATGGAACGACCGGAATTTGAACCACGGTATCCAGCGGTGAGAGGCCGACGCGCTGCCGTCTGAGCCACGGAGGCTCATTGAATTAATGATATTTTTCTGAATTGTATATTTTATGCTCGGCATCTGTGTATCCAGTATTTATTTTTACGAGCTGGAGCATTTTTGCTCTTTTTATCCATTCTGTCCATCTGCTATTGCTGCTTATAATTGTCCCTAGGTACTCAACATTTTAACAGCTTCTAGTTTTGTCTTACCCATCAATCACTGTTCACTTTTTGAGATTTTATCACCCCTTTTACACACCATAACTCTAGTTTTATGTTCTTATGTGGAATATTTTTTATATTCCATTCTTTACAATAATTTACCATTCCATTAATGCTATTTTGACAGGTGTTAATGTAAGTAGCAGTTTATCGTCCTCGAACATCAGACCCGGAATATCTTGGTTCTCGACTCATACAGAGGCTCCTTTCTCATAACCTTGCTATTGGAAAATATTTGTAATAAATAATGATAATAATATTGGTGATAATATGGAAGCCTGTTTGAAATCCAGTTTCAAAAATATCTCTCCCATTACTACCCCGATCATTCACTTTGATAGAGCATTTAAATTCTGCATAAGTTATGTATTTTCAATTCCTCTTGTCATCTTCCTTGATATTCCGATCTGACTCAACTTATATACGACAGCCGGTCTACTCACCGAATCAAACGCGTTCTATAAATCGATTACCGTGATGAACAGAACAGTTTGCCTCTTTTCTTCTTCATGAATTTATCCATTGATGTTTTATCATCCATTATAAAATAACTGTCCTCATTCCCTTGCTCAATCCTCATTGGAGTCTCGACAGAATCAAGCACATCTCAGCGCAGTTCATTAGTCCTTTTTGCCAATATTCCTGTATATATTATTCTTAGTGTATGTAGTAACGTTATACCTCTATAATTACTTGCATTTGATCTATTACCCCGTTTCTTACATATCGGGCAAATGACTCCCTCTTTCCATGATATTGGTACTCTCGCTCCTTCAAATATCTTATAGAATATTTTCACTATGCTTTTGGCGATAAATTTATATGAATAATACTTCCAGAATTCATTATTGATACCTGACATTGCTCCTGCTTCCCATTGTCGTGCTTTCTCTATTAAATCTTTTCCTTCATCTACTGAAATTTCCTAGTCTAAAGTAGGCAGGGTGCACTCCAATCCCATTGAAATCCCAGTAGGTTTCCAACAATCCTCCCCATTTAATAGCCATCTAAAATGTTCTACCCATTCATTATTACTTATATTCACTTGTGTTTCTTTCTTTCTCAAGAATTTCATTCTGTAATAAACGAAAAAGAGTATAGAGAAATACAGGTAATCACAAAGTTCTTATGTCAGAAGAAACAAGCTGAAAACTAAACACAGATACTAAAAGTAAGGACAGTAAGAAATTGTGGATTATAATGAACCGAAACTGCAGAGCAGACGTCTGGGATTCCGAACAAGAAACATCACTTCTAATCTCCAAGCAATTCTGGATGCTATATTATTATGTGAACTCTACCCCATAATGACGCAGTAATACTTAATTTTGACTTTGAAAATGCCTTTAATATAGTTCACCATGGTTATTTGTTCCTGATTCTCGACACGTTTGGTATTCCAAGGTCAACATATAGTACAATTATAAATCTCTACACCCATCCTTATTTTAGAATACTCCTCTATGGTCTTTTCCCCAAAAGTATTCCAGTAAGAATGTCAGTCCGAAAGGGATGTACCCTGTCTATGAGCCTCTTTGCTTTAAGTGTAGAACCCTTCCCTCGAGCTTTTCACCACCTCCTGAAGGACGTATCAAATCCGCACAAGATGTTTCCAGTCAGAAATTATGCCGACGACATTGCCCTTGTAATGCAGAACCGAGCCCAAGCGGATCAACTGATTGGAATAATATGTGTGTATGAAAAAGACACCAACTTGAAAGTTAATTATCAGAAATCTATCTTGTTACCACTCGATAATTGGCCAAAACGTGCAACGGTTACCAAGATCCAATTAACAGGATAAATAAACATTCTCGGTTTGAAATTAACAGATAATTTTCAGGAGACAGTCGAACATATTTGGACTACAGTAATCAACACAATGTGGAACACAATGATGACGCCTCTCAGCAGGAATCGAGTCGTATGCGCGAACAAACGTCTATGTTACATTCCCTATATATTGAGAAAAACGGCAATAAAGTTAATTGTTGATCGCGGGACATGGCTACGCGAGAGAATGTAACATAGACCTTTGTTCCGTAAACCAACAAGTTATAAGTGCACGCGCTCACTCATTCGTACATAATGTATGCATGCAGAGGAGAATAGTGTTATTTTAAAGTTTTAGCCTAATTATAATGATTTGGTGCGTACATCTTTCCACTCCCTAGGGTCACGTTTCCTTTTCCTGCATCTGTTTTTCATCAACTTGTGTATACTGCTTGGGGACAACAGTACATTACGATCACTACTATCGTCTCACTGCATGATTATGGTTTCGATGAGTAACTAAATAAACTCAGTAATATAAGACTGAACAAACCAGAACCATCTCCGGACTAGAATGTGTTCATTACATTGCATTCATTTCGTGACATTGTCGAGCGCTCGCGCGGGAAACGATGTAACATAGACTTTTGCTCCATTATTTTTCAAGTGCATTTCTCTTCACAATTTCCGGAATACTATAGCCATCTGTTGAGATATGCTCAAACTACCTGCAAATACATATCCAGGACACATCATAGATGTTTGTTCCGTGAATATCTCAAATGCCACAAAAATGTAACATAGACGTTTGTTCGCGCATACGACTCTTCTTTTCATACAGAAAGTATGGCACATTAATTTATTCGCTCTATGTAAATTATGGTACACAGCTCAGGGACTTTCCATGTCAGAGAAACACGCGCAAAGAATGGAACTTGGAATAATTTATTGCGTATGGTGAGGATACATCTATCGTATATCAAGAAATCATTTCAGAAGGCCAGTTGAGCGAGGAGGCCTGGGACTATCTCCGATAGGTGTCAGGCCCTGCTTCTGATATCAGTTCTAATGGCAAAGAACGAACTCGGAGATAAATGATGAGTACTTTTGGACGTCACCTCAGACGCGAAATCATTCGGTGGAATTCTCAAGTTTCACAACCGTACTGCATACTATTGCATTCTTCAACCTTCATATGCATCATCAGTGCATTCAACCCACAAAAATAATCTACAGCCGTATTTTAAGCCGTCATCATGTCACACCAGTGATCATGAAAAAGTTCCCTAACAAAACTAGAAAAAATCTTGAAGCAGTTCAAAACTCACGAAATTCGAATAGAATGAAAAAGTTCAAGATATATGGCCATTCAAGAAGCCATAGCAACCGAGGAGAAAAAATGTCGCCACTAATTTATCTAATCACCCTTGTATTAAAAAAATGTGAGATTCAAATTATTGACACGTAACTCCACAGACTACCACGCTGTGGTGGTATGCTAGACGTCTGGCAATGGGCACTTAATATGGAGCAGTAGCTAACATCTTTCAGCAACCCTAATGAGATGTACCGTATTTTGTTAACTTTGGACGTAACGAACAGGAAAAGAAATATCGTCCCGGTATGGCTATCAGTGGGCTTTCTTCACCATGCGCAGACCGAAGTTTCTCAAGACAGCAAGACAAAACTTGGTATTGTATAGTAGTTCACTGAACTTTTCTTTCTTAATTTATAAGTGATAGATCTCGTGAGGATATGTCCGACTCGTTAGCTGAATGTTCATCGTTGAGGCCTTCGGTTCAGAGGGTCCCAGGTTCGATTCCCGGCCGGGTCGGGGATTTTAATCGTGTCTGATTAATTCTTCTGGCCCGGGGACTGGGTGTTTGTGTTTGTCCCCAACACTTTCCTCTTCATATTCAGACAACACACTGCACTACCAACCACCACAGAAACACGCAATAGTAATTTACATCCCTCCATATAGGGTTGGCGTCCGAAAGAGCATCCGGCCGTAAAACAGGGACAAATCCACATGTGCGACACAGTTCGCACCCGCGAACCCGTAGATGTGGAAAAAGCGGTGGAAAAAGAAGAAGAAGAAGAAGATCAAATGTGGATATTGTTTGTATTCATGTATGTATTTGTTTATTCATTTATTTCTTTTAACGAAGTAATTGTACAGTACTTCTAGGACAGGGAGAAACGAATGAAATCCCTATTGTTCAACTGGAAGAAACTTAACGAGAATGTAGGTACATTAATTAAATTTTTAAAAAATTAAAAGAACTTGTTTGAGATGAAATATTTTCTTCATATGCAAACATTAATACGTTCTGATAATTAAGTTAATATCTTATAGTATGCAAATCGTTAAATGTTTGTTTGTAATTAATTTGTAAATGTACACAGAAATTATATTTAAAATAAATTCCGTTTTTTTTTTAAGAAAAGGCTAAAGAATTCATTCAGGAGCGTTACTACTTAATAACATCCATAGTATGTGCACACGCGCACGGCCCGGTGTTAGTTGGTTGTCTGTAAAATGCGTGTGAGCTAAGTGTGGCCTTAAAGTATATACGAAGGGGTACAAGACTCGCACTGTATATCATCGTCGCGCATGCGAAAACCGCTGTGATAATATTTTTGCAGAAATACTGACCCGCATCACATATATTATGAAGAGCGGCAATTTCTTGACAATATTCGCTTAATATTAAACCTTGGATGACAGAACCGTACCGGCCAAAGTTCTAAGCTAAATAATTTCGCATAGTGGATTTTGTAGGCGCATTGACGGTATATAATTTCTTGCATTCAAGGCAAGTGGACATTCTCTAATTTATTACATTTTATGTACTATGCGATACTGGTTTGTGTTATGCTCTGGATCTTTATAGTCATCCAGACTGCCGGATAGATGTCCATGACAAAAGATAAACATAGTGAGCTAGTATTTACATATAGTAATCTAGAAATTAAACATAGTGAGCTAGTATTTAAACACAGTGAGCTAATATTTAAACATAGTGAGCTAATATTTAAACAGTGAGGTCCTCTATTCTGTTAATGAGATACGATTCATACAATTAGATTACGTCAGTAATTGTACAGGCAGATTCACAGCCTGTTCATGCATGATAACATACTGTAATGGTACTATATTTCATAAGTCATTAGCATATGTGCGTATATGTATGATATTGGTTTGTACCGCATGGGAATATTATGCAATTTCAATATAGATTCTCACATAAAGCAAGGTATAAGAATTTCTAGATACGCGTCATCATTATGTCATAATGAGGATTTCTGTCCATCTGTGAAGTTTTGGTTCAATTTGAGAAAGAATTTCTACTATTGTAAAAGGAAAAAAACCTGATAAGAAGCTAGAATGAAGTAAATACACACAGTAGCTGGTCATATAATTATAATCGTGCAGTAAATGTGTGACAACCTTAAGCACAGAAGCGAGTGTAAAACAAACTGCGCTAACAACAGTGTGGAGACTCACGATGAGGAAGATCCCAAGCTGAGACAAAAGAGGCGTGTACGATTTATCTGAAAGAACGTGATTTCCTTCCCCTGTATGAAAGCCTGGAAACTTAAAACTGAAATTTCTACTTCGAGAGAGGTTCATAATCCTGCAGTTCACCCAGCCTATAGCAGAACTTAGTACCAGTTTACTTCTTGGAGGCAGTGATGGCCAAGTATAGAACTACTGTAAACCTTTACTTTGTACTCAGCTCGGACCTTCATGTGCTGTATGAACTTCGTTTCAATGTTTAGCCTCTTAATGCGTATTTAGACTCTTCGTGTATGTTTTAACACCATGCACACTTTGCTAGCATACGCATTCTACACAGTGTCATGGTCAACATGGTAAATGTGTTCCAGAAAAGACAGTAAAATGAAATGTCGTATGGCTTTTAGTGCCGGGATATCCCAGGACGGGTTCGGCTCGCCACGTGCAGGTCTTTCTATTTGTCGTGATGAGGATGAAATGATGATGAAGACAACACATACACCCAGCCCCCGTGCCGTAGGAATTAACCAATTAAGGTTAAAATCCCCGACCCGGCCAGGAATCGAGCCGGGGACCCTCTGCACCGAAGGCCAGTACACTGACCGTTCAGCCAACGAGTCGGACAGAAAAGACAGTGAGTGATCTTAAAATGTCCCTTTTGTATGCCCGTGCCCCTCTCATTCTCCGTCAGATACACGCCTCATCCATCCCTAAATTTTAATGACTTTCAATCGACGTCGTCTATCACTTTTAATTTAGCCTTTTTATTTTTGTATTCATCGTACTTCTGAATATATTTCTGATCATCCAGTCATCTGCCAGTCTGTCTATGTGACCCAATCACTGCATTCTCTGATTCTTCACTAATCTTACTATACTCCGATGTCAAATTTGTTTTGAATGGGGACGGTGGGGAAAGTGCTGCACTAAATTGTATTATGTGAGTGTCACACCGCATGACAGTTCGTCTTTATGATTCGCTATTCGAACGCTCTGTAGGCATTCTCATCTGACAGGATCCTTCTCTGAGCCATAGTTGACAAATGTAGAAACCTAAGTTTTGTACATTTTTATCTTTCCTCATTTTTAGTCATTTGTGAATAACTGGTTAATTTAAAACTGCGCCATTCTCTAATATTTCCCCTGTCCCTCAAATATAATTATCGTTATATACCAATACACCCAGATATTTAGATCAGGAAACTGCTTCAATTTCTTCAAAATTCTTGAGGCCTGAGATGCCCTTCTGATGAATGTTCCAGACATGTTCATCTATAACAGATCTTAAATATTTGTTTAAAACTTTAAGAATACATCCCTGACGATAAAAGTTACACACGATGAAAAGTCTCGTGCCACAGTAACGTGAATTTTAAATTCCGAATTACGTATCAGATTACTATATCTTGGACTCTCCAGTCAAGGGAGTCAAGATTATAATGTTCTTAAAGCAGCCTCCTATGAGATGCACAGGGGATGTTTGAACAGACATTCCCCTATGATTAGCAACGCCCTGGGCTCTTGGAAGCACAGGGGATGACCGAGAAGAACCAGTAATTCCCTTCAGCTAGTGTTCACATTTACATTCCTTTAACATACTTTACACAAAACTCGGTACAGCCTGAAAAGCACCGCCCGTTGTATTGAAGCCCGTGTTTTAATATCATACAAGAATGTTCTCAACGTTGCGTTCCATAATTGTAAGGGCTTTGAATTTAATAACAACTTTCAAGAAAGGCAATAAAAGAACAACACAGCGTTTCTCATGAGATGAAATCATACGGCCAGCCGTCTCAAAAGATTACATAAGGAGTTGCTAAGTACTTCACGCCCCAACTGAGACGACGTTCATATTTCTCTACTGCCCGACAGTTGGCCATGAAGGAAATGGGCTATGTGGAGAGCTGGAATAAATAGTTTCTACTACAATACAGCTAGACTCCGATTTGTGAGACTGACTTTTCAGTCCCTTACCTCAGTACTCTGCCACCAGGATCTATGGATTTTAATAGCATTTTTGCACCGAACTGTCGTGAAACCTATTCCCGCCTCCACCGTGAAATTGTTTGCGCACCTCTGGAGGGTAGTTTAAGAATCAGTGCATGCTCCACATCCGTAATAATAAATGGAATGTGTAGTGATGTATAAAGATATAAGTAAAAGTGTAAATAGATAAGAATTCGTCGCTGTTTGGTTGAAAGGTCTTATCTTACAATGCTCTTCCTATCCATTATTTTCCTTAAGACTGGTCACGCCTCCAGCCATATATGGATATGCAGTCCATCAGAACAATTTTCGTTGTGTTCATTTTCGCATGCGGACATTTAAAGGAAAATTATCTTATTTATGCACTCCTACGGTATAATGTACTTAAGTCGTTCGAACATACATTCCTAGACTGCGGTACGGTAAGGTTAATTTTCCTTTACACATAAGCATAAGAAAATGAGCAGAACTAATATTGTTCTCATGGACTGCATATCCATATGAGGCTGGGAGGCGTGACCAGTCTTAAGGGAAATTATGAATAGGAAGAGCATTGGGAGACGAATTAAGGAGGCGATTTCAGAGTTCCCTAGAGAATTAAACCTTGATACTCCCAAGCTTTTTAGAAAAAAGAAACAAGTTCCATGGCGTATTATCCTTGATTGGTTTTGGTTTGCCAAGCGACCGCTGTTCAGCCCGAAGACCCACAGATTACGAGGTGATGTGTGGTCAACGTAACGAATACTCTTGGCCTTTATTCTTGGTTCTGTAGAGCGGGGCCGCTATCCCACCGTCATAATTGTTGTCACGCAGGCTGAGTGGACCTCGAATCAGTCCTCTGATCTAGATCAAATTTCCTGAGCTGGCCAGAAATCAAACCCAGATCCTTCAGGTGAGAGGCAGGTTCGCTATCCCTAGCCCACGGAAACCCTGGGGTAAACTCATTTTCCGAAACGGTGAGCAATAGTTCTCGTGCGTTTAACAGTATAAGTCCAAAACGAACTTTCAAATCAAATTCCAAGAAAGTTTTGAGGGAAATTTTCGAAATATTTAGGAATATACGCATATATACGTAACATAATCATAAATGGAAGTCAAAATTTAGCAGCATGTCTTTGTTGTTGTTTGAGTAATCAGTCCATAGACTGATTTGATGCAGCCCTCTTTGCCACCCTATCCTGTGCTAACCTTTTCATTTCTACATAACTGCTGCATCCTACATCTGCTCTAATCTTCTTTGACGTATTCATACTTTGGTCTACCCCTACCGCTGTAACCCCCGTACACTCAGCATGTCTTATTTAATTTAATTTGAAAATCGTGATGAACTTGTTTCAACTTATTAATATGTTTACGTGACATGGTCAATTCCATTGGTAATATGCATTTATCGTTGGACATTTTCTAAAATTTTTTTGTACTGAGCTCGATAGCTGCAGTCGCTTAAGTGCGGCCAGTATCCAGTATTCTGGAGATAGTAGGTTCGAATCCCACTGTCGGCAGCCCTGAAGATGGTTTTCCGTGGTTTCCCATTTTCACACCAGGCAAATGCTGGGGCTGTACCTTAATTAAGGCCACGGCCGCTTCCTTCCAACTCATAACCCTTTCCTGTCCCATCGTCGTCATAAGACATATCTGTGTCGGTGCGACGTAAAGCCAATAGCAAAATGCAGCAAATTTTGTTGTAATTTGTTCGTTCTGCAAAGTGCACAGGTACTGATAATGCACGATAGAATCTCAGCCGCTGTAGGACGAGTACGAAGTTACTCTTGAGACATGGTGTGGCATATGACGTCCATCATAGAACGATTAACAGGCGTATGGTATTAGAGTGTTTCATAGGACGAGTAAGAAATTACTTTTTGCTGGTACAACTAACGCTTATGGGACATGTTGTACTCCCGGTTGTATATCACAGGACGAGTAAGAATAGTTACCTTGACATAATAGAGAAATATTCGCGGCTACGGAATGAAATGCGGAATTTCCTGCACTTTATTGAGGAAATAATTCCTAGCAGGGAAGTGTAATGAGTCCTATATATCAGAAGAGAGTAGAGGGTTGTTGGATCCCTAGAGAATGCTCACCCCGTCCGCCTGATTGTGTGTTTAAACACAAAGTTATGATGTAGCATTAAGTTCACTTCAGAGACCTTCTCTAGTTCCTGCAGTTGTGTCCGTTCAACAAACAACACCATTGCACTGTAATTAGGACAACACACAGAGAACTGATCATTACTTTGGTGTGACGAATGTGTAGCAGATCCCCCCACCCCCTCCTCAAAATTTCAACTTTTGGTCAACTGATTCAGGCCTTCCTCTCTAAAATTATTGAAGGGATGCATTTACGAGCCGTATTTGATGCTGTCAGTGTCAAAGTTCAAATGATTGATATCCAAAACAATATTTAATCGATATGAAATAATGTTATGCATACTGGATTTTATTTTATTTCCTAGTTCCCGAATTATAATAGTTTGAAATGTCAGTGCAGCAATGTTGTTTCCTACGTGAGAGCTGAGTCTCGCTAATATTACCTTTTCTTGTCCCTGTCCTGTACATAACTTCGAATAGTTTACATCCTTAACAATTCTTTATTCAAAAACTGTCAATTGATTTGTTTTCGTCTTGAACCTGCATTTCTTTTAAGTACTGTCGCTTTCTTCACTTCGAGAAGATGAAGTTGCCATATGAAAGCATCCTATCGGTTAACAGAGGCTACGTATTCACAAATATTCAGTGTTCTTTCATTAAATTTAACATGGAGTAGGTTTGAATATGCAATTTACGGTAGCCGGACTGAGTGGCTTAGACGGTTAAGCCGCTGGCCGTCTGACCCCAAGTTGGTAGGTTCGGTCCTGGCTCAGTCCGGTGGTATTTGAAGGTGATGAAATACGTCAGCCTCCTGTCGGCAGATTTACTGACATGCAAGAACCTCTGCGGGACAAAATTCCGGTACCTCGGCGTCTCCGAAAACCGTGAAAGTAGCTAGTGGGACGTAAAGCCAATATTATTATTATTATTATTATTATTATTATTACTATTATTTCCTTCCTGGGCTTTTTTCGATTACTTGGAATCGCCACTACAGTTATATTAAACCCAGTTTTACGGCTGGAAGCCTTTTCTCAAGCCAACCCTGTGTGGAGGGATGTGTTCTCCCCAAGTCCCATGGCACTACAGCCCTTGAAGGGCCTTGGCTACCAAGCGACCACTCCTCAGCCCGAAGGCCTCCAGATTACGAGGTGTTGTGTGGTCAGCACGACGAATCCTCTTGGCCGTAATTCTTGGCTTTCTCGTTATTCTTGGCTTTCTAGACAGAGGCCGTCAGATACCTCCTCACCGAGCTCGATAGCTGCAGTTGCTTAAGTGCGGCCAGTATCCAGTATTCGGGAGATAGTGTGTTCGAACCCCACTGTCGGCAGCCCTGGAGATGGTTTTCCGTGGTTTCCCATTTTCACATCAGGCAAATGCTGGGGCTGTGCCTTAATTAAGGCTACGGCCGGTTCCTTCCCACTCCTAGGCCATTCCTGTCCCATCGTCCCCATAAGACGTATCTGTGTCGGTGCGACGTAAAACAAGTTGTAAGATAACTCCTCAATTCTGATCACGTAGGCTGAGTGGACCTCGAACCAGCCCTCAGGTCCAGGTAAAAATGAACCCGGTGCCTCCAGGTACGAGGCAGGTACGCTACCCTTACACTACGGCGCCAGTGGAGGGATGTATTCACTATTGCATTTTTCTATGATGTTTCTTAATGCGATGTGTTTTGTGTAAAGGAAGGTGTGTAGTAATATGAATACAAACACCCAGCCTCCGAACCAGAGGAATTAACCAAACGCGACTAAATTTTCAAAATCTGTTTGTTATTATGTATGACATACAGTCGCTCAAATAAAAGAGCGTATGGCATCGTAGAAGTTTCTCGCAGGTACATTTATCTCATAAACAGTTGAACTTCTACGTATGTATTTGTGGGTTATCCGCATGGTTTTTACCTACATGGGACAGGTGAATTATATTTTGATAATTATTAAAATTAAATCTGATAAAATATTAAATATGAAGGACATTAATTGCCATTTTCTCGTTCTTTTTATTAGCGCCGGTACAATGTTTTAAATAATTAAAAATATATGTAGGTATCCTCACAAATATATAATTAGCACAGTACTTTATCTGCTGGCTGTTCACTCAGTTGGCCGTTGTTTACATTCTATGTTCCTCACTGAGGTACTTCCATCAGAACGTCCACGTGGCATCATAAATGGCATCCGTTCTTAAACCCCTCGCTCAGTGATCAGCCTCTTCAGAAACGGGATGTCTGTTCTTTCAGAGCAACATTTTCAACTTGAATCTATCTATAATAAATACATTGTTGCTGTTGCTTAATTTGTTATTGTTATGGCAAATTAATCTTAATTAATAACCATAATATTAATAACCATAATCATAATAAGCTATTCCTCAAAGAAGTCTTTGTCTTCTTAACTATTTGAAGAAATTTATGTGCATATGGAACGTTACGCAAACGTTTCTCCTCTGGTCATCTTCAATTAAATGATTAGTTGATTCTTGACTCATTTCCAATATCTAATGCAGTAACGTATGTATCATCAGCTCTTTAACATATGAAAAGTATATTCATCCTCCAGAAACATTATAGTAGCATGTTTTTAATACATGGAGAAGTGAATGAATGTTTGGAGGTCGAAAAGAACAAGAAGTGATTATTTGTTTACCAAGAGAATTGACTGTGCGTTTTGGGTTATGTAGATGTTAGCTTGCATTCAAAAGATGGTGGTTTCGAACCCCACCATCGGCATCTCTTAAAGTGGTTTCCTGTGATTTCCCACTTTCATAACAGGCAAAGGCTGGAACTGCACCCTAATTAAGGCCACGGTCACTCATTTCCTAATCCTAGTCCTGTTCTATCAGATCATCTCTATAAGGTCGTATTTATTATGCTTTTATATATTATTACTAACTTAATTACACTACATGAATTAATCATTACATTACTGTTTAACATAAAACATGACTTAAAATTACTAAAATAACCATTAATAGGAAATGCCATACAAGGTAAAGCCTGTTCCATATTTATACTATATTTACCTTACTACATGACTCAACGTATTCTAGACTTTAAATATGTTTCTGAATTTATACAAAACTATCCAATCTGCTCCTTCTTTTTAATATATTTACATAAATATATTATACAAAATTAGCTTAAAATCAAAACAAAAATTACATTATATGAGATAAAATTCATACGGAATAAGAAACACTATTTGTACTTGAGGGTGCTATAAATAAATTGCTGGTTTGAATTACTTGAGAAAAAAATGCAATTAATCTATTGATGTTATGGTACATAGAGATATTTGCTTCGTAAGTTTTATACCCTATATGTCAGATCATGCTTAATTATTTCATCAGTTTTCTATTCAAAGAGAAAAATATTAAATTTATATTTTGGTTTCCAAAAGTTCCATTACACTATTTCAGTTTCTGTGGGAGAATATTGCACAGTATCGGTGTGAAATAGAGAAAATTATGTTTGGCTACATCTAAATCTTGTTGATATTATGTAGTGTGTTTCTTCACCTGTCTGTATCGGTGCGACATAAAACGAACAGAAAGAAAATTATGATTAGTGGGTGACGTATAGTAGGCGGAAGATGAAAACAGAAGAACCATGGAAGAGTAACTCATTACCACGAAGGATTATTCACTAATCATGAATACCTGTAGAAATAATCAAATCGAAATCATTCCAATGCACCACACGTATATACTTACAGCATTTTCTAGCGTGTAAGCGTTCCCATCTCGAGAGCAAGTTAAGTTGAGGTAGATAGCTGTTTCTGCTCACGTCTTGCTCTAATTATTGGCTCCATTGAGAGAACTACAAGGTTGTATCATCTTCACAACTCCGTACGTGATCGCGCGTGATAACACAATTTATACCTCTTACCCTTTTCCTCATCTCACCGTTCTCGCGCGGCTTTGGACCTCATCAATCTCCATTCATCAGCTGAAAAGACTGGGTCCTCCTCCTCTCAAGATGCTTTCAAATCTCCACAGAACATTTTGGAAGTAAAAAAATTCCATACAGTACACATCAATAGGGTTCTACAAATTGTTGTTTCTCATGAGTTTAAAACTTTTTTCTTGCTATTTTCCTTACGTCGCACCGACACAGATAGGTCTTATGGCGACGATGGGAGAGGAAAGGGTTAGGAATGGGAAGGAAGCGTCCGTGGCTAATTAAGATACAGCCCCAGAATTTCCTTGATGTGAAAATGGGAAACCACGGAAAACCATCTTCAGGGCTGCCGACGGTGGGGTTCAAACCCACTATCTCCCGAATATTGGATACTGGCCGCACTGCAGCTATCGAGCTCGGTGAGTTTAAATCTAGTTTTAAATCAACTTGGCCGAGATTTTTACTTTGAAGCTTTGTATCACAGGGCCAGATTTTCTGTATGCTTCGAGTAATTGTAAAATAAATAAATTACAGGCATGCATAAATTGATTTAGACTTGGTTCGATCAAAAATTTCATAGTGGACCGGTCCTGCCTTCTGAGTATATCATCGCTTAAAGAACAACACCACGTAGCTAAGAGAATAAGTCAAATGCGGCAGTTTAATATCGCGAAACTAACGTTGACAAATATGTGCAGAAATGAAATTTCCTCTTAATTAATTTAATCTATTTCATTTTAAGGGACTTATTAGTAAGCTGGACCATTTTAAGGTTTTTTATGTTTCCTTCTTTCTCATACAAAATTAAAATGTTATCCTTCCGTGGAATTGACTCTTAAATGACGATACACATTGTTTCTGAGGAAATTTGCCATTTGTCACTCATTACTCCATCATTAGTGTTGTAACCAAACCAAAACAAACCAAACCCCATGGCACTACAGCCCTTGAAGGGCCTTGGCCCACAAAGCGACCGCTGCTCAGCCCAAAGGCCTGCAGATTACGAGGTGTCGTGTGGTCAGCACGACGAATCCTCTCTGCCGTTATTCTTGGCTTTCTAGACCGGGTTAGTGTTGTAAGCGGGGATATATTGTTGTTATAAATTACTTGAATAATGCACCTCTTGTATTCACACTGTGAACGGCGTTGGCGTTGTTGTTCTTTTTGTTGTTATTGTTGTGTTTAGATCATCAGTCCATAGACTGGTTTGATACAGCCCTCCATGCCACCCTATCATGTGCTCACATTTTCATTTCTACGTAGCTACTACATCCACTCTAACCTGTTGGTCATATTCATTCATTGGTCTACCCCTACCATTCTTACCGCCTACACTTCTCTCAAAAACTAACCGAACAAGTTCTGGGTGTCTTAAAATGTGTCCTATCATTCTGTCTCTTCTTCTCGTCAAATTTAACCAAATCGTTCTCCCTCTCACTAAATTGGTATCTCTCCGTATGTGATTCGATCTACCCATCTCACCTTCAACATTCTTTTGTAACACCACATTTCAAAAGCTTCTTAACAAAAATATTATATAATGACTAGTGTCTAAAAATTGAAAACAATTTTCACTAGTAGTAAGAAATGAAGCAGAAAAATACCATATCGTATGACTATGTTATTGGTGGTGGTGGTGGTGGTGGTGGTGGTATTAATATGCGCCAAAAGAAAGGAATTGCCTGAAGAACATATTTGACGCAGATTAAAACGACGGAACATACTGTAAATACACTCATGTTCATAAAAAACAGAACACCTTGAAAGACTAGGGATAGGACATTCATATTCACAGGGCATGTTCATTAGTATGCTCTGCAGAAACGATTAACATTTCAGTCACCTAGGTTCAGTATGTGTCATGTTGCCTAGTAGGTACTGGGTCTTCCATGGGCACTGATAACTTGTTCATTGCGTGATGATATCGACGCGTATAAGGCGCGAATAGCATCCTGGGGTATAGCCAACCATGCTGCATTCACCTGGCTTCACAGTTCATCTTTGATGGTTGGCATTGGGTCACAGCGCTGCACCCGTCGATTCACCACATCCCACACATTTTCGACTGGCGACAAGTCCGGTGATCGGGCGGGCCAGGGCAACAGTCTGACATCCTGTGACAACAAGAAGGCACGTGTTCGTGTAGCAACATGTGGTCGCGCATTATCTTGCTGAAATATGGCGTCTGGGGTGTCGTGCAGAAAGGGTATGGTTATGGGTCGCAGGATGTCATTCACGTAGGTCAAACTGGTCATAGTACCCTGGACACGCACCAACTGCGATTTGTGGTTGTACTCAGTAGCACCCCACACCATGAGGCCCTGAGTTGGCGCTGTGTGTCTTATGCGAATGCGGTCATTGTGATGCCTCTCCCCCTGTCTGCGGCGAACCAAAAATACGACCATCATTTTCAAACAAACAGAACTTGGTTCCGTCCGAAAACAATATTTGCTGCCATTTTGTCCCCAGTGATGTCGTTCCATACACCCTTGCAGTCTAGCATGTTTATGCACATTAGTCAAAAGTAGGCGGAGAATTGGACGGTAATCGTAATCCAGACCGCAATAAAAGGCGACGGACTGTCACTCCTGATAGTGTACGATGTGTAACACTGTTCCACTGTCGAGCCGAGGAGGTCGCAGATCTGTCCTGCAGTGCCATTCGGATGAGGTGTCGATCTTCTCGAGTGGTGCGACCAGATCCATCCATCTCGTCGTTTTCCATTTCTGTGATCCATTCTGTACACTCGCTTTGCACTGCAGACACGCTTCGTCCCACACGAGCAGCAATTTCCTGGATGGATGCATCACGTTCTCTCATGCCAATAATGCGTCCTCTTTCAAACTCACTCATTTGACGATGCGGTTCTCGCATACGTCTGCGAGGCATCCTGCACGTCTGCTCAAGTCACACTGATCCATTACATTCGGTTTATAGCGAGAGCCGCAGGCACATTTTACTAGTCGGTGGTGATGTACCGAGACATCGATGTGGACCTTGAACCTGAGGGCCGACATGGTTCAATTGCTAATCATTTCTTCAGAACATACTAATGCCCATGTCCTGTGAATATGAACTTCTATCTTTAGTCTTTCAAGGTGTTCTCGTTTTTGTGAACATGAGTGTAGAATAGGCTCAATATTTCATACTCGGTTGTAATATACGTACAGTGCTGCTTGACAGAAAATTCAGTGGTTTGCCGATATAGCCGGGCGTCAAACTATTTAATTTGACCTACTTTACGGTCTTCATATTCGGCCATGCAGGGCTCTGAAATAAAAAGTTGGTACTTACGTTTTGTAAATGCAGAGAAGGCATATGACAGAGTACTGAAGAATGGTGTTGGCCATACTGAAGAATTATGTGGTCAAGAGGTGGTTATTATACGCAATCAAATGCATACATTTGAACTATCAGGTCAGAGTGATAATTGATGGTAGAATGGATTGATGGTTCAAAGTAGTTACAAAGGTTAGACATTGCTGTAATATTGTACGTTGGTTGTTCATAATTTTCAAGACTAAACTGATTTTATTTAGGAAAAAAAGCGTTGATAAATGAATAGTTCATACTTCAAATATTCATAAATGAGATATCTCTTCTTATCCTATTTTAAGAGACCATATGAAAACAAGTTTTTCCTTTTGATAGTAGTGTTCTCTATGAGATTATTTATTGTACATTTCTAGTAAAAATCTCGACATTGTAGTATATGCTACAGTGCTTGGCTTTGAAACCCATATGAGAAGTCTTTGTGTAGTCTTCTTAGGACAGTATAAAGTGCCATTTAATCCCTTTGATGTATTATTACTGCCCCTTTATTATGAGTGTTGGGATTGGATTTTTAACACTGAAAACTTAGACTATATTGTAAACATGTGTAATATTCAATTACTCCTCTGTCCAGGTGGAGGTCGTTGAGGCGTACAGCGATCCAAGAGATTCGAAGGCATACTTAGAGCCTGGGGAAGAGGCGAGTGGAAAGTTGTACACCAGCCCTGACAGAGACTACTCGCAGCCTTATACTGGTGAGTCTCAATTCCTTCACCCAACCTTGCTGATAACTTGGTGCAATAATTGACGGGCGGTTTCTTTTTAACTGCTTGTTCAGCCTAGGCTGAAACTCTTCATATTGTTCCGCAGAAGTCGTAGTCGTACTGTTCAGTATATTTGTTCCGCGAAGTTTAAGTAGTTCACTCACCACCCCAAAGCCTAAAAATAAGAGGGAACATTCAAATCAATTGCTTGAATCTCTTCCTAACCTCATCGTTTTGTTTCCCAATGGAGCATGATAAATATGTTGACTTCATGTACGAATAATCAACAGAAAAAGGTACTAATATGTATAACAATCATAAGCGCTACAATGGGCTCCAGACAACGTTCCAGCGTTCATTATATTTGGCAAAATCACCCTGTGTGAAGCCCAGAAGTAATGCAATCTAAGTCCAGAAATATCTATTCCTTACCCTCCAGAAATATATATTCCTTACCCCACTGTCGGCAGCCCTCAAGATAGTTTTCCGTGGTTTCCAATTTTCACACCAGGCCTCGGTCGTTTCCTTCCCACTCCCAGTTCTTTCCTGTCTCATCGTCGCCATCAGACCTATCTGTGTCGGTGTGACGTAAAGCCAATAGTAAACATATCTATACAGAGTGGTCGGAAACAACGTATACAGAGTATATGAACGTTAAAGCGTGGGTTATACTGATAAGTAATTTGAAAAGAATGCGTCAATATCTCATGCCGTTGTCATTTTATCAGCTGCTGAAGTTAGCCAATCAGGTCGCTTCGCGGGCGAATTTATGTGTGCTTTACGGGGCGATGTTGCTAAATCTGCAAGTGGTTTGTTCAGCCTTGAGACCCATGCCGAGAAATGGGCATTAAACACTAACACACCGTAGCATGCTTGTTGTGGGGTGAGCCTATCAGCAGGGAGGTCATTGTTCAAGTTCCTCCCCTGGAGAAGTTTATTTCTTCTATTGGCGCTCTCAGTCCGGTCGTAAGCCACGTACAGATTTAGCAACACCGCATCGCAAAGCCCGTCTGAAGTCGTTCGCGAAGCGATTGATTGGCTAACTTCAATAGTTGATAAAATAACAAGGGCGCGAGATAACTATTTTTTCAATTATTTATCAGGATTACCAACCCTCTAACGCTCATATACCCGGTTCACGTTGTTTCCGACCACCCTGTATATTCCTTTACTGCAACATTATTAACTGGCCTATTCAGTAGATATCTAAATAGTTTATTCAAATAAGGAGAATCTTGAGAGATCGTAAATTTACTTGTGAACTTGTAGATATTGCCTGTGAATATCGACTAAAATGTATTAGTCTAAGAGATTTGAAAATACTGTTCCAATTTTGTGAAATGCAAACGTATGTTGAAGATCTAGTGTACATAGGTTTCACGAGCTTTGTGAAGTGCTGTCCCGGTAGCATAATTTAAACGACCCACACGACGTATTCTACGTCCTAAAGACCTGTGGTCGTGGGCCGGGCACAGCCCCCCCCCCCCCATTCTCCTCTACATCATCATTCTAGAAGGAAACACATCCTGAGAATTTAAAAAAAAACCTTCATCCAATTGTATATTGTTCACTTGTTATTCGGTTTTATTAGGTTTCTTTCTATCTGACATCACGTGATGTTCTTCTTCATCGTTGCATTTATATTTTAACTGGCGATACCCGTGCAATCGTTCCGAATTTTAAGAAAGCAACGATAAATGTGTATCACTGATGGAATGGAACGTGTTACATGATAATGTTAATCAATGGGTGAGTCAAGTCTATTGTGTTCGTCACACTAGCCTAATGGACCAAAATATCTCCAGTACGAAATGTATATTAATAACTACTGTCTTTTACATGTATTTAATACTTGTAATTTTTACTACCTTAACCAGCAATAAATGTGTCCTGTCCCTTAGTGAATTTATAATAATATTTTCAAATTTACATTCCACTAACTACTTTTACGGTTTTCGCAATTTTGTTCTGCAGGAGTTCTATCACGTGTCGCTATGTCTACCAACACGAGGCTGACGATTTTGAGCACCTTCAAATACCATGCAACTGAGCCGGCATCGAACTCGCGAACTTGAGCTTGTCGTAACTACAAAGATGCACACATGAGACGCTGTCGTTTGTGTACACTATTTTATTTACAAATTATATACACATTATACACACACACATTAATGAACCGCCATCTCGACACACATTTGACTGCTACATTACCAACACAACAAATTCACAACATGAATTCACACACTCGACTAACGACTCGCTAACAACTCAACTCCACTACCCACGACTGTGTCTTTATATACCTTGCCTGGCCAGGCTTCTAGAAAAGTATGACCCAACATGTTTTTTTTTTTTTTTTTTTTTTTTTTTTCGAATCTTCTCCTATGTACAAATGAATAGAATGTTCTGTAAAACTCCCCTGACAAAGGTGTGTTGTTCTAGACTATTATCCTATGTTGCACAACATTACATTGGATTTATACGTCATATTTACAGGTAATAATAAATTGCGTACTATTAATTACGTGTTCTTACAGTAAACAAACATGTTTTGTTACACTAGACAGATCGTATAACACACAAATAATAAATTATACGACCACGATTTATACCAAATAAAGTCCGTACATAACTACGTAGTCCGACTCTGTGGTGTAGTGGTTAGCGTGATTAGCTGCCACCCCCGGAGGCCCGGGTTCGATTCCCGGCTCTGCCACGAAATTTGAAAAGTGGTACGAGGGCTGGAACGGGCTCCACTCAGCCTCGGGAGGTCAACTGAGTAGAGATGGGTTCGATTCCCACCTCAGCCATCCTCGACGTGGTTTTCCGTGGTTTCCCACTTCTCCTCCAGGCGAATGCCGGGATGGTACCTAACTCAAGGCCACGGCCGCTTCCTTCCCTCTTCCTTGCCTATCCCTTCCAATCTTCCCATCCCTCCACAAGGCCCCTGTTCAGTATAGCAGGTGAGGCCGCCTGGGCGAGGTACTGGTCATACTCCCCAGTTGTATCCCCCGACCAAGAGTCTGAAGCTCCAGGACACTGCCCTTGAGGCGGTAGAGGTGGGATCCCTCGCTAAGTCCGAGGGAAAAACCGAACCTGGAGGGTAAACAGATGATGATGATGATGATAATGACATAACTACGTAAATAATAATAATAATAATACCAGACGTAAACAAATTCATAGCCACACCTCACAAGTCATAATAATAACACCTACTAACCGAGCTCGATATTTCACTATTTACCCACGGGTTTAGAGAATTGTTTCCAAGTTATACTAGTACATTACACTTGCATCAAGCTCAGAAGGACAGCACTCCACCGTCCGAGCTACTCAGCCCGGTCTGGATGAATTTGTCAGGGGTTTCGAGGACGTTCCTACGTAGGATACACCAGATACGAACCCCGGCCAATTGAGAGGAAATAAAGCTTTTAAGTAATGTTATTATTTCCACGTATTACTAACTACTTTTGACGGTTTTTGCAGAATAAAGCCTTAAAACCGATCTAATGAACACGCCTCTGTGTTTTATAAATACAGTAGATTGTAAATCTTTCGTGATGAGTAGCACATTTATAGTGATATTAAAATAACAATCAAATATACAGTACACACGTCTGACTGAAAACTCAAACGTCATAGAAGAATTCATCTGAGTAAGAAAATGCTTACGCTTGCGTTCTTATGTTGTTTTCAGCCTGAGCCCCAATACTGAATTCCCCCCCCCCCCTTCAGATAGGCCTTCACCGAGCGAACTGGGCGTGCGGTTGGTGTCGCGTAGCTATGCGCGTGCATTCAGGAATCCCACCGTTGGCAGCCCCGAAATTGTTTTTCCGTTGTTTCAAATCTTCACACCAGGCAAATTCAGGAGCTCTGCCTTAATTAAAGCAACAGACGCTACATTTCCAATCCTATCCCTTTCCCATCTTTGCCGAAAACTGTCGATGTGTTAGCGAGTCGTTAAATCACCAACAAGAAAAAGATTGGCCCCATCGAAGAGTTTTTGGAATTTTCAGTTGGGGTCATCAATTCATCAGGTTCTCAGATGCCTGAAAGTGCTTTCTTAGTTGATGTATATATTAATTTTGCCAGGCAGATTAGCACAGACGGTAGAGCGCAGGTCTTCTGTCCCGAACTTGGTAGTTTCGATCCTGCCTCAGTCCAGTGGATTTTGAAGGTGCTCAAATACGTCAGCCTCATGTCGGTACATTTATTGGCACGTAAAATAACTCCTGCGGGACAAAATACCGGCACCTCGGCGTCTCCGAAAAGTGTCAAAAGTAGTTGGTGAGACGTAAATATAATATTATTATTTTCGTGTTTACGCCTACCTTTATACATCAGGTGCTGCCTATCCGCGCTGTAAAAGTGTGCTCGGTTTATCCGGAAGGACGCAAGTTCGATTCCCCGTTAGGATGCTGAAAAGTTTAGAAACAAGATGTGCACTTCTGCAGAGGCCCTGATGTTCACTCAACCTACACCAATAGTGAGTAGCAGCTCAATTCTTAGGGCAAAGGCGGCCGGGTGTAGGGCTAACCTTTCTTTCCCACTTAGTGCCGATGCGACGGATAGTGAAAGCCTTTCACTTCCGCTCCTCCAGGGGCCTTCATATCCTCTACTAATAAATGGGTGTTGAAGTGTAACTATGTACTAAGCCAATTAGTCAGCTTCGTAGAGGTTCCAATATGTCCGGCCCCACGGTGTAGGAGGCAGTGCCCCGGGTTCGATTCCCGGCCGGGTCAGGGGTTTTTAATTATAATGATTAATTACCCTGGCCTTTCCTCACATTCAACACATTACACATCCGCCATTACATAATACACAAAGTTTCCTCACGAATGGTGCCAGTAGGGGCAAAAGATCTACATACTGTAGGTCGACGCCGCGAACAAATAACATTTTTTTTCTTATAATTATAAAAAGTTCATTTCTAATACAGTTTATAACGGGCTAGTCTGAAATTGGTTCCCTTATGTCAAAGTGAATGCCTTCTCTCCCTCTGCCGTCATAACGGTACAATTGTAGCCCTTTCGACTTGATCACAAACACAGCTGGACCCTACCAGTGTCATTGCCAGACAGTGAGTGTCTGTGACACTTTTGGCGGTTCACTACATTGTGCTGTCGAGCATGAATAGCGCGATCCCCTCTGCTAAGTCAAGCGCTCTAATACACACGGGCTAACAGCATTCGCCACTTAAAATGTTCAAAACACATTTTTAAAGAATCACTAGCTCCCAATCGAAAACCCATCCACAAAAACAAAAAATTCCCCTGCTATGTGAGAGTCATTGTATTAGCCATGTGGTTTTTGTTATACGGTCAGAATGTTTTACTAGAAAGTCATTAGCTCGATTTCCAGCTGGTCCAGTGATTTTCTTCCTGGTCTTAGAACAGGTTTCACGCATACTCCCGAAATCAATTGAAGAAATGTCTGCTATGAACGGTGGAGAGGTAGTGAACCTTTAATCTTGTTACTGGACTGAAAAATTCGCTAGGCTGATCACTTGACACTACGATCTTTGCTAACCATCTGGATTGGCAATGGCTGTCCTACAGGACCAAGGTCCTTACGGACTATAGGGGCCGTAACCTTCATAATGAGACTGAAAATGCTCTTCTCTCATCATAGATAATGACAGCACGGTCGTTGAATGTAATTATTGTAGAACAATAACATCCGAGGGTAAAATATTCAGATATATGAAAGAGTTTTGAGCATTCTTGACCATTGAACTTAGAGAGGGTCGAATTGAATCTCCCGCTATATATAAGATACTGGTTATCTAGACTGAACAGACCATAAACATTGATCTCTACATCCAAATGCACAAAAAATATTATTTATTTATTTATTTATTTATTTATTTATTTATTTATTTATTTATTTATTTATTTATTTATTTATTTACAATTTCCTCTACCTCGTACCAACACAGATAGGTCCTATGGCGACAATGGGAGAGGAAAGGCTGAGGGGTCCAAGGGAAGCGGCCGTGACCTTAACTAAGGTACAGCCCCAGCATTTGCCTGTTGTGAAAGTGGGAACCACGGAAAACCACCTTTAGGGCTTCCGAGAGTGAGGTTCGAACCCACTATCTCCCGGATGCAAGCTCGGAAGCTGCGCGGCCCTAACCGCATGGTCAACTCGCCCGGTATTATTATTATTATTGTTGTTGTTGTTGTTCATGCGAGAAATGCCGTGAAGAAAGCTCTGTATTTTATTTTTTACAAGTTGCTTTACGTCGCATCGACACAGATAGGTTTTATGGCGACGATGGAATAGGAAAGGCCTAGGAGTAGGAAGGAAGCGGCCGTAGCCTTAATTAAGGTACAACCTCCGCATTTGCCTGGTGTGAAAATGGGGAAAGCACGAAAAATCTTCAGGGGCTGCCGATAGTGGGGTTCGAACCCACTATCTCCCGAATACTAGATACTGGCCGCACTTAAGTGAAGGGAGCTATCGAGCTCGGTTCAATAATTTAAAGTATGTCCGTATGAGTGTAGTGTCTGACGGGTGTGTTGTGATCCTTACTGGGAATTTCAATGCGAAGAGGGGTCGATGATTACTTGATTAAAGAACTGGAAAAATTCAAAGAAAAGCAGCTCGATTTGTTCTGGGTGATTTCCGACAAAAGAGTAGCGTTACAAAAATGTTGCAAAGTTTGGGCTGGGAAGATTTGGGAGAAAGGAGACGAGCTGCTCGATTAAATGGTACGTTCCGAGCTGTCAGAGGAGAGATGGCGTGGGAGGACATCAGTAGACGAATAAGTTTGAGTGGTGTCTTTAAAAGTAGGAAAGATCACAATATGAAGATAAAGTTGGAATTCAAGAGGACAAATTGGGACAAATATTCGTTTATAGGAAGGGGAGTTAGGGATTGGAATAACTTACCAAGGGAAATGTTCAATAATTTTCCAATTTCTTTGCGATCATTTAAGAAAAGGCTAGGAAAACAACAGATAGGGAATCTGCCACTTGGGCGATTGCCCTAAATGCAGATCAGTAGTGACTGATTTATTGATTGACTATATGAGTGATACCATTCTAATCAAGTAACTCCTCTTTTAGGATGGTCTAGAGTAGGCAATTAGCCCTCATGTATTTTTAAATGTGTTTCCTTGGTTTCAAGTACAGTCTTAAATTTCTGACGAATATTGAATCTGAGCCATCCGAGCGGAAAGCTACTACGTTTACTTTAAACGACAAGATACAGCGCTGTATGTGCCTGTAATACCTCAAAAGGCTGTTGACTTTCTTATAAATGTTCTAAAATGATTTATTTCAGACGACCTGCCACCATTGATGAAATAGGTATTTGGGTATTCAGCCCGAAGGCTGGTTGGATCCTCAACAGGTTCACCATTAGCTGTCATAGATGGCCTAGGTGTCACTGAAGAGGCGTACTAGGGAAATGAGGAGTGAGGTAGTTTCCCGTTGCTTTCCTCAGATGAGATAGGTATCGGTCATAATTATAGGACCTCATTGAAGCGCATATTAGATCCATTGTAATTTTATGGACAGTAAAGTAACCTCATATCCTCATCCCGTGGTGGTACAGCTCTTTTCAGGCGCACCCCCGATGGAGGTACGTACTATTTCAACCACAAACCAGCTCTCCAGCTATTCTTAAATATCTGGTAGTAGTGGGAATAAAACCCGAGCCCCTAGGACGGCAGCTAATAGCACCTACTGTTACCGTACGGAGGCGGGCTTAATGTACAGTAAGCAATAACAGCACAAACTATGAATATAATCAAAATTGATGTTGGGTTTAAAGCTTTTCGCACCTCCAATACGCCTTGGTGGGTCGTTAAAACGCTCTATAACATGCTAATACAGGACCAAAAGACTGTTTCCACCCCACCTGCGGTTCTTTGACTAGTTCAGTAGACTTTGAAGACAGAATGGAAGAGGGTGAGAAGAAAATGCTAATAAGAATGTAGCTTACCAACCAAAACCACTGTGCTTTCTACGTTATTGTAGTAGCATGTCCTAAATCTCGACGTTTGATGTCTCCTGTACTACAACAAATGTAATGCTTTCTTTGTCCCGCCGACTGAGAAAATATTTCAACGCACCGCGTAGCTCAATATGTAGCCCACTGTCATTCTTTAACAAAATCTAAAGAACACTTAAAGTACTATAGAAACATAATTCTGCATTTACAAGTATGTTGTGTTTGACTGTGTTCCCTTGTACTGAAAGACACTATGAAGAGGAGAAACTTCTCTTATGGTAATTGGCAGGTTAAGATCACGATATATATATATATATCGAGAAAGGGGCCGCTCAGTTTGGGTCACGTAGCTATCACCTTGCATTTTAGGGATAGTGGGTTCGAACCCCACTGTCTGCAGCCCTGAAGATGGTTTTTCGTGGTTTCCCATTTTTCATCGCAAATGCTGGGGCTGAATCTTAGTTAAGGCTACGGCCAGTTTCTTCTCACTCCTAGCCCTTTCCTATCCCATCGTCACCATAAGACCTATCTGTATTGGTACGACGTAAAGCAAATTGTCAAAAAATGTCGCTATACAGTGAGTAAATCTATTGTTTGGAATTTGATCGATGAAGGCCAACTATATCGGTATATACCATTTTTCACAATATTCAGTTGAGTAAGTCCATTCTGATCTGGATAAGCCATTTTTTACGAAATTCATTCGATGAAATCCACTATGAACTGGGCAGGTCAATATTTGGCCGATGAAAGTCACTCTGAACCAATAAGCCACTTTTACTTTATTTGCCTGGTTAAAGCCACTATAAACCGAATTAGGCATTCTAGAGTATAAAACCGATGAGGGCCAGTACGAAGGCCATGACAAACTAGATAATCCACTTTAATTTGACCAGTGAAGGTCGCTTTAAACTGGATAAGCTATTGTTACAATATATGACAGATTAAAGCCACTATCACTTGGATAAGGCATTTTTACAATATTTGTCCGATGAAGGCTACTATAACCGGATAAGCCAGTTTTACGATATTTGAATACTACGAAAAACTGGATAAACAATTTGTTTGTTCGACTGACGATAAACTGTATAAGTTTTTGTATAAACCGATTCTCTATCGGATAAGCATGATATTTGGACCAGATGATTTACTAAGAGTAAGCAACGGTACTTGAAATTTTCATGCTACCTAATGAAAAGCCAAGAAACAACAGTGAAAGTCTTAACCATCTTCTGCTCCATGAACCTTAATTAACAAAATTGAAGAGTTTTATTTGTTTTAATGTATAATTACAGGCATTTTATACTGTGTTCACCGTTGCAGTAGGTGTGTAAGCAAATAAATAAATTATCTTTTCAATTAGCTATCCCTGTACTTACCTTCTACTGGCCCAAGACTAGACGAAATAACCACGAAATTATTTACTTTCCTTCGTAACACACAACTGTCTAAGTAACTCAAATTTAACATTAGGAAGGGTATTCATTTCATGGGATCCTTGTGATAGACGTTGCACATGAGTGTACGGAAATTTTACATGCAGATATTATAATTTCGGGCGTATTATTGAAAATAATGTCTAACAAATTCAGCCATCAAGCTAGGAGTCGTGAAAAGAATATTTAAAATATCATAACTATACAGCATTAAAATACAAACTCGCTCGGAGGCACCTTGTGTCTGACCATCATCCTGGCATAACTGAATATTTCCCTCTAGTATAACCTTTCTGTGGTGTAACCTGCCACTGGTGTAGATTTCATGTACCTGTGGGTTCGTATACGTTTTTATATAGTCGAATACCTTGTAACACAAGCAGTCAGTGGCTAAATAATTAAGAAGTGAATGTACACATGTGTACTGAGGGTGTGAAGAGTATCATGTCCTTAAAATGAAAACATTCTAATACAGTCACAAATTATTTGAAGGTTATATAAAACGTACCACTCTTTCCAAAAGCAAGTATTCGCCTGGCAGAACTTGGTGATGCAATGTTTTCTGGCATCAGTGGTTCTGTATCCCTCTGTGAATTGTTGTGTGTGAATTTTGAAGACTCTGCACGCTTCTTAAACATTAGCGTGTGATCACTCTATCTTCCACTAGACTGGAGAGAAGTTTTGCTACTCAACCGCGACATCAGTGAGATCCATCTTAAAGAAGCTCATATTTTGTGCTAGACGTACCAGTAAATTTGAAAAGGTTTTATTCCTTGTGACGAAGTAGAGCTTTAGGAACGGGCGTGCGCTTTCGTTTTAAGAGTATTGGGCACATTCCCCTTCTAGGGACTGTCCCGACGAGGAGGGGAGAAGAAAACGCAAGTCCTGATTACACTTTGATACGAGTTTATTGCAAGCGTCTGGAACTTGAGCTGATTTTCAATTAAAGGAAAGGCAAGTCGTAAACATGACGGCCACTTTACCGTGATTCGTAAAGAAACGCTTAGCAATGAGTGCATTGTTCTCTAACTTTCAAATAATAATGTTAATATACACGTTAAAATGTTTTATTTTTAGTTGTAACGAAAATTCTTAGCTTGGAGATTTGAATAATTTTAACCTGAATTTGACTTTCATCCATTTTCGCAGTACTTAATTATGTTACAGGAATTGTGTCATTTAACTTTGTTACCTATCTTCTGTCTTTACACGAGTCACTTATTTTGCGAGGAAAAGAAGAAATGAAGCATATGAGGTGCCCTTACTACTTTCTCATAAATGAATACAATCGGTTAATCAATCATCATTGATATGCTTTTAGGGCTGTCACCCATGTCCCTGTCAATTTTTTCTTGGACATTTATTGAACATTTCCCATGATTAACTCCAATCCCTAGTAATGAATGAATAAATGATTATTTACCCCAATTATTCCTCTTGAACTCCACCTATATCTTCATACTACGATCTTCCCTACCTTTAAGAGCTCCTGTCAAGCTTATTCGTCGACTCATATCACTTCACGCCATCTGTCCACTGACTGCTCGGAACATACCGCTTAGGCGAAGAGTTCCAATCCTTACTCCCGTGTTTTCCCAACCCAAAGTTTGCATATTTTCGTAAAAATGCTCCTTCGTCAGAAAGCACCCAGGACCAAGAATATTCAAAAATAAGCCTGAAGCTCAGAACTCTTGGCATATTAATTTTCTGAACAGTACGTCGATTGTAACAATGTCATTCTGTATTTAGGTAACCCTATGTACACTGACTGACAGAGCAAATGCAACACCAAGAAGGAGTGGTTCGAAAGGGATGAAAGTTGGGGAAAAAACAGAGACGGCACGGACGAATAATTTATGTTTATTTCAAACCGATATGCAGGTTACACAATGCGCACGGCATCGACTCAGTAGGATGTAGGACCACCGCGAGCGGCGATGCACGTAGAAACACGTTGAGGTACAGAGTCAATAAGAGTGCGGATGGTGTCCTGAGGGATGGTTCTCCATTCTCTGTCAACCATTTGCCACAGTTGGTCGTCCGTACGAGGCTGGGGCAGAGTTTGCAAACGGCGTCCAATGAGATCCCACACGTGTTCGATCGGTGAGAGATCCGGAGAGTACGCTGGCCACGGAAGCATCTGTACACCTCGTAGAGCCTGTTGGGAGATGCGAGCAGTGTGTGGGCGGGCATTATCCTGCTGAAACAGAGCATTGGGCAGCCCCTGAAGGTACGGGAGTGCCACCGGCCGCAGCACATGCTGCACGTAGCGTTGGGCATTTAACGTGCCTTGAATACGCACTAGAGGTGACGTGGAATCATACGCAATAGCGCCCCAAACCATGATGCCGCGTTGTCTAGCGGTAGGGCGCTCCACAGTTACTGCCGGATTTGACCTTTCTCCACGCCGACGCCACACTCGTCTGCGGTGACTATCACTGACAGAACAGAAGCGTGACTCATCGGAGAACACGACGTTCCGCCATTCCCTCATCCAAGTCGCTCTAGCCCGGCACCATGCCAGGCGTGCATGTCTATGCTGTGGAGTCAATGGTAGTCTTCTGAGCGGCCGCCGGGAGTGCAGGCCTCCTTCAACCAATCGACGGGAAATTGTTCTGGTCGATATTGGAACAGCCAGGGTGTCTTGCACATGCTGAAGAATGGCGGTTGACGTGGCGTGCGGGGCTGCCACCGCTTGGCGGCGGATGCGCCGATCCTCGCGTGCTGACGTCACTCGGGCTGCGCCTGGACCCCTCGCACGTGCCACATGTCCCTGCGCCAACCATCTTCGCCACAGGCGCTGCACCGTGGACACATCCCTATGGGTATCGGCTGCGATTTGACGAAGCGACCAATCTGCCCTTCTCAGCCCGATCACCATACCCCTCGTAAAGTCGTCTGTCTGCTGGAAATGCTTCCGTTGACGGCGGCCTGGCATTCTTAGCTATACACGTGTCCTGTGGCACACGACAACACGTTCTACAATGACTGTCGGCTGAGAAATCACGGTACGAAGTGGGCCATTCGCCAACGCCGTGTCCCATTTATCGTTCGCTACGTGCGCAGCACAGCGGCGCATTTCACATCATGAGCATACCTCAGTGACGTCAGTCTACCCTGCAATTGGCATAAAGTTCTGACCACTCCTTCTTGGTGTTGCATTTGCTCTGTCAGTCAGTGTATATTCCATCTCGCAGTGCATCAAGATTTACACTTTAAGATCCATAGGTATTTTAAAAAATTGGTTTACTTATTTTTTATATATTTATTTAGTTATTATTTTTGTTTGTTTTCTTTACTTTTCTTTTCAATTGTATATTATTTCATTCATTCATTCATTCATTCATTCATATCAATTTTGCCCTTACGTACAGTGTTTGAACTTGAATATCTCATGATGCATATCTCTTCATCCGTTGGCTGTGCTCCTGTTTCCTTTGTTCTGTCCACAATGTTCCTGTCTTCTTCTTCTCCTCATTTACTATAAATTTTGTATTCCTAATTTTGTTTCTGATTTCTTTTTTCTCTGATATTTATTTATCTATTATTTATTTATTTATTTATTTATTTATTTATTTATTTATTTATTTATTTATTTATTTATTTATTTATTTATTTATTTATTTATTTATTTATTTCTTCTTCTTCTTTTTCTGCGCGAATGGGTCACTTAGGACCACGCGGAATCAACATTTGCTGAGCTTCCCTCCTTACCCAATAGTTCTCCATTTGCATCCATTGTTATAATTTCTGTTCCTCCATCCAAGTCGTGTTGGTTTCATCAGAATATTTTGAGATTCATTTGGATTTTTAAAAATTGGTTAACTTATTTATTTAGTTATTATTTTTGTTTGTTTTCTTTCCTTTCCTTTTCCATTGTTATTTATTTATTTATTTATTTATTTATTTATTTATTTATTTATTTATTTATTTATTTATTTATTTATTTAGGGAATGTAACTGACGCCTACAAAACATGTGAGTAAACAACTCAATCATGTGACGTTTATGTTCCCACTGATCTATAACTAGGCCTGCGGAACTTATTAATTTAATCCTCCAAAATATAAGTTTTTCTAGCTTTTAGGCCATGTGCCAGTGGGGTTTGAAGTTTTCAACATTTCTCTGGAAATTGTGTTTATCATTTTCCAAGAATCCGATGACTGCGAAGAACAGCAGTGGAATGGGATGAACCAATAACTATGAGCAATTCTGAACAAAATAAATTGTAAAATTTTCTTTTTTTATTTAGTTTCGTTCACTCGGGGCAATTGGGCTACTATCTCATACTGTTGAATCGACTGGTATAGGCAAAGAGATAAAACACAAATATCGATTTAATTTATCAAGTAAGAAATACTTCAAATAGTGACAACTGCTCGAGGATACCATTATCGCAGTATGGATATGCATATTAACTTTAGAGAATCATACCACGCCTGGTTTTCATACAAATTCAAATCTCCCTTTCAGCGCTTTGCTACAGTTGTTCCAGGCTCTTAAAGTGACACAATCTTCCTCGCAAGTTATAAACTACCAGTGAATCTACTGACAGGAATCACTGGCATTTAATTGCTCATGAAAACCGCCAATTTTAGAATTTAAATGCATGGCAGTTATCGCAAAACAGGATCATCTAATCAACTGTGCTACTCAGCTATATGAAAATCCACAGCCTGTTTCCAGTCATACGACCGGGCCAGGAATGGAATGAATGAAGCCCCATCTAGCGGCGAGGATAGGAATTGTGCCGGCTGCCGAAGCCTGTCGCACTCCTCTGGGGCAATGATTAGTGAATAGCAGATGAAATGAAATGATACTGGAGAGTGTTGCTGGAATTAAATATGACAGGGAAAACCGGAGTACCCGGAGAAAAACTTGTCCCGCCTCCGCTTTGTCCAGCACAAATCTCACATGGAGTGACCGGGATTTGAACCACGGAACCCAGCGGTGAGAGGCCGGCGCGCTACCGCCTGAGCCACGGAGGGACTACACAGTTAGATATATTAAAGAAGTTCAACAATGTTAAGATTTTAAAGTTGTATTTACCGTGTGTCATGTTTTTAAACATTAAGTGACACACATTTCAGAATACTCTATTTCCTTCTTGGCACCTAATACCATTGTTCTAAGTGTTTCATATTTATTAAAGTAGATATTGGTGCAAGGATATATTTTATGCAATTTAGAATTAAATTATTATCTTGTTCTGCGCAACTTTACCTAGACGCTTATGTTATTGTGATCTATATAGAACATGTGGACTCGTCTTACTCTCGATACCCTTCCTGACGCCAACAATATGTAGAGGCATATGTTCTACTATATAGTGTTTCTGTGGTGACTGACTGCGTGATGTTTTGTGCTTAAATGAAAGTTTACTAAGACGAACACAGACACCTAATCCTCGAACGAGAGGACACAGTTAAAATCCCTAGCCCGGCCTCGAATCAGTCCTGTGATCCTCTGAACTAAATCCAGCTGCGCTGACCATTCAGGCAAGGACTTACAATTTAATTAAATTAGAGGTCGGATGTTAATACATATCATCGTGATCAGTGATCGATTAGAAGCTCGTTAACTTGTTTCACTCAGTAACAAATTTCCCTTTCCCTCGCCAAGCTGATAACTTAACTTCCATCTGGAACCAGTCATGTAGCAATAGCCAGCACATGGTCTTGGTAAGACATTACTTGACATTCTAGTCCACAAATTACACGAAATATGATCGATGACTTTGGCAACATCTGGGACCAAGTGGGGAATATTGCCTGGTGTGGCTCTGGGTCGCGCATCGACATTTCCTACGAAGCAGAAGAGACTTCAAGAAAATATGTTGCGTTTTCCTTCCCATTGACGTCTTTTCAAGCCTCCACTATTGTTCCGCTAGGTGTTTATATCTGTGACTAGCAAATAATATAGGAATACATGGGAATGAGGGGTTAAAGCTACGTAGAGTTTGAAGAAATTGTTTAAATCAGTGCTGGTCACAAATCTGCTCATTGAGCTACCCACAGGACTTTTTCTAGATAGCCGGGCAACGTGAATCAGACAGTAGAGCGTTGGCTTTCTGAGCAAAAGTTGGTGGGTCTGATCACGGCTCAGTCCGAAGATCTTTGAAGATGCTCAACGCCAGTATATCGTGTCCGTGGATTTACCACCAAGTGATGGTACTCTTGTAGGACAAACTTTCGACACCTCAAATTCATCAACCCGGAGGCTGTTTGGATCCTGAAATAGCACCAAGGATTAAGTGATTAAAGGTAAACCGCAAAAAGCGATGGCAGCACCAAAATGAGGCCTAAGGTAAAATGAGGAATAAGGTAGTTTGCCATTGTTTTTCTCATTGGGCCAGAAAATGTTATAACAGTACGACTGATCCTATGAGCAACGCCCTTCATTACACTGAGACGCATAAATCGTGCTCCAAATGTCATAACTCAGCACAATCCATATCTCAGCAGTTTTCGTATGTTCACAGCCATGGGTAAGACTGGAACTTCGGTAGAAAATTACATTTTTCTCTGGCCAAAGCCAAGAGACAGATGCAAGAGTACTGCATGCATCAAGAAATGACTACTCGCTCAGCGTCTCCAAAATTTGTAGAAGTACTGTAGTTAGTGGGACGTAAAGCTAATAAGCTTTTCTTTACAACATGCTTTACGTCGCACCGGTACAGATAGGTCTTATGGCGACGATGGGGTAGGAAAGGTCGAGGAGTGGGAAGGAATCGTCCGTGACTTTAATTAAGGTACAGCTCCGACATTTTTCTTATGTGAAAATGGGAATCCACGGAAAACCATCTTCAGAGCTGCCGACAGTGGGGCTCGAATCCACTATCTCCCGGACGCAAGTTGACAGCTGTGTGCCCCTAACCGCACGGCCAAATCGCCCGTTTATCTAATAAGCTGGCATTATTGTTATCCTTCTGGATAGGTGTCTAGATATTCTTCGTTCACGTCACAGACAGCAACCAGAGGTGTTCTCTGGTCCTAGTGGAACAATAATATTGAATATCCTTGGAACTATTGTTCTGAACTCCATGCACAGCGATTGAGATAACAATTTTCCTTTAAAGGAAGCGAACACTCGGTAGTACGGATTGAGTAACTACCGCTGTTTTCCTAGTATGAGAATATCCTGAGGATCTGTCCACCACTCAGAGTTGAGTGAGCACATGCTGCCGGCAGAGTGAGGGACACTTAATTAAACTACTCGATAATATGCAGCAGCCAAGTAGAACTCTGTGGTGCAAGGGATCTAACAGGCAATAGCGCACGGAACGGTTTAATCAAATAGCCACAAATTATTAAAGATATTGATTTTTAATGCCAAGTTACAGTTATTGTTTCATGCCATTTATATACCTGTAGTATCGTGTCCTCATCCCGAGCTGGTGCAGCTCTTTTCAGGCACACCCCCAATGGAGGTGAGCTGCATGCACCATTTCAACCACATAACAGCCCTCCTGTCATTCTTATATTTCTGGTAGTATCGGTAATAGAACCCCGACCCACGAGCATGGCAGCTAATAACACTAACCGTTACGCTACGGAGGCGGACTTCCTGTAGGCGATTTATGTAGTTTCCCCAATAAGTTTATTAAGTTTATTCAATAGAATTGTTGGGAAAACATCATGTTATTTGTTTGTCTCTCTCTAAGGCCAACATATTTGCATATGTTTGACTTCATTATAACTTTTGTCTAAAGGTAGAGTATTTCTGCTGTTACTGATAATGTTACTTCATTGCACTAATTAGGTCCGCCTCTCTGGTGTAGTGGTTAGTGTGATAAGCTGCCACCCCATGAGGTCCGGGTTCGATTCCTGGCTCTGCCACGAAATTTGAAAAGTGGTACGAGGGCTGAAACGGGGTCCACTCAGCCTCGGGAGGTCAACTGAGTAGAAGTGGGTTCGATTCCCACCTCAGCCATCCTGGAAGTGGTTTTCCGTGGTTTCCCACTTCCCCTCCAGGCAAATGCCCGGATGGTACTTAACTTAAGGCCACGGTCGCTTCCTTCCCTCTTCCTTGTCTATCCCTTCCATTCTTCCCAGCCCCCCGCAAGGCCCCCGTTCAGCATAGCAGGTGAGGCAGCCTGGGTGAGGTACTGGTCATCCTCCCTAGTTGTATCCCCCGACCGAGAATCTGAAGCTCCAGGACACAGCCCTTGAGGTGGTAGAGGTGGGATCCCTCGCTGAGTCCGAGGAAAAGCCGTCCCTGGAGGGTAAACAAATGAAGAAGAAGAAGAAGTGCCAGACCTGTAGCTCAGATCCTTTCAAACAGAGCAACGTTGGCCTAGGCCACCATAGCTCAATTGGTAGAGCAACCGACGTGAAATCGGGAGGTTGTGGGTTCGGATCCCACTGGTGTCCGGCTGGCCATTTTTGTTCTGTACTTAACATCTCTTCAACACGTACTACATGTACGTAACACGACCTAAAACGTTGAAAGTCTGTTTCGAATGTCTAATAATATTTCTGTGGCTTGGTTCTAAAAGGGCCGATGTCATTTTTTATCAAAATTGAGATATTAACTGATACAAACGCGTTATATCCTGGCTTGCAACATGTTAAAAGGGCCAATGTCTCTGTTAAGTACTAAACGAACAGTTAAATAAGCCCTTGCCAATAATGTTAGATTACCAATAAGGATTAGAGACCTGGCAGTTTTTAAAAAATACGATAGAAAAGATAGTGTTTAATAAGGTGACTTCCACAAAGAAAGTGTAAAGTTATTTATAGGTGTTGTAAAAAATAATAGGAAAACTATAAGCAAAATGTCAAATGCTCATAGCTCAAAAACAGGTTTTTTTGACATTGGTCCGTTTAGAACCAAGCCACAGATTTATCCTTGAAGGTACTCGATTTATTTGGCTTTGTTCTTTTCTATTTTCTGCCTCTACTTCTTATGATTGTTAGGTCGGTGGATGCACAGTGGGTCTCGGCCCATAAGTGGCCACGGCTGGTCCGTGGTCCAACAGCTCTGAACTCCGACCGGTCAACCGAGCAGAGGAGGGGAGGCCACGGCTCTACCGTGGCTCTACGCCTCTTGTATTCGGGAGACGGGACAGGGCTGAACCTCACGGCTGGCCCCAACCATCCGCTGTCCTGAGAATGGTTTTCCGTGGTTCTCCGTGGTTTTCCATTCTCCTGCATTAAGGCGAATGCAGGGACAGTTCCTAGTATAGGCCACGGCCGCCAATCCCCTCACCTTCTACATGCATCTCCTTCACCATAACGAATCTCCCGGCCTGAGAGTCGGTGTCACCGTCTAAGATGCCCGCCTCCCCCTTCAGGGAAGGAATGAAACCATTTTAGTAGTAGTAGTAGTAGTAGTAGTAGTAATAGTAGTAGTATGATTTTTAATGCATTAAAACCAATAGCAATTTTGATACAAATGTAAAAGGATATAATCTAGTTTATTACCCAAACCTGGACATAGGCGGCTTAGACAGTACACAAAGTTCGACAAAGAAGACACTTTTAGCCCGACAGTGATTTACTTCCAGTAGTGTGGCAGTTTCCTTTCCGCTTCTCCTGGGGTCAAAAGGACGTGAGTTACCTATCCAAGCGGTTGCCATATCCAGTGTTGCTGAACTTCGTAGATCTCTTAGATCCGGCGTTTCGCCACAGTCACGCTGTTGACCCAAATACTATGTCGTAATCATGAACAACATTTGAGTGGATTTTCAGTCAAGTGATTTCACAATTGCGTCACATTTCAGGTAATTCCTAGTGTAGTTCTTTATTTAATAACGGCTCAGTCCGGCGGTATTTTGAAAATCCTCGAATACGTCAACTTCGTATTGGTAGATTTAAGAGCACGTAAAAGAACTCCTGTGGGACAAAATTCCGGCACATCGGCATCTCTGAAAAACATAAATGTAGTTAGTGGGGCATAAAACCAATAGTTTTAGTTAGTGGGACATAAAACCAATAGTAGTAGTAGTAGTAGGAGAAGAAGGAGGAGGAGGAGTCATCGCTGTGGTGCAGGGATAGCACGCTCGCCTCTTAACTGGAGGACCCGAGTTCGAATCTCGACCTGCCCAGTGACATTATTTCTGGACTGAGGGATGGATCGTGGTTCACTCAGCCTCCTGAAATCAACTGAGGAGCTGTATGATACGAAAGGCAGCAGACCCGGTATGAAAGCGAAGCAGTACGGCAAATGATGTCACACACTGACCATATGGCAGTACAGTGCCTTCAGGCTATCTGGCTGGGCAGCAATCGTTTCCGCAAGCTAGGGTCCTTAATTGGTTATTGTGCTACAGGTTTACTTTTTGTTGCTATTATTATTATTATTATTATTATTATTATTATTATTATTATTATTATTATTATTATTATTATAAATAAAATCATGCGGCTAATTGGGTCAGAGCGCAGAACATCTTAAATGAAACTCCTAACTTGTGGGAATTATCAGAACGTCAAATACAACGGTGCAACACAATGGACAAAGGAATCAAGTACGTTCATTTGATACATTAAATGTTATTTCTTATCATGCATTTTGGTGTTGTGATGCAGAATCGTGTGACAAAGTGCCAACTTATAATGCAGAATTCGTTTCATATATTATATTTTTTACTATTACAATGTCCTTGACGAATAGTTTTCATTATAGTGTGCTGATACATGCGACACAGTCGTTCTCATTCTGTTGTCAAGGCAGCATTTTTATTTCGACTGAGGGATATTGCATTTCAGGGTGTTGACACACAAAAAAATCCATTTCAGTATCTTCAGTTTTGCTAAATAAATTCTGTGGGGCAAAATTCTTATGCATCGGCATCTCTAGATCTACAACAATTTGATGGACTTTAGACAAATAACATTGAATTAATTGTATTGAACGCACTATTTCATGAACATCCTTAGAAATGTATGAGTGTAAAATCCCTTTTGCTTTACCAACATTATCAGGTATTGGAATTTACATATTGTTTCTTTACTGATTATCGAAACAAATCCCTCTTTGTAACATTAATTTGTCGTTACCATTCTTGATTGCTGTGAATGTCTGACCATGTGACACACTATGGGGATCATAAAAAATAAAGTGTAATATTTCATCTTTAATTTTGAACATCAGTGAGAATGAAGGTATCATCGAAACGTCTTCTTAAAGAAAAAAAACCCACTTGGTCTTTTGACTGGTATATTCTATCAAGACAGTTTAATTCACGTCATTACACGAGCAAGTTTGCTCCCGAACTCCGGAAACTTGGCATAATGATGGGTCTTGTTATTGTATATATATATATTTGCAATGTCTTCTCTAGTAGAGTAGGGGACGCACGACGAAAATCCTTGATAGATGAGGCAGCCTTGCTCGTTACTAGAATGGGGACCCCTCCAGCCCAGTTTAACTCCTGATGGATATGCAGACCAAATAACTCCACACTAACAGGACGACGAGGAGGGGATATCCCCTCTTGTGACATCCTAATGATACATGGCAGAAACGACTCGGCAATTAAAATTTTGTTACAGCGAGGAGCTGGACCCCTTCCCTTCTCGGATAAGATCGCCCTTGGCAATAGACATTATTGATTATAACCCTCAAGGCATCTGAATTGTGTATTACTACTGCTGCCCTTAACTTCCAACGCTAAACCGATTTGTCGCTCCGAAATTACCTATCATTTTGTAAGACAGATTGCGATAAAAATGAACACACGATTTCATCCATTTCCTATTACAAACGAATATTCCCCATTCTCCGTTAAGGTGTGATTTCTAATTATGTCATACTAATATACGACCGGGCGAGTTGGCCGTGCAGTTAGGGGTGCGCAGCTGTGAGCTTGCATCCGGAAGATAGTGGGTTCGAACCACACTTTCGGCAGCCATGAAGATGGTTTTCCGTTGGACAATTATTATTATTATTATTATTATTATTATTATTATTATTATTATTATTATTGTTATTATTATTATTATTCGAATAACCCTTTTGAGGGTACGATAAATCAACTTTGGTTACTTTTCGTTGCATTTAACTTTCTTCGCTTCAAAACTTCCTTCATTTTCTGATAATGTTATTCCTTTTCCTCTTGAGTCCTTTTTCTTCCAGTTGTTAATTTCTTTCTCTCCTGAAATTCTGCCTTTCGTGTTACTTCTCTGAAACGTGTTCTGTTTTCTATCGTATCTATTTTATTTCCAGCGTTTTTCATATCCTTTCAAATTTCAGTGAACCACGTTGGCTTGAATTTGTAACTGTTCAGTAAGTTGAAGATTTGTTTAGTTTGTCTATTGTTATTCATTCTATAAATGTGTCCAAAAAAACTGGAGTCCTCTTTCCGTCATTACAGTTGTCAGTTTTTCAACTTTATAGCTCTCTGTCTGATCGCAGTCGAAATTCGGCTTTCTTATAGGTCCCAATATTCTTCTCAAAATAATTCTTACAACGTTTTCTCATCTTTCAAGAACCCCAATTCTTGTAAGTTTAAGAGTTTCTGCTGCATTTAAAATATCTGGCCGGGCCACTGTTTGATGTATTATTATTATTATTATTATTATTATTATTATTATTATTATTATTATTATTATTATTATTATTATTATTATTATTATTATTATTATTTATTAAACTGCGATATCCTTCATCACTCGATGAGTTCGCTGGTAGTTAGTTACATCCGATACTGATTTCATTAACTATGTATTACGGTTTCAAAACAGATTACTTGGAGCACGATAATGTCATATCTGTGAGAGCTCCAACAACTGTGTTGACTCCCGTGAGGGTGGTTATATCGACCTCTGTTAAATACAATATAGGGACGAGTGAGGTTCATATAGACAGCAACCCAGATGTATATATTACCTTAATATGTAATTCCTTAACCCTAGAATATTAACATACGTAATTTTTTTTGTTTTACGTCGCACCGACACAGATAGGTCTTACGGCGACGATGGGAGAGGAAAGGGCTAGGAGTGGGAAGGAAGCGGCCGTGGCCTTAATTAAGGTACAGCCCCAGCATTTGCCTGGTGTGAAAATGGGAAACCACGGAAAACCATTTTCAGGGCTGCCGACAGTGGGGTTCGAACCTACTATCTCCCGAATACTGGATACTGGCCGCACTTAAGCTTTCGTCATATACTGTAACTGCACACTGCTCCGTCCCTCGTTATCCCCAACAGAGCACCTCCATGCAGTGTTTCCACTGATCAATGTGGATGATGTCATATAACATTTAGATGCATGTGTGAGAAGAGAATGCCGAAAAAGTAATATTAAAGTCTTTGGAGAGTTCATTTTCGAAAAGTCACTGCGCTTTTTTTACGTATTGTTAGTATTGACGCATTATCGTTGGTACATAAAAATTACGTATTATTATGTAACAGGTACTTGGATGTTGTTGTATGCAGGTAGGTTGCTCATTCGTTTATAGTCATTAGCCATGTGGCTTTCCGGGACACAATGGATAAACGAAGAGCGAAAGAGGAAGAGTTTATTTACCGTGTTTTTGAAGATCTGGATGAAGATGAGAGCGGGGAAGACAAGCGTTTAGAAAGTGAATCTGAGCAGGAATACACTCCGATGATGATCCAAACTATTCACCCAGTGACGATGGTTCCAAAGGTAATCTCGACTGTTGTCCAGATTTACAAGCTTCTGTAAGAAAATAAACAAATTGAGCGGCCATCAAAAGGGAAATCTCAAAAAGGAACTAGGAAGAGAAATACAGAAGCGACTACTTTAAACAGCTCAGCTTCAATCCCTCAGTCTCCAGAACCGCCTTTCCGTTGACTGTGAAGTGGATAAACCCTTTGGTAAAATGATGAGCATATATGGAAAACAACTGATTTATATAGAGGTAAATACCCAAGAATAACATAGTTCACATCCGACCAGGACCTATGTCGAACGTAGAAGCTGATCCACATCGGTGTTTTGAATGATTCTTTACTAACAATATAATGCTAACTGTACTTACCATATTACTTCTGGCAACAATGTGGAGTTTGCTTATTGTTTTAGCGTATATGTGGATGGGCATGCACATAGATTTTACATAATTTATGTTAGTATTGGGCAACTACAGAATAATGTTAGTACTATAAGGTTAAATATCAAGAGTTTTCTAACCGTAATTACAAGACTATATCCTAGAATATCTTCTTCTTATTCTTATTCTCCATGACCTTCTCCCCAATTGCTATTGGAGTCGGCACTCGATGTGAACTTGGCTGAGTTTGGCAGCCGTATGCCATCTCCTACGCGGAGTTATGATTTTACTGTTGCTTGTTTCTCTAGTTTCTTGTTAGTGGGGTGTGTCGTATCTAGATGAAGAGAAATGTATTAACACGAAAACAAAAACCTAGTTCCCAAGCCAGAGGAATTAACAAAACGCTATTAACCAGCGCAGTCGGAAATCGAACCCGGGGTCCTCTGAACCGAAGGTTGGTATGCTGACCATTCCGCCAAGTAGACTCACGACTATGACCAGTAAACTATAAATCCGTGTAGTAGTAGCCTTGCAAATTTAGGAGAGTAGTGCCTTGTGATGAATAGAAGAGAAATCAGGGAACAGCAAAATCTCGCAACATTGTCAGTTAATGTGAGAAATAAACCTAAAGGTGAAAACAGAAAGGATACATGCAGCTAGTGATGTGTTGTGATGTGATGTGTAGCCTCCGCAGAGGACTGGCGCTTGTCTCTCTAGTTGACGCCCATCGACGACCTGCGCGAATGGGTGTTGTGGTGGTGGTGGTGGTGGCTGTGATTATAATTATAATAATTGGGGAGAGGGTGAAACGCGGTTTCGGCACACAACCTAAACCTGCCGAATAACACCAGTGGGTTTGATCAAGGCTTAAGGTCTCCAACCGGCGGACGAATCACTATCAAAGCGCCATACGCTCTCACTCTCTATGAACACAGCGGAGAGGTTTAGAACACCGCCACCCCTCCCACACTGCCGGTCAACATTCAGATGATGAAAATTATTTCTACCAACGGGGAGACGAACCAACCAACCAACCACTGTGTCAACTCATAAAGAACTGACGCCACTACCAGACGGGCTAGTACTATGGCTACACATGCGGTGGTATTCGGGATTCTATGGCTTAGTTAAAGTCTAGGTAAAATAATAAATTTCAATGAATTTCTAATTAGTTATGTAATTCATGAAAAGTTCCAAACAGTGGGCAGTAAGCAGGATCAGGATAAAGAAACAGAATGGGTGGCGTATAGTGATGTTATATTAGAAACAGTGAGGGAATATCTAAGAATAACTTTGTGTTAAGATATGGAAAAGCAAGCATCTTGGTAGAATGAAGTAAAGAAGGACTCGTAAACATGAAAAAAGGCGTATTAGACATGGCTCCAAAGAAGGACCGATGCAGATGCGGAATTGTACTTAGATGAAAGAAACAGGGAAAAAAAATGTAAAATCTAAGAAAAAGTCATTGGGAAGATTTCAGTAAAACCCTGGGAAGGCTTTCTGGACAGTAATGGAGAATCTTAGTAAATGAATGTTGTGGGTTAATCAGGTGATCTCATAGTAGATCCCAGGGAATCACTGGACAGATGAAAGGAATATTTTGGAAATATTCTTAACCTAAAAGAAAATATTTCTGTGAAAGTCGTGAAGACCTGAGTTCATGAATGAGAAAATTATGTTAAATTATGCGCAAGGAGACGTAAACGTTGGTGAATAAATTACATTATCATTAAGAAGCCGGTATGGATTAAAACCTGAAATGGTAAAATAAAGGGGAGGCAGGAATGAAATGGCTTCACAGAGTAATATGATTAGCTTGGAATTGTTAAGTTACCTTCTGATTTGAAAACAGGAGTAATTGCACCTATCTTTAAGCGATGTAACGGAAAAGACTACAACTATAGAGGTATTTCATTGATCGACAGGCTATACCGGGTAAGGTGCTCACTAGCATTTTGGAAAGAAGGATGCCATCAATGGTTGAGAGTTTGAATGAAAATGAGTGTAGTTACAGACCACAGAGTGGCTGTCAGGACTAGATTTTTCAATATGCATCAAGTAATTGAATAATGCTACGAGAGAAATATACAGTTTTTATGTTTCGTAGATATAGAAAAGTACGAAGGTAAGAGGTGTTAGTCATACAGAGGGATTATGAGATTAAGGGAAGATTGTTACAATAAATAAAAGGCATTTATGTTGACAATTGGACTTCAGTGAAAATTTATTGTAGAATATGTTGTTAGTTGAAGATAGTTACATGGGTTAAACAAACCTGTAATCTTTCTACTTTTTTGTTCATAGTTTACATTCATCATTAACTGAAAGCTATAAAGTGGCAGGGTGGGATTCAGTTACGTGAAAATGTAATAAGCAGTTTGGCCCATGCCGACGGCTTTGTCTGAATGGCAGGCTGTGGAGAAAGCTTGCAATCTAATATACTGGAATTTGAAAAGAGGTGCTGTGAGTAAGATATGAAAATTAGCCTTTCCAAAACGAAAGTGAAAACAGTAGTGAAGAAACCTAAGAGGTCGGGAATACAAAACTAAAACCGGTATAACGTTTCAACTATTTAGGATGAATGTTCGGCCAGAATGATAGTATTGTAAGTGAAATTTAATCAAGGTGCAGCAAAGCTAATTCAGTGAAATTGGGAATTGGGAAATAATGGTGAGCTACAGTATTTCATACACGTAAGAAGTACTGTGGAGTTATGAAGGAATGAGATAAGGAGAGAGATAAATAAATAAATAAATAAATAAATAAATAAATAAATAAATAAATAAATATATTATTATTATTATTATTATTATTATTATTATTATTATTATTATTATTATTATTATTATTATTATTATTATTATTATTATTATTATTATTACGTCCACCTCCATAGTGTAACGGTTAGTGTTATTAGCTGCCATCCTCGAAGCCCGGGTTCGATACTCGGTGCTGTCAGAAATTTAAAAGAGCTGGTATGCGGTTGAAATTTTACATGCAGCTCACCTCCATTGGGAGTGTGCCTGAAAAGAGCTGCAGCACCTCGGGATAAGGACGTGAGTTTATTATTATTATTATTATTATTATTATTATTATTATTATTATTATTATTATTATTATTATTATTATTATTATTATTATTATTATTATTATTGGCATGGACAGGGGAGCAAAGTTTGTCTTATTGTCCCCGAAAAAGGCATAGGGAATTTAGTGTGTAAACATGGCATGTCTTATCTCGTACGAATCTAAACCTGCGTTCCCGTTCTTCAAAATCATATCGCTGAGCCGAATTTCTTCGTGTATATTTCGGTTCTTTTTTTTGTGATCTTTGGGGACATAGGCTCATCACAGAAGGTTCAACAGGGAGTTAGCAGAAAGGCTCCGTCAATTGTTGCCAATGTGTACGGTGCTTCAAAAGCTGAATTAGCAGCAGTGCTGATGCCGCTCCCTAGGAATCCCGGGCGGCATGTCGACAGTGGAAACAACCCCCGTGAGTGGAATTACCGCCAGTGGAAATATGCCGTTTATTTGTTCCTCGGCACATCTTCATAACACATAGAGAGGGCTGCAAAAACAGGATATTGGTGAGGAGTTTCCATACAAATGTGCAGCGCAGTATTTGCATATTAAAGTCTCCACCCAATTTATAATTTGTGAAGCTCTAGTCTTCATATGCAACGAAATTAAACTTGAGAGGAGCACAGTGACGGGGGTGTAAGGGGGCCACTGCATTGTTCGCGAGTTCACGAAGAAGAGACTCAGACACCTGAGCTGCGATAGCTACCAGAAAGCGTAGAGTAGTGAACAATCTGGATCATTGTAGCTGTAATTCTTATTTGCTGTTTTGGTTATTTGCTATTTATTAAGGCAGTGTATTCTATACTGGCTGAAACTGGTTGCATTTAAGGGTGTTTAAATGCCCCAATGCTATAAATTAGGCTTCCAGCACAAAAAACTCACAGCAATATTTTGCAAGCACTTTATCGGTTAAGACCATTACCACTCAAACAAGCAAGGTCAGTGTACAAAGTACTTAACATTACCTCAACTGCTAGAGACGGGAGTACTGTAGGTTTGCCCTATAGGGACATTATTTAACGTGCCAGTAAATCGAATGATACGAATCGCTCGTATTTTAACACTCGCATACCATCCTTCACGTGAAAATATTCAGCAAAGAACTTTAGAGCGATAGAATATTATAATAATAATTACCGGGTGATCCAAAAGGTAAGGTAAGGTAAGGGTGTATTCTGCCCGAAGGCAGGTCCGAACCTCCGCAGAGGTGTGCCTGAGCCGGAGTTTACGTACGGTAGGATGGCCAGTTCCTTTCCGCTCCTCCATTCCCTTACCCCCACCAACAGCGCGTGGCAATCCATCCAAATCTTGACTACGCCCAATGTTGCTTAACTTCGGAGATCTCACGGGATCCGGTGTTTCAACACGGCTACGGTCGTTGGCAGGTGATCGTAAAAGCTGCGCGAAAAATGAAGTAGCCCATACAGGACCGACCCTGCGGTGTAGGGAGAAACGCGTCCGCCTGTCACTCGGTAGCCCCGGGTTCGATTCCCGGCTGAGACAGGGGTTTTTGATTGTGAATTATTAATATCCCTGGCCTGAGGACTGGGTGTTTGTGTCGTCCTTAACGTTCCTTTCCTCACATTCAACACTCTACACTTCCTCCATTCCAATTACACGCAGGTTCATATCACATGGTGCAAGTAGGGGCAAAAGATCTCTATAGGTCGACGCCCCGAACAAACAGCATTTCAAAAAATAAAAAGCCCATACGGGAGTCGAACTACGGATTGGAAAGCATAGTCTGGGACGAAACCACATATCAGGAATGTCAGGAATGACATAATGGACAATTGAATGGATTTATTTTTCAAAAATGCGCTACGTTCTTGAAACAGTGCAGAATTTACAATCAATAGAACGAATGTCGTTTGTACACATAGCGAAGTTACACACTGGCATAATGGTCGATATGATGTATGTATTGAATGTGGTGTGCGACAGTTCCAATAGCTTTTGTAAACAATATTCAGTGTCCTGTGCCGTGATGATTGCACTACGGAGCATCTCACTTTTTAGTTTCTTTTCATGTTCCGCGCAACAAATATTGCACAATTTTCATCATTCCCTCTCCTATTTCTAGTTAGCCACCATTGCAATGAACATGTCGTAAACGTAGAATGCATTAAACTGTATTTATGTACAATAATTTGATGCCTCTAACTATTGTCACCTCAACTGACAAAATGCACTCCTTGCTTATGAATATGTGGTGACTTATACCTACCCGCAATGACCTCTTGTTTAACATCCAACATGCACGTCAAGTTCCAAGAGTATAGTTTGGAATACTGATTCTCTCCCAAAGGAATGATTGTACATTAAAGACAAGTGCAACGCTAATTTTATCTCTCGCTGATGTGCTGGTGGATAACACTTGACGAGCGAGTTGGCCGTGTGGTTAGGGTCGCGCAGCTGTCAACTTGCATTCGGAAGAGAGTGGGTGCGAATCCCACCGCTGACAAACTTGAAGATGGTTTTCCATGGTTTCTCATTTTCACACCAGGCAGATGCTGGGGCTGTACTTTAATAAAGTCTACGGCCGCTATCTTCCCAATCCTAGCTGTTTCCCATTCCTCCGTCCCCGAAAATCTTCGATGTGTTAATGCGACATTAAACAAGTCGCAAAAAAATAACACTTGCACAGTTCCATTTAATAAATGAAGTGCGTATATATCAATAACCGTTGTCAGTAATCCCGTAGAAGAAGAACGTGCAGATTTACGAATATGAAAACAGATCTGGAGATAGTTCATTAACCATAGGTCTATATACCGGATGAATCACCTGCCCTAATTTCTTCGATGTCCCCCGTCATCCGTGGTTTGCCATTTTCACACGAGGTGACTGCTGCAGCTGTTCCTTAATTAAGTCCACGGTCGTTTCATTCCCAGTCCTAGTCCTTTCCTATCCCATCATCGCCATAAGACCTATCCGTATCGGTGTGACGTAAGCAAGCATTACAATCATGTAGGATTGAGATAAATGCGTACAAACTTTCTACTAGCACCGGAATTGAATCTCCGAACACACGACTCAACATTGGCCCTTTGAAGCCCTGGGCTTGCAGTGTCACCACAGTTTCTCATCAACACGGAGAGGTCTTTCGTTCATTATTACTTCCTTAATACTGAACTGACAGTAACGATTACATGTATCTCAAGTCATGTATGCAAAAATGAACTTATTATTGGACAGAGCCCATGCTTTAATATAGGGATTGCAAGCCCTTATGTAGTGACATTTATAATAGATCAATGAGAATTATTTATATTATACGCTGTAGTACTCCATCTGTATATATATTTTACAATTTGTTTTACGTCGCACCGACACAGATACGTCTTATGGCAACGAAGGGATATGAATAGGCTAGATGTGGGAAGGAAGCGGCCATAGACTTAATTAAGGTACAACCCCAGCATTTGCTTGGAGTGAAAGTGGCGAAACAACAGAAAGCCATCTTCGGGACGTCCGACAGTGGGGTTCGAACCCACTTTCTTCCGAATGCAAACTCACAGATGAGCGACCCTAACCGCACGGCTACCTTGTTCTGTCCCATCTGTATAATATGTAACAACCTGATATCGGAACAAAACTATTCATCACCGGGCGAGTTGGCCGTGCGCGTAGAGGCGCGCGGCTGTGAAGCTTGCATCCGGGAGATAGTAGGTTCGAATCCCACTATCGGCAGCCCTGAAAATGGTTTTCCGTGGTTTCCCATTTTCACACCAGGCAAATGCTGGGGCTGTACCTTAATTAAGGCCACGGCCGCTTCCTTCCAACTCCTAGGCCTTTCCTATCCCATCGTCGCCATAAGACCTATCTGTGTCGGTGCGACGTAAAGCCCATAGCAAAAAAAAAAAAAAAAAACTATTCATCAGAGTCTGCAAACTTTTCCTAAACTACAGTTTTAGCCAACTAGTTGTAACACTAACCTAAAATTATTAACTAATAATAATAATAATAATAATAATAATAATAATAATAATAATAATAATAATATTTGCTTTACGTCCCACTAACTACTCTTTTACGTGCTAGTAAATCTACTGACACGAGGCTGACGTATTTGATAACCTTCAAATACCACCGGACTGAGCCAGGATCGAACCTGCCAATTTGGGGTCAGAAGGCCAGCGCCTTAACCTTCTGAGCCACTCAGCCCGGCAAAATTAAATACTAGTCCCATGTAGCTGTTTGGTAGGGTGGTCAGCTAATTCCTCCCTACTGTCCCATGGAATATAAATTCAGATTTTTAAGATAACCGATAAAATAATATTTAGAATATGTTCAAAGTCATCATTTTCTTTTCATATAGAGACAATGGTTCCCTTCTATATATTTTTATTCAAGATTGCTCGGTCATAATCAAAGTATATGATGTATTTAGAGCAATAAGAACCCTTTCAAGCTGAAGAAATCTTGGTATCGTCGATTACAAAAACAGCCACCGTCCGCGACCTTGTTACGAGAGCCGAGTTTCTCGTTATGAGTGGCTATGAAGTGCGCTATCTACTGCCCCGAGTCACGCCAATTACGTGGTTATTCTTGCGGCCCCTTCGCTCAAGTGGCTAACAAAGGGCTTCTATTCACAGCTTCTTGACTATTGTCAGCTCGTTCCCAATTACTTGTATTTCTTTCAAATTGCTTCTATTCTTCGTTTGTATCTTCATTTTTGGCTTCTAACCTTGTATACTCTCTAATTTCCGTGCATTGCTTGCTCATATTCTCTCTTCCTCAAAAGAAACTTTTGAACTTGCATCCTATTTCTATCATTTAATAACTGACGAAACCAAGCCTTCGTTCACGACTAAATATATATTTGACTTTATTTTTTAAATACCTCAGAGTGAGGAAGGTTGTGAAATACATCCATGGTGGTACGAAAAACATCGTCTCCCGAGTTACCAACACTAAGGCTTTCCGCTTGAAGTAAATTTAAGAACTGTCACATTGTTAAAGATAAAAATTAAATATTAATACATATTATATTACATGATATGATATGATATGGTATGATATGATATGATATGATATGATATGATATGATATGATATGATATGATATGATATGATATGATATGATATGATATGATATGATATGATATGATATGATATGATATGAGTCCACCTCTGTGGTGTAGTGGTTAGCGTGATTAGCTGCCACCCCCGGAGGCCCGGGTTCGATTCCCGGCTCTGCCACGAAATTTGAAAAGTGGTACGAGGGCTGGAACGGGGTCCACTCAGCCTCGGGAGGTCAACTGAGTAGAGGTGAGTTCGATTCCCACCTCAGCCATCCTCGAAGTGGTTTTCCGTGGTTTCCCACTTCTCCTCCAGGCGAATGCCGGGATGGTACCTAACTTAAGGCCACGGCCGCTTCCTTCCCTCTTCCTTGTCTATCCCTTCCAGTCTTCCCATCCCTCCACAAGGCCCCTGTTCAGCATAGCAGGTGAGGCCGCCTGGGCGAAGTACTGGTCATACTCCCCAGTTGTATCCCCCGACCAAGAGTCTGAAGCTCCAGGACACTGCCCTAGAGGCGGTAGAGGTGGGATCCCTCGCTCAGTCCGAGGGAAAAACCGAACCTGGAGGGTAAACAGATGATGATGATGATGATGATTGATATGATATGATATGATATGATATGATATGATATGATATGATATGATATGATATGATATGATATGATATGATATGATATGATATGATATGATATGATATGATATGATATGATATGATATGATATGATATGATATGATATGATATGATATGATATGATTGCAGGTTATCGGCGTCGTTACTACTAAAATCACTAGACAGAGAGATAGAGTGATTTACTATCCACTAAATTTATTGAACTGTTATTTGCAGTAAATCTCGTGTTTGAGTTTTCCACTGGACATAGTTTTTACTCACGATCGTAACACATAGGCCTACTCGAAAACACACACACACATCCAACTCCTGTTGTGCACACAGCTTTTCACAGCGCAATGTCGCCTAGCCGTCTGACGGACTCACAACCATCTCCTACTGGTCACTTTTACTCGCGATTGATCCACTCAAGACTGACTCGCTTGGCAGTGATTCGAGACTGACTGGCGTGCGCCATTTGTGCTCTCTATAAAAGCCCGCAGAATATTCCAGTACTCCTCACTTCCAGAACATTCTGGCGACTGACCAATTGTTAATCAGACACTAGCTTCTTCTAGGGGCTTGATTATACTAAGATTTTTGAGGTATTTTGTGTACTTCAACTCATCCATATCCTTACCTGCATCTTCTCTTCTTTCCTCTTCATTAGAATTATTTTCTCACAATCCTCGGACAATGTTCGATAGTTGTTTGGCTCTCCCTGGTTTCTACCATTCTCTGTTCAATAATTTAATTTCATTCTCAAATTTTACATAAATCTCTTTCCTCTCTATACTATTTTTATCTGATTTTCCTTGTTTATATGCAGTCTTTTAGTAGACGTGCCACTTCCTTATCATTATTGTACAAAATACATTGATTTCCTTTTCCCTTGTCGTATGGTTCATTTTTATGTGCTCCTATCAACCACCAAATTATCCCTCTTGTATTCCTTTTAGTTAATATTTCAGTCACGTTCCAAGTATAGAACCTGAAGCTCTAAATTAAGAGCATATTATCTTCTTGTTTTATATTTATTTTAAATCGCACCGACCGACGTAGATTTTATGGCAACGATGTGCACGAAACGACCTTGGCCTTAATTAAGGTACAGCCTCAGCATTTGGGGTGAAATGAAAAACCACGGAAAACCATCTTCAGTGCCGCCAGCAGTGGAGGATCGAGCCTACTATCTCCAGAATCCAAGTTCGCAGCTATATGGCTCAAAACGTGTAGCCATCTCACTCGGTATATAAATCTCTTTCCTCTCTATACTATTTTTATCTGATTTTCCTTGTTCATATGCAGTCTTTTAGTAGACGTGCCACTTCCTTATCATTATTGTACAAAATACATCCGTGCGGTTTCTCTGTATAATACAGAAGGAATGAATTAAAAGACCACTGTTTTCCCTTCCTTCCTTAATTTTTATTCTTGTTCTGGGTACACAAATATATTCTAAGTCATAAAAATCAATTCTTATATACTACATTTAATGTCTTGTTGTCTGGCCCATTCACAAACACATTTTCGGCTTGTCCGACACAGGAGAAAACAACGTAGAGCTGACCATGTGTGAAACAGGAATCCTTCAATTTTTATTATTATTATTATTATTATTATTATTATTATTATTATTTACAAGTTGCTTCACGTCGCACCGACACATATAGGTCTTATGGCGATGATGGGACAGGAAAGGGCTAGGAGTGGGAAGGAAACGTCCGCGGCCTTAATTAAGGTACAGCCCCAGCATTTTCCTGGTGTGAAAATGGGAAACCACGGATAGCCATCTTCAGGGCTGCCGAAAGTGGGGTTCGAACCCACTATCTCCCGAATACTGGATACTGGCCGCACTTAAGCGACTGCAGCTATCGAGCTCGGCAATCCTTCAGTTTAACTCTGTAATTGTGAAACGTTTGACCCAGAGCCTTATCTAATCACACTGGAAATTGTAATCGTTCGAAACAAAATGAGAATCATTTGAGATAATGAAATTCTTGGTATGAAAACATATTTTCCTTTCTCATTGCGGTTAGGATTACTGCCTCAATTATATTGTTAAGGAGCTGTTTCAGTAAGCAATAGCTTTATATTCAAGAATTACAGAAAATACTCACAGATGCACTCAAGCAGCAAATTTTATGGTTCTGAGATCACCATACTCCTGCGAGATGAATCGAAGATGGTATTTAAAACCAAGGAGTACTCATCACAGCCTTCTAGAGAAAATTCCCACTCTGATCCTTCCAGTACATTCTCACTCATTTCAATACTGTACATTCAGTGACGAAGTCAGCCAATTTCAAGACCCACATCTCCCACACCACCACAGCTACAGACACACAACACGATGCGAGAATCGAGGCTAATAATACACACAAACACCAGTAGTCTGCAGTTGGTAGCTGTGGCTGCAAGGCGAAATATACGGACACACACGTGTATTTATATATGTAATTGGTCACTTTCAATCCCCATATCTACCACACCACCACAACTATCAACATGCAACCACCATAGTGCACGATGGAAGACTCGAGGCTACTACCACACACAAACACTAGTGGTCTGCGGTAGGTATTTGCGGCTCCAAGGAGAAATATACGGACACACGCTCCATTTTTAAATATGGTTGGCAACCTTCAACCTCCATATCTACCACACCACCACAGCTACCGACACGCAACCGCTATAGTGCACGATGGGAAACTCGAGGCTATTACACATATACACCAATGGTCTGGGGTGTGTAGTCTTGGCTGCAAGGTGAAATATACGGACACAGACAGTGCATATGGAAAGAGAACGACGTCAGTATTAGGGACGAAAGGCACGCAGAGTCGTGGGAGCTTCGACGAGCGCGACTAAACCTCTTTATCACCACAAGGATGACCAGCATTCACATCCACGACTTCCAAATCATTTTGCACCACTGGAGCAGATGATGGGCTAGGCTTGGGCTCCTGCTACACACCGCTCGACAGCCTTATATTTGAGAGCCAGATGGCCTGCACAGATGGTTAGCGTAACGACACCTTCAGCCTTATTGCTAGGCTTTCGTGACTGGGGTAGTAAATAATTAAAATGAAAATCCACAGATTTTTTCCGGTCATTCAACCAGGTCAACAATGGAATGAATGAAGCCCAATCTAGCGGCGAGCATAGGAATTGTGCCGGCTGCCGAAGCCTGTCGCAGTCCTCTGATTAATGAATGACAGATGAAATGAAATGATATTGGAGAGAGTTGCTGGAATGAAATATCATAGGGAAAATCGTACTCGAAGAAAATTCGCCCCACCTCCGCTTCGTCCAGCACAAATCTCACATGAAGTGTCCGGGATTTGAACCACAGAACCCAGCGGTGAGAGGCCGGCGCGCTGCCGCCTGAGCCACAGAGGTAAATAATGCTTCGTATTAATTAAAAAACTGTACATTTGGTACAGTTGGCGTGTTTGATCACAGCTCAGTCGGGTAATATTTGAATGTGTTCAAATGCGTCAGCCTACTGTGTTGGTAGATTTAGTGGAGCGTTAAAGAACTCCTGTGGGACAAACTTACGGCATCTCGACGTCTCCGAAAACCGTCAAAGTAGTTAGTGGGACGTGAAAGCATTATTATTATTATTATTATTATTATTATTATTATTATTATTATTATTATTATTATTATTATTATTACTATTATTATTATTATTATTATTATTATTATTATTATTATTATTATTATTATTATTATTATTATTATTGCTAGTTGCTTTACGTCGCACCGACACAGATAGATCTTATGGCGACGATGGAACAGGATAGGGCTAGGAGTGGGAAGGAATCGGCCGTGGCCTTAATTAAGGTACAGCCCCAGCATTTGCCTGGTGTGAAAATGGGAAACCACGGAAAACCATTTTCAGGGCTGCCGACAGTGGGGTTCGAACATTATTATTATTATTATTATTATTATTATTATTATTATTATTATTATTATTATTATTATTATTACCGTTTTTAGGCGCTTCCGCTAAGCTTTGTGACGCTTGAGGGTTGGTGATTTTGGACGTTTTAGAATTCTGACAAGCTGCTCTATCCTCTCGAATGCTTTTTTTGACCATTTTAAGCAATTTATTGACCATATGTAACGACATTTTGCATAAGAATGACATTTTTCTCACTTCTTCGCACCACAATTTTCTCAATGATTTCTATTCGTTTTCTTTTTTACCGTATACTTGTGTAACTCTCTGAGACTAATCAAATGACATCTTGCACGACGTGCAACCATGCTAGATTCCAGAGTTACATTAACTGTTAGCCGCGCGGCACGGCGATTCTGGTTCCTTATGATAGCGGCGTTACTGCATCACCTGATGACGTTATAACAAGGCCAGACTCTTGTTGATAGATACATTTTCCTACCTTTTTATAACGATTGAACAATGTCATTCACGTGTTGTCAAGAAAGTATTTCGATTTTTAAACTTTCAACTTTCATGGTTTTTTTTAACGTTAATCGGTCCAAGTACGGTTCTGAAACACGTGATCTACGTGAACAATAAAACCCCTGGCAGATACAGTTGGCTATTACCCAACCAGATGACCTGCACAGGTGGTCAGCGTGACGACACCTTCAACCGTAGTCTATTGTTAGGCTTTCATGACCGGGCGAGAAAATAATGCCTCGTATTAATTCAACAGCTGTACATTTTGTGATATATTTCATACATTTATTTTGTAATAGCTGTTTAACCTTGTAGGCCCCGGGTTCGATTCCCGGCCAGGTCGGGTATTTTTACCTGGACCTGAGGGCTGGTTCGAGGTCCACTCAGCCTACGTGATCAGAATTGAGGAGCTATCTGACGGTGAGATAGCGGCCTTGGTCTAGAAAGCCAAGAATAACGGCCGAGTGAATTAGTCGTGTTGACCGCTCGACACCTCGTAGTCTGCAGGCCTTCGGGCTGAGCAGCGGTCGCTTGGTAGGCCAAGGCCCTTCAAGGGCTGTAGTGCCATGGGGTTTGATTTTTGGTTTTTGGTTTAATTTTGTACCAAACCAAGTAGTTAATCGTTAACATGCAATAGTTGATAAGTTGCAGTTGTGGCTTTAAGTTACAGTCTCGGTATGTACCTGATATGAAAATGGAGATATCTCGAAAAAAGAAAACTTTCTTAAGGGCTGCCGAAATTTTTCTCCTGCGACATTTTGAATATGGATCAAATTGCTTTTAAAATATAGGCCTACTATAATTTCGTAAATACTTGCTCTGTTGCTATGGTTTCCTACTTAAATCCATATTAATTAATTCCCCTAAAGAGGACTAAAATTACAGGACATATAAATTTCAGTCGGGTCTCCCCTTAGTCGTGACCTGAGAGTATCTTATTCATGCGGTAAGGAATCTTCTACAGATATTCCTCTGTAGATCTATTCTTGCCCGTTTTTCAGTGAAGGTAGGGTCGTTCACTACGAGACTAGAGTTGATCGCAATCAACTTGCCGCCCCATTTATTTCATATATCATTCTTAATCCATATTTGTGGCTATCGGCTTTAACAGAGAACGCTCTCCCCAAACGAGGACGGCTGCTGGACTCATCTGGTATACATGAGGGGTATGAGCGTGTGCAAACAAACACTGAAGGTTAGCTTGAATGATACACTCGGCCACACTGCATTCGCACTGCTCCCGAACAAACAGCGTTCACCACACAGTGGGATCCTCCGTGTCATGTGTCTCATTCCACCTTCTGGTAGCATCTAAAATTCTCATGCAAGGACTTATATTGCTGAATATTGATTAAAATGTCATGAAAATGAAGATAGAAATGTATACAAGTAGGGCCTACCAAAATAAAATAATGACAAAAATTTCTTTCTGGTTGTCTGTAAATGCAGTGAACTCTCAATTGTATTTTTTAAGTCGAACACCACATTCTGTCTCCTTCATTTGATATTCAAATTAAATCTATGTATTGGAGAAAAAAGAGTACTTCAATCAGGATGTCCTAGTATTAATCAGGTACCGGTATTCCGAACATTCCTTGATTGTTCACTTTTAAACTGTTAATTTGGTTAAGGAAACACAAAATGTTTTTATATTAATAGAGGAAATTTCTTGGGTGTACAAGAGTAAATAGGGGCTGCCTGGCCGAGGCGGTAAAGGCGTGTTCGGCTCGCCCGGAAGGACGTGGGTTCGAATCCCCGTCAGGAAGTCGTAAAATTTAATAAATATTTCCACTTCCGGAGGTGCATATGACCCTGAGGTTCACTCATCCTACACCAAAAATGAGTACCAGGGTAATTCCTGGGGGCAAAGGCTGCCGGACGTAGAGCTAACCACTCTACACCATCAAGTGCCGAGGTTACGGATAGGGGACCGGGCGAGTTGTCCGTGCGCGTAGAGGCGCGCGGCTGTGAGCTTGCATCCGGGAGATAGTAGGTTCGAATCCCACTATCGGCAGCCCTGAAGATGGTTTTCCGTGGTTTCCCATTTTCACACCAGGCAAATGCTGGGGCTGTACCTTAATTAAGGCCACGGCCGCTTCCTTCCAACTCCTAGGCCTTTCCTCTCCCATCGTCGCCATAAGACCTATCTGTGTCGGTGCGACGTAAAGCCCTAGCAAAAAAAAAACGGATAGTGGAAGCCTTTACCTTCCACCCCTCCAAGGGCCTTCATGGCCTGTAGGGAGATGACTTTGCTTTTTTTTTTTTTTTTACAAGAGTAAATATGATTAATTGTGACAAATATTCCATAGTCTGGACTGAATAGCCTCCTGGTCTAACAGACCAAAATATTTTTTAAACTAATGATTATTATTATTTGAAGTACTATCTTCTGTGGAGAGCTATCTACAAGATCTAGAGCAGCAGTGACTTTTGCTTTTTAAGAAGCTATGTAAAGATAGTTTATTGCGTAGTTTGTCTTTTTTTATACAGAACTAGCAGTGTCCACGACTTCGTATGCGTGGAATTATTTCTGACTTCTTAAGTTTCTTTGCATACAAAGTTTGATGTTAGTATCATTGAAGACATGAACAAAGAGTGGCATTAAACAATTTCGATGAGCTTAAATTTCTCAACAGAATAAGTAATTGTATCATATGAACGCTTCTCTGTAGACAATGTTTGATGTTATATTATTTTCTGGCATTATTTTTCGGTGATCCAACTCGAGATAAGCCAACATACGTCAGTCCATGCGAAAAGCACTCCTTCCTCAAGTCGATTCTCACAACTGAGAATGCTTGTTCCTGTGACGTATTTATTGTGATGGCAAATGACTTCTTCACTGGAAACTGTAAGCGTTTAAAAGATATTGGTAATTCAGTTGGTGTCATCGGAATACGCGGAATGTGCGCTAGTTCTCCAGACACTGGCCAGGTGAGAATGGTCGCTACGATGACATTATCTTCCAACTGTGTGCCACTGCACATGTTAGGCGGGCTTAAATTTCTTAACAGCATGATGGTAGTACCAATCTTTAACATAAAGTCATGTGGTGGCACGCCATGCGGATTAAAGGAATTAAACATTTCTTGTGGGTAGTGTACTGCGTTTTCAATATTGTTGACTTTATCAATTGACGTATAATGTTTTATTTGACCAGGAAATTTTTGCAAAATCAAATTGTTGCTTTCATTAACACTTTCGTTTCTGGGGGACACTATTGCTCGTGAGCATAGCCAATGATAATCTATTTGTAGAAGATTTTGTATATCAGGATATATTGCATCTATAAGATGTTCCAGAGTGTGAATTATGCGACCGAATCTATCGTACAGTTCAATTTCAGCGCTATTACTATTGGCGCATTTACCCTTCTCCAAGTTCAAGCAGCTGTAGTGAGAAAGCGCTAACGTTATGTTCGATTAAATGTGCTCTCATATTAGTGCGCAAATGAAGATTTTGAACTGAACCCTATAACACAGATGACTTAATATATGCTTTAATAATATCACCACGTGTTCCTCTTACTACGACAGGAAGTGATTGTCGGAAATCTCCAGTAAAAACAGTAGTTTTTGCATGTCATCCCCTCCCCAGAGAGTAAGTTGTATGTGTACCAAGTTTGCTTGAGAGTTATTCTTGAGGTATACACGCATAAACTATGACTTATACGGCATCCAGATTGTCACAGTTCCTCTCCGAGACCTTGAAAACTATGAATTAGGCATTGATATCTGGGTGCTAGGGGTGTCTTGCACCCAGTCTTTTTTTTTCTTATTTCAGATAGTGTCGTATGTGTAAAAGGTTTGGTGGAGAACTATGCTGGAACATACATACTTTCATCCATAATCTTGATCATTTTGGACATATTATTTTCCACTTCTTCTCACCGCCGTGCCAATGGGATGATCTTGGACTTAAATTATATCTGGAGTGTGACTATTCACCTCAGCGACACCAAAATTAATACATTAATATGATAATGCTTGTTGTTTAAAGGGGCCTAACATCGAAGGTCATCAGCCCAATACATTAATATAGGTGCTTTTCTATTATTTTTATACTTCACCCCTTTTTCCATCCCCACGCAAAGGAGTCCTAAGAGTGTCTTACACAACAGTATATTCTTGCAGATATTACGTCATATGTGCACCAATATTGGTTGACAGCTATGCCCAAAGGTACATGCATAATCTCGCGGTAGAATCCTGCAGCTGATGTTGCCATAGTTACGGCAGTTCATTTCTTTATTCGATTCCTAGAGCAGGGGTAGTGTGGTGCCAATACCTCATAATGGTTGTTTTTAGGGGCTTAAAACGTGGTTTTCGGCCCCGTAGGGCTTACCGAGTTTTGTTCTTTGCGTCAATGACCTTAAAATGGGCTTTGTCTCGTCCTTGTACGAAAAATTCGGTATTTCGCCTATATTAGCCTATATTTGTTATCTCCCCCGCCGCCCTCCCCCTCCCCACTTCGAATTGTTTTGAATATAAAATACAGCCCATGTCGCTCAGGGATAATGTATATTTACATTTGGAGAAGAATTTTTGGAACGGTCCAGTAGTTTCTAAGATTAGCGATTACATACAAAAAAGTTTACCTCTTTATGTATTAGTATAGATAAACCCAAAAGACTCTAATGTCCAGTATTCCAGATCGTAAGAAAATTAAAATATTTTATTTTAATGTACATTATTTGGTTATTAGTTTTGTCATAAGAGAACAACTATATTGTTAACTTTTGGGGATATAACTGAAAACAGAAGAGTCCAGACACTTCGAAAAGTGAGGGTGCCATGTAAATAAAGGGAAAAGTAATGAACAGTGAATTGAATGATTTCTAAGACCTCAGACTGAGAGAAATGGACCATAGATATTGAGAGAAAGAGAATAGCACCAGGGTTACAATTCTTGAGCCACTGAACGTTTAATTTAAATTTCGCACCGCCATATTATTTCTCCGTCATTTGACATTCAAATCACGAAATTTAGGACCACATATTATGTACTGAACTAGTTTGCTTCATGGCCTATCCTACGAATTCATCGATTTCCTAACGAATGTCTCTCACTTTGATGCAACTCTTTCACGAAGTTGGTAATGCAAAATCAAATTTTCTATTCAGAGGTATACAATAACGGTCTTTCAATGTTCCTGTACCTATAGTGTGGCTGTCCAGTGCAGGTAATTTGACTCTTCCTCCACAGGGCACAGAATGTGGTAGCTTCGAGATTTACTTCTTCTTCCTCTTCTTCTGAGCGAATGGGTCACTTAGGACCAAGCTTTCCTCTTTGCCCAAGAGTTCTTCATTTTCATGGATTGTTGTACTTCCTGTTCCTCCGACCAAGTACGTTGTGTTGGTTTCTTCTCGTCTTCCTCAAATCCCCTTGTGTGAACAATTTTCTTGATTACAAATTTGATTGCAAATTTGGTGATCGTAATTCAGACAGGTCTTTCTTTACTTGTTTATACCATTCTGATCTCGTACGATTGATTTGCAAAAAGTCTATATTTAATAAGTAAGTCTGTTGTTATTCATTCTTTGTAAATGGCTTATAAATTGAATTCGTCGCAGTCCCATTGTAAGTTTAGATACTTTTAAACATATTTCCGAGTTTGGTTTGGGGTATTGTATTCCATTTTTAATTCTAGGCCCTAAGATCTTTCTCATGATATTATTTTCTTTAATCTCTAATTGTTCCTTTAAATTGTTATGCGCGTAGAGGCGCGCGGCTGTGAGCTTGCATCCGGGAGATAGTAGGTTCGAATCCCACTATCGGCAGCCCTGAAGATGGTTTTCCGTGGTTTCCCATTTTCACACCAGGCAAATGCTGGGGCTGTACCATAATTAAGGCCACGGCCGCTTCCTTCCAACTCCTAGGCCTTTCCCATCCCATCGTCGCCATAAGACCTAACTGTGTCGGTGCGACGTAAAGCCCCTAGCAAAAAAAAAAAATTGTTATGATGTAAATTGAGCGTTCCTCAAGCATAAAGATCTTCAGGTTTGTAATGACGAATTTTACTCTTCCAGGACAAGAATTTGTTGTTATAAATATTATTTGTGTTGAAAAGCAATTTACATTTTCTGAATTCTTGAAGTTTGATGTCAGTAGGTAATAAATTCAACAGAATTGAATGTCAGATTGGTGATACAAATCTAGAACAGGTCGATAATTTCAAGTATTTAGGTTGTGTATTCTCCCAGGATGGTAATATAGTAAGTGAGATTGAATCAAGGTGTCGTAAAGCTAATGCAGTGAGCTCGCAGTTGCGATCAACGGTATTCTGTAAGAAGGAAGTCAGTTCCCAGACGAAACTATCTTTACATCGGTCTGTTTTCAGACGAACTTTGCTTTACGGGAGCGAAAGCTGGGTGGACTCAGGATATCTTATTCATAAGTTAGAAGTAACAGACATGAAAGTAGCAAGAATGATTGCTGGTACAAACAGGTGGGAACAATGGCAGGATGGTACTCGGAATGAGGAGATAAAGGCTAATTTAGGAATGAACTCGATGGTTGAAGCTGTACGCATAAACCGGCTTCGGTGGCGGGGTCATGTGAGGCGAATGGAGGAGGATAGGTTACCTAGGAGAATAATGGACTCTGGTATGGAGGGTATGAGAAGTAGGGGTAGACCAAGACGACGATGGTTAGACTCTGTTTCTAACGATTTAAAGATAAGTGGTATAGAACTAAATGAGGCCACAACACTAGTTGCAAATCGAGGATTGTGGCGACGTTTAGTAAATTCACAGAGGCTTGCAGACTGAACGCTGAAAGGCATAACAGTCTATAATGATAATGTATGTATGTTGAAGCTACTGATTTATTCTCATTACCATTTTCAGTGATACATTCACCTAAGTGCTTAAATTCCTTTACTCTTGTAAATTTATTTATTCACACTGAGATATTTGGTCAACTTTAGTCTTGCTCTCTGATAATCGTCGCTATTGCGGTGCATGCAACTGTAATATTATTCACTCCAAAATACGAAATAGGATTCCAGTTAAGGAGTGTGTAACTATACCGGTAATTCTATTGTAATATTCAGTATCTACGTCCTTTACATGACCGGCCTTATGAATTCAAATTGTCGGCTCAATCCGGTGGTATTTGAAGGTGCTCAAATTTGCCAGGCTCTTGTCAATAGATTAATGATACTTGAAAGAACTCGTACAGGACAACATTCCGAGACCACTGCATATCCGACACACCGTAAAGAATTATTTAGCGGGACATGAAACCAGCAACTTTGCATAAATAATGGAGCCTCTTATAGGATATGTAAGAAATATTGCCATTGCCCTATGGTCAGCCCAGTTAAAAGGCCACGAAAGAACTTCAAGATGTCATTGAGGTTATAGCAACAATATTATTCCTAGGTAGAATACATCAAACAAATTTGATGTTAAATTTGAATTTGCATTCGTGTTCAGGGATTTAAATGCTTTCTAGACCGGGGCTGCCGTCTCACCGTCACTTCATTTTAATCACGAAGGCTGAGTGGACCTTGAACTAGCCCTCAGATCCGGGTAAAAATCCGTGACCTGGCCGGGAATCGAACTCGGGGCCTCCGGGTAAGAGGTAGGCACGCTACCCCTAAACCGTGGAACGGGCTTGCAAATGCGGTAGAAATAATAAAAATAAACTTTTTTATTTGCAATCTGCTGTACTTCGCATCGACACAGATAGGTCTTATGGCGACGATGGGTAGGAAAGGCCAAGGAGTGGTAAGGAAGTGGCCGTGGCCTTAATTAAGGTACAGCCCCAGCATTTTCCTGGTATGAAAATGGGAAACCACGGGAAGCCATCTTCAGGACTGCCGGTAGTGGGATTCGAACCCACTATCTCACGGATGCAACTTCACAGCCGCGCACCCCTAACCGCAAGGCCAACTCGCCCGGTAGCAATATGTTTAACATTATTACTGCTATTCTATTGCACAATTATTATTTGCCCTATCAGTGTTTAAAATGGACAAATAAATAAACGAAACATATAAAACCAAACCAAACCGCATGGCACTACAGCCCTACCAAGCGACCGCTGCTCAGCCCGAGGGCCTGCAGATTAGAAGGTGTCATGTGGTCAGCACGACGAATCCTCTCGGCCGTTATTCTTGGCTTTCTAGACCGGGGCCGCTATCTCACCGCCAGATAGCTTCTCAATTCTAATCACGTAGGCTGAGTGGACCTCGAACCAGCCCTCAGGCCCGGGGCCTCCGGGTAAGAGGCTGGCACGCTACCCCTACACCACGGGGCCGGCAAGTGAAACATGTAATATTATGTAAATAGACGAATTTTTCACACTCTGGAGTTTACTTAACAATGGCAACTATGACCACGGGAGATTACACGCATGCCCTATTAGTCTGATGATAACGCTGTCCGGGTGTTATTTTTGGCCAAGCAGGTCTTCAAAAAGAATTATTCGACGTTCAAAAGATACTTCTCGTAAATCATATTACCCTGTAATTTCTTTCGTGCCTCAAGGAAATATTTTTACCGTCTAGGACTAGTTGTTGATATATCTACTCTCTCTAAAATAGGAATGGGTTGTTTCACTTGTTGTGGGAATAAAAATGTTGAGCACGGTAACAAAAGTAGATTCTCAGTTTGAAATCCCTCATCAGAGCTGGCAGTAACGTGATACTCCGACTGCCTCGTTTCAATTGGTATCTCATGTCATCAAAATGAATGTGCGCATTAAAAATGACTATGTGTGCGTTATCAGATCGGGAGTGCAGATTGGATACGCTAGGCCTATGTTAACGAGAACGATTTAATTTACCTCTGCGTAATGTATTGATGGTATCTGCGATGTCCGTATCAAATAGGAACTAAATCATAGATAGATGATCACAACTTACAGATGCCGAGTACATTCTGAACGTTTGGTCCCTCCTTCTTAATATAGTGTATTATCACAATATGTCTGGAAAGCTTCGCCATCTAAGGATGCAATGTTTCGAATACTGTCGTTGATAGTAACCATCCTGGCTAAGTTTCTTCCTTCCCATCCTTTCATCGCCTTCTTCTACATTGAAAGATCGAATCCCTGCACAACCGAGAAGAACAATATTCGTGTCAATAGATTTATAGCAACGCTTTTGAGGTCAAAGTCGTCCCAGCGGTCTAGTGGTTACGAGCCTGCCCCTTACCGGAAGGACCCGGGTTTAGTTCCCTGCCAGGTCAGGGACTTTTACCTGGATCTGAGGAATGGTCCAGTCTGCATGAGAAAAAGAGGAGTTATCTGACTGTGTGATGGCGGCCCCGGTCTAGAAAGAAAAGAATAACAACCGCCGAGAGGATTCGTCTTGCCGACCACACATCACCTTGTAATCTGTAGGCCTTCCGGCTGAGCGGCGAGCGCTTTGCAGACTAGGGCCTATTAGGGCTGTAGTGCCGTGGGATTTGTTCTTATTTGTTTTAGAGATCAAAATTCCGGCACTCCGGCATCTACTGTAACTACAGGACCTCAACTTTTACGTGGAATCCGAACCACAAGAACTTGTCTTTTCATTTGAAAACTCCCTAATGCACTGGTTGGGATTCAAACTACGGCCGCCTCAGTGAGAAGCCAGTGACTATTTTACTCCGTTATCACTCCTCCCTAATAATTGCAGAACATAGAGTATTATAATATTTATTGTTACTATTATTACGGCCTTGGTCGGAGCGCTAAAGGTATTCTTACTTCACCTCGAAGGACGTATGCTTGAATTTCTGCCATGCGCCGAGAGGAACATGATCCTGAAGTGAACTTAGTCTACGCTTGAAATTAATACAGGTTATTTCCTCGGAGGAAAGACCATCAGAGGGTCTAGCTACGATATACTACCTAGAATGAAAATGAAAACCTACAACCTGTTTTCCAGTCATTGACCGGGTCAGGGATGTAATGAATGAAAGATATATAGGCTATTATTACAATGGGGTCGCCACTCCTAAGGTGATTTATTAATGAGTTATAAATGCTATGAAATGATAATGGAGAATGGTGCTGGAATGAAAGATGACAGGGAAAACCGGAGTACCCGGAGAAAAACCTGTCCCGCCTCCGCATTGTCCAGCACAAATCTCACATGGAGTGACCGGGATTTGAACCACGGTATCCAGCGGTGAGAGGCCGACGCGCTGCCGCCTGAGCCACGGAGGCTACTACGTAGAGTAAAGATTTCTAATTCCAGAAGCCTTACCTTTCTTTCCTTCAATGATTTTTGTGGTCCTAAAAGATGACTCTGCTTTTGCCATCGAATGTTCAAGAGCGAAGTTTGCACTAGAATCCAGATTGATGTACAGTTTCTTCTTACTCAGAAAACCCTGTCCACAGAAAGACAGGTTTTTTGATCATTATTTAGTTTAAACATTCTATCAGGACACTCATAAAATCTTTGCTAAGAAGTTTTATGAGATGATTATGGTAATGGTGATTATGGTTATTACTGTTTTAAAGGGCCTGAATTTCTGAGACACCTGGGGGTAAAATCCGTCATTCTCACGTCAGTTTATCTTATATCCTCTTTCACAACAGTTCCTCCTAGTCCCTATGTCTCAGTTTACACATTCTGTAATGCCACATGAATTGTTATAAACTGCGTTCCCATGAATATAGCCTCCCCGGATGTGAGCTAGAATTTCAAACTCTCCATTGTGTCGCTTTTGGGCTTGTACCTACAGCATAATCAAAATACAAATTGTCATATATATTTGACAGCTTCACGACTCTGTAGTATCGAAGTGTGTTCGTATAAAAGATACACTTCGTTTTTCACGTAAAATTCTAAACTTTCATGTCTGGTGTAATAGGAAAGCAATCATCGTAGATCTAACAGTCCATGTTAGTAAACGAAGTAGCCCCATGTTATTAACTCGCCGATGAGGAAATTGACAGTTTAGGTTTTAACGGCCACCGTTTCGTTGACAATAGGAATTTTCCTGGATTGTAGGTAGTGGTACAATGTCTCTGAATGACACACCATTTCGTTGAAGTCTGTACTCAGAATTTTCAAGAGTTCTTTCTCTCTCTCTCTCTCTCTCTCTCTCACTCTCTCACTCACTCTCTATCACACACACTCATTCTGATGCCTGCTAACGTAAGATAATATAAGAAGTCCAGGAACTGTCCACGCTACTGTCCGCAGACATCGGTGACAGATAACTCCTTGTGAATGTCGAAACTCCAAGCCAAAACATTCCGGACATTATTATCAACTACTACAGAGAATTTCTACTGTGTAGAAATTAATTATTCTTAATATTATAATGATTGAAACCATATTATTTACCGTGATTAAATTCATCTAAGGATTTTAAAAAGTGAATGCGGAATATATTTTTTCGCAAGAAGATTCAAGATTATTACACGTGATGATTCAATAATAATAATAATAATAATAATAATAATAATAATAATAATAATAATAATAATAATAATAATAATAATAATAATAATAATGTTATATACCGAGCTCGATAGCTGCAGTCGTTTAAGTACGGCCAGTGTCCAGTATTCGGGAAATAGTGGGTTCGAACCTCACTGTCGGCAGCCCTGAAGATGGTTTTCCGTGGTTTCCCACTTTCACACCAGGCAAATTCTGGGGCTGTACCTTAATTAAGGCCACGGCCGTTTCCTTTCCAGTCCTAGCCGTTTCCTGTCCCATCGTCGCCGTAAGACATCTCTGTGTCGGTGCGACGTAAAGCCAATAGCAAAAACAAAATTATTGTTTTCTGCGTCCCACTAACTACTTTTGACGGTTTTCGGAGACACCGATGTGTCAGAATTTATTCCGTCAGGAGTTCTTCACGTGTCAATAAATCTACCGACACAAGACTGACGTATTTGAGCACCTTCAAATACCACCGGTCTAAGCCAGGATCGAACCTGCCATGTTGGGGACAGAAAGCCAGTACCTCAACCGACCAAGCCACTCAGTCCGGCAAAGAAGATACAAAATAATAACTCATTTTCGAGAACTTTTTGATTGATTGTAATTATTGTAATATCCACTGCTGTGAAGGAACACAACTCTCTTCATTTGTTCTTTGTAAAGATGTTCATTCTGGCACACTAAATGAACTACCGACCTGGTTCAGTATAACAATGGATACAACAGAGTTTCCTGTAAATTTCACACCTGCTATATCAAAATATAAAACGTGCACTTGGTTCAATATAGCTGTGAAACTCTAATATCTTCCTCTCGAAAATTCGTTACCCTTCTCATTAAGGTCCACGTCCGAGATCCATAGGTTGATACTGGTTTCTGTTGTGTCTTAAAGAGCATACATTCGCTTCACGTATGAGGCGACGTTTTTTCAGAAGCTGTTTCATCCCATAAGAACTTTTATTTTATAATTTCTTTCTTCGATAGTATAGCAGTACCAACCTTTATCAGTTGTACGCAATATATATATATATATTTATTCCAACTGACTCAGTGTTATGAGAAGTACTGACACTACAGTAGAAGTATGAACTAGGATTCAACCAGAGCATCACGGCGTAATATTCCATATTACATCTTATCGGGAATTTAGAAAATGCTTGGCTGCTGTCAAAAATGTTCATATAATTAATAGAAATACCAATTACATTTTATATCTGTCGGTTTCACCGTAGTATGCAGCATATATGTAATGATCAAAGGAACCGCGGAAAATTCGCCACATTTAAACGCTAACTTACGTACTGTTGAATATGTAAATGTTTTCACTTTCAAAAATGTTGACATTCGGCCCCCACAGTCATAACAGGCTTTCGCGTACACGCACTCTTTTGAACTCACCAGTAGTAATGAATAATGAGTACAGTCACGGGACTCATATCATTGTAGGAACTCTTGGACTGTGGTGTCCGGCTGGCCTTTGGTCACAGGGGTTCCAGGTTCGTTTCCCAACAGGGTTGGGGATTTTAACCATAATTGGTTAATTCCGCTGGTACGAGGGCTTGGTGTATTTGTCGTCTTCGTCATCATTTCATCCTCATCACGACGCGCAGGTCACCTATGGACTTCAATTCAAAAGACCTGCAACTGGCAAGCTGAACTTCTCCTCGGACACTCGCGGCACTAAAAGTCATACACCATTTCATCTTTTTTTTTTCGGATTGTAGTACAATATGGATGATTGGTGTCATTATTATTTTCTTCTTCTTCCCACACCCATATGGGGGCATGGGTGCGAATTTTGTGTATTTGTCCCTATTTTAGGCCGTATACTCTTCCTGACGCTAAGCTTATTTCGAGCGATGCATTTGCTATTGCGTGTTGCTGTTGCCAATGTGGTATGCATATATATGAAGGGATATGTATTGAGTCAAACACATTCAGCAGTATCCGAGACAGAGGTGGCTAAAACCCTAAGCACAATCGAAAATCGAACCCAGGAGCCTCTGAATTGAAGACCGCGGAACTGATCATTGAGCCATGGAGACGGAGATGATTCGCTTCCTCGAACTCCCGTCGATGCGATGCTTAGCTGATTTGACTGCCTTTCCTGTACAGCGGGATGCGGACACATGGAGTCCTGCTTGTGGAACGAACAGAATTTGCCTTCCAGTACTATCGGTACGATATATCAGAATTTCCCTGTCTATTATAATTCCCCATGTTCATTTCTGTACTTATTCCAAAACAGGATAGGGAAACTTCACTTCTCTATATACTGGTGAGTGTTCGAAAATACTTCAGGACTGTCGGCAGATTGATCCCCATTTATCTGTTATTTGCACGTCGTAGCCTGTCACTGATAAGATCTGCTGAACATGCTTTATTTACACTGCTTTGCGCTACAATAGTAATTTCAATCCAGACATGGAATATTATGACTCTTTTCCTCTTCTTGCAGTTTTAATGCATATAAAATAATAACAATAGGTGTACTCTTAAGAAGGCTTAACTTGCGTACTCGTCATAACAATAGTTACAGGATGTCTAAAGAAGACTGGCAAAAACTATTAAGTAATAGTGACAGTCACGTCCTAGTTTTCCTTATTGCCAGACGCGTGGTGTAGGAGTAGCGTGCCTACCGCTTACCTAGAAGCCTTGAATTCGATTCCCGGACAGTCCAGAGATTTTAATTCCGAACTGAGGGCTAGAACGAGGTTTACTTAGCCCCGTGAGGGCAACTGACGACCTGTCTAATAAGATACGCAGTGGCCTGGTCACGAAACGCAAGTAGTACGGCTGATTATGGCGTTACGCTGACCACGTGCCCACCGAACTTTTCTGCTCATCAAACTGGACAACATCCGTCTTGGCAGGCCCAGGCGCTCAAGGCGTTGTTGTGCCATAGTTTCCTTTTGTTTAATTTTCACTATTATAGATGCTGTACATTACTATAATTTTCTATTTGAGTCACTATAAATAATCGCAGGGTACCTAGCGCCACGTCACCATACTACTCGTACCTTCCACTCTTTGCCGAGAACAACATAACTATCCATTTTGAAAGATGATTTTCACGGTGTCGCGTTTTGTAATTTATGTTGTTGATTTATTCTTTGAACTTTGGTGTTTATAATGGCTTTTAAATTGCGCTGGGGAATATTTATGATAAGATTTGTCTGGACTCCTGCTGGGTGTCCATTATTGCGACACAAGGTATATTGGGGGCCCCTCATACCTCCCCTTCACATCGTTAATTCCGAGGTCGGAAGAGGGAAATGAGCACTTCCAGTGTTGCCATGTTTATTTTAATGAGTCGCTTTGCTAATGTTAGGCTCGCGTAATGAAGTGTTTTGCTGGCGATGTGATGAGATTAAGTCGCTGGCAAGATGAAGTGTGAGGAAGGGACTATTTATTACGTTACACTCCTTTTTTACTTATTTTCCCCCAGAACAGGGAAACAGCATCTCAACTTAATTAGAGAGACATTTGAAACATGTAAACAGGTGAATACATTTACAATATTCATATCTCGGCTTGTGTACCTCATCTCTAGGCCTGTACTTTAATTAAACTCACGTTGTTATGTGTATAAGACAGTCTCTCTCTCAGATTAAGAGTTCGCAACTCCGTAAACTGTCGATACCGAGGTGGTAGCTTTTTTTGTTTTTGTTTTTTTACTTTTTAGAGGATTGGTAATGACTGAAACTGGGATTTCAACTCAATTTCCAAGTATTTTACGTGGCAGTCAGTGCAGATCGTTCCAGTCAATCAAATTCTTGGCGGAGAAAAGAGGGATCTGGCTTTGTTTCTTATTATTACAAGTTGTTTTACGTCGCACCGACACAGGTGGGTCTTATGGCGACGATGGGACAGGAAAGGGCTAGGAGTGGGAAGGACGCGGCCGTGGCCTTAATTAAGGTACAGCCCCAGCATTTGCGTGGTATGAAAATGGGAAATACCGGGCGAGTTGGCCGTGCGCGTAGAGGTGCGCGGCTGTGAGCTTGCATCCGGGAGATAGTAGGTTCGAATCCCACTATCGGCAGCCCTGAAGATGGTTTTCCGTGGTTTCCCATGTATGTATTCGTACAATCTACAAGTGATAGGAATTGGGGGCTACGAAAAATAAGCATCTAACCATAAATCAGTAAGGCAGCACTCTAGTTCGTTCGCATCTCCACCTTCTTTCTTCAGTATTTTAAAATAAAATATGCTAAAATAAATTCAAGATAATTTTTCAAGGAAGTATATGAACATTTATTTATTTATTTATTTATTTATTTATTTATTTATTTATTTATTTATTTATTTATTTATTTATTTATTTATTTATTTATTTATTTATTTTACATGGTGGGACTCAGACTCAGGCTATGAATCCTGCTGTTCTATTCGACCATACATTCACCTACATTTGTATTATGAAAACTTATTTTACTTACAGTTAAACTTATAAGTAGGTTCTTATAACCACAGTGATCTTATAACTAATTTACTTTAACTGAGTATGTAACGTTTTTTAAAATACCATTTTATATTAATTTAATGCATAATTGTCATATATATTCCACTACTACAAGATTTGTACTCAGCCATAGACGCCCAAGAGAGTTTCGGTTTACTCGGTCTGCCATCTAGTCGGCTTAGAGTAAAACGGAACGTCGAAATTGACGAGCAGACAGCCAGATGGCGTCAAATTGAAATGTCTGCACATGGTAGCTGAGGCCATAAGATTATTATTATTATTATTATTATTATTATTATTATTATTATTATTATTATTATTATTATTATTATTATTGTACTTTGTACATCTATTTCCTGCATTGCTTCTTAAAGGGCAACACATTTGACATACCCCGAATTTCAGCAGGTAGGGAATTCCAGGAGCGGCTTGCAAAGACCACGAATTACTTGTTACTTAGGTATTATAATCAGTTAATCACCAATGATAATAAAAAGCATATAAAGTGCAGACAAGTCGCAGAAAAAAGGTCTCTTTTAAGAAAAGAAACGTGTTCACTTCAAATATACATCTGAGTATTAGAAATGTATATCTTGCCGTTGTATAGAAGTATAATAATTTCGTGTGGCTATTTCTAGCCGAGTGCAGCCCTTGTAAGGCAGACCCTCCGATGAGGGTGGGCGGCATCTGCCATTTGTAGGTAACTGCGTGTTATTGTAGTGGAGGATAGTGTTGTGTGTGTGGTGTGTGAGTTGCAGGGATGTTGGGGACAGCACAAACACCCAGCACCCGGGCCATTGGAATTAACCAATTAAGGTTAAAATCCCCGACCCGGCCGGGAATCGAACCCGGGACCCTCTGAACCGAAGGCAAGTACGTTGACTCTTCAGCCAGACTGTATAGAAGTGAAACATCAACAATGACTAACACGTAACAAGAGAATACAAAAGATTGTTGAAGGTGAGATGCGTAGAGCGGATCAGAGACTAAATCAAGTTGGAGGGATGAGAACGATGTGACAAAGCTTGAATGCAAGGATAAATAGACTTAATAAAACACATCTCGTCCGCCTCTATAGTGTAGTGGTTAGCGTGATTAGCTGTCACCCCCGGAGGTCCGGGTTCGATTCCCGGCTCTGCCACGAAATTTGAAAAGTGGTACGAGGGCTGGAACGGGGTCCACTCAGCCTCGGGAGGTCAACTGAGTAGAGGTGGGTTCGATTCCCACCTCAGCCATCCTCGAAGTGGTTTTCCGTGGTTTTCCACTTCTCCTCCAGGCGAATGCCGGGATGGTACCTAACTTAAGGCCACGGCCGCTTCCTTCCCTCTTCCTTGCCTATCCCATCCGATCTTCCCATCCCTCCACAAGGCCCCTGTTCAGCATAGAAGGTGAGGCCGCCTGGGCGAGGTACTGGTCATTCTCCCCAGTTGTATCCCACGACCAAGAGTCTGAAGTCTGAGGCGGTAGAGGTGGGATCCCTCGCTGAGTCCGAGGGAAAAACCGAACCTGGAGGGTAAACAGATGATGATGATGATGATGATGATGATGATGAAAACACATCTCGTGTTCAGTTGACATTGGAGAAAAGTATAGGGTATAAGGCCAGAAAAGAAATCACATTATTATTATTATTATTATTATTATTATTATTATTATTATTATTATTATTAACAAAGCCCTGCATTTTATTATAGGATTTATTCCTCTGAATTTAGCCGTACAAAATATGCACTGCATGAGTTTGTGATTACCAGATTTATGTAGTGATATTCATGTTTGATTGATGTCATAACTCGGCTGCAGGATCTCTCTTTGACCATCCATTCCTGTCGCTGTACATCGCAAACAGTGCGGTGCGCTATACATGTATATTTTCAACGCCCGATATCGTTGTTTATTCATGGCTCCGGGAGTTCAAATATTGATGCGTGTATAGTTCTACATATTTGAATGTTAAATTTCATCTGTTTCCGTTTGAAAAACACACGCAGTACAGTAGAAGATGTGTCCTGGGGCACCATCTTGATATGTATATATAGATATAGCATCTCATCAGCCTGGGATGAATTTTCTATATAACATGTTGCAGATATAATAGGAGTTAAGTACTACCCAGGGATCATTATGTCATTTCACTGAAATGCATGCCAATCTAATTACTCTCTTTTTACTTTGATTCTTCTAATGCTTCGTTACGAATAAGAAGTATGAAGGCGTGTTATCTGTCATAGTCACTAGCTTCTCACCAAGGCGGATGTGGTTTGAATCCAAGCCATAACGTATGAGATTTTTGAAATGAACAGTCATATCCTGTTGACCAGAATCTTCAAGTAAGCCATATAATACACAAGAACAACACCCGCCACATCATCATCATCATCATCTGTTTACCCTCCAGGTTCGGTTTTTCCCTCGGACTGAGCGATGGATCCCACCTCTACCGCCTCAAGGGCAGTGTCCTGGAGCTTCAGACACTTGGTCGGGGGATACAACTGGGGAGTATGACCAGTACCTCGCCCAGGCGGCCTCACCTGCTATGCTGAACATGGGCCTTGTGGAGGGATGGGAAGATTGGAAGGGATAGGCAAGGAAGAGGGAAGGAAGCGGCCGTGGCCTTAAGTTAGGTACCATCCCGGCATTCGCCTGGAGGAGAAGTGGGAAACCACGGAAAACCACTTCCAGGATGGCTGAGGTGGGAATCGAACCCACCTCTACTCAGTTGACCTCCCGAGGCTGAGTGGACCCCGTTCCAGCCCTCGTACCACTTTTAAAATTTCGTGGCAGAGCCGGGAATCGAACCCGGGCCTCCGGGGTGGGGGGGCAGGTAATCACGCTAACCACTACACCACAGAGGCGGACACCCGCCACATGTTCATATTTATTTTCGTCTAAATGGGTGTCCTTACTGTACTTTCTGTATACCCGATAATATAATCTAGGATATTTGGCCTATTACTTCCTCATTAATGATAATTGCTTACGAGCAGTAAAGCCCATTGCATGGAGAAATACAACGGACTGTCGGGAAAAACATTCTTGCAAATTGAACCCTTTATAAGGCGGTGGGAATTATTTTCCCACCTCGGTTTTTTGCCATTTCTGGGCGCTGGGAGTTTATTTCCCATGTATTTATGTGTGCTGCACTCTTGGGAATATCTGTGGAACTATTCTGATCTACTTGGAATCTTTAGATTCTTTGGAAAACATCTGAAAAGCGATATTGTGCCAGCGCAACGCCTGATGTGAACAAGATTTATGAAGTGAAAATAGGGTAAAAATCAACATTTTATAAGTCAATATACTATTTACATGAATTTTCTTTGTTTATTGTGCAATTTTCTCATTTGGTCTGAGATTATTTACTTCCTTTTACCAACTGAAGAGTTCTGATATATAAATTTATTTCACACTGTATGTGGGAATATGCTTCCCCAGCCCACATAGGTGTCCGAATTTTTTTTTCTATATTAAAAGTGAACTAACTGAACTGAAATTTTGTCCGTAGGTGGGAAATATGTTCCCACTTCTGAATTGTAGACAGCAGGCGGTGGGAAGTATGGTTCCATCTTATTACTGACCTCCTGAGCACTGGATTGTTTTTTCTGTCAAATTGTATTATTTAGCACTTATAGAGCCTGTAAATATAGTTAGAAAGTGTTTTATTGAGTACTGCCTTATAAAGGGTTAATTTACTGAAAACTGATAACGCAAATGCAGTTGGTAGCTTTTCCTAATGCGGAAAGATGTGTATAAACCTATCAAACATTTTTCCATGTACTTTTCTTATTATTATTATTTTTCCCGTGATGTCTTATTGCTTCTTAGAAACTGAAACGCATGAATATCGCATCCTCCTCGAAACACAGCTCAAACCACACTGACTGAATAATGTTCCTATTACCTCATGTTACGTCACAATTACGTGATATTATGTCACTCGGCAAGAGATCGTGAAGGTTGGATCTCCACTACCAATGGCAACAGAGTAGCTTTCTTCAAATCAGCCATTACTAATTCAAGATTCTGCCTAGAGAGATATGCTGTAAAGTGTACGGAATTCATATTTTGACACATTGCCATAAAACTTCTCTATTTTTTCCATTTTCAGTGTGATTTTTTAAGAGAAAATTTATATTTAAAGATATTTTTGGGATCTATCAGATAGAGCTTTCTAGCTAACTAACAAATTGTTTTATTGGCCCTCTAATACTCTATAAATAGACATTAATGTATAAAGAATTACCCTTTTATGTACAGTATTTTTCATAAAACTAAATTAACTAATTTTTAAAAATACTCAGACACGTCAACTGCATTTTGAGGGGAATATGCTTCAAAAAAGATAGACATTTTTCAGCCATTATTCTACAGGATGTGACGTCATCGACAAAATTTTAAATGGTGACCTATCCTTTTTATTTTTATTTTCTGAAAGACTTAGTTTCTTTAGTTGCTTGCAAAATAGTATTTGTTTCATACAGAAAGTTTGGTTGCTGTGGAAACAGTTAGTTCTTGATGTGTTTTTTTTTTCTTTTTGCATTATATTTTGTATGAATAAAACTGGATGTTTTCATGATATGAGTCTAAAATATATTTTAATGGAAGTTGGAAGGAGTTAAATCCTGATGATGATGATGATATGGGTTGGCGCCAGAAGACGTGAACGCTAAGAATATTATTCAACGAAACTCGTCCAAGTCGGCAACCTGTTTCCCAAGCAACAGCGAGTAGAACAAAAACAAAATTCAAAGAACACGGATATATCAGAGATACAAAATTCAAAGAACACGGATATATCAGAGATACAAAATTCAAAGAACACGGATATATCAGAGATACAAAATTCAAAGAACACGGATATATCAGAGATACAAAATTCAAAGAACAAGGATATATCAGAGATACAAAATTCAAAGACAAGGATATATCAGAGATACAAAATTCAAAGAACACGGATATATCGGAGATACAAAATTCAAAGAACAAGGATATATCAGAGATACAAAATTCAAAGAACAAGGATATATCAGAGATACAAAATTCAAAGAACACGGATATATCAGAGATACAAAATTCAAAGAACACGGATATATCAGAGATACAAAATTCAAAGAACAAGGATATATCAGAGATACAAAATTCAAAGAACACGGATATATCAGAGATACAAAATTCAAAGAACAAGGATATATCAGAGATACAAAATTCAAAGAACAAGGATATATCAGAGATACAAAATTCAAAGAACAAGGATATATCAGAGATACAAAATTCAAAGAACAAGGATATATCAGAGATACAAAATTCAAAGAACACGGATATATCAGAGATACAAAATTCAAAGAACAAGGATATATCAGAGATACAAAATTCAAAGAACACGGATATATCAGAGATACAAAATTCAAAGAACACGGATATATTAGAGATACAAAATTCAAAGAACAAGGATATACCAGAGATACAAAATTCAAAGAACACGGATATATCAGAGATACAAAATTCAAAGAACACGGATATATCAGAGATACAAAATTCAAAGAACAAGGATATATCAGAGATACAAAATTCAAAGAACAAGGATATATCAGAGATACAAAATTCAAAGAACACGGATATATCAGAGATACAAAATTCAAAGAACACGGATATATCAGAGATACAAAATTCAAAGAACAAGGATATATCAGAGATACAAAATTCAAAGAACAAGGATATATCAGAGATACAAAATTCAAAGAACACGGATATATCAGAGATACAAAATTCAAAGAACACGGATATATCAGAGATACAAAATTCAAAGAACAAGGATATATCAGAGATACAAAATTCAAAGAACAAGGATATATCAGAGATACAAAATTCAAAGAACAAGGATATATCAGAGATACAAAATTCAAAGAACACGGATATATCAAAGATACACAATGTTTCAAAATACCTCCCACAGAACAAGATGTGCAACTTGATGTTTCACGGACAGTTCAAGAAAAACCATGTTATTCTGTAAAGAATAATACTGATAATAAGGTTATTTACTTTACGTCCCACTAACTACTTTTACGGTTCTTGGAGACGCCGAAGTGCTGGAATTTAGTCCCGCAGGAATTCCCTTATGTGACAGTAAATCTACCGACCCGAGGCTGACGTGTTTGAGCGCGTTCAAATACCACCGGACTGAGTCACGATCGAACCTGCCAAGTTAGGGTCATAAGGCCAGCGCCTCAACCGAATGAGTCACTCAGCCCAACTCTCTAAAGAAATGGAAGATGGATTTGATATCTCGAAGGCAAATGGCTGGAGAATATTGTACCGATATAAAGACCAACTTTATAAAATCTAGCCCTTGCAGGAGTTGATGGAAGATGGCCTTGATAGAAGGTTACAGTTCTGTGAGAAATCCGGACATTGTATCAAATTTTGCTATTTTCCTATGAAGCTTCGTTTTGTCTCAACGGAAAAGTAAACAGACATAATTGGAAATATTGGTCATAAAACAAACCACACTGGAGGGTACAAAAACACACACAGCATCATCAATAAAGTAAGTGGGTGGGCAGGGATTCTGGGGACTAGAATTGTCAGTTCTTATTTATTTTGGCAAGACACTTACAGGTGACCGCTAGTTGGAATTCTAATAGAGTCCATTTCTGGTTTGCATCCATTTTTTGAGGATAGAGGCGTTTTACATGTTTCAATCTGGTCCTTTGTTTTTTATAATTTTCTTTACGACGCACCGACACAAATAGGTATTACGGCGATGATAAGAGAGACAAGGCTAGGCGTGGGAAGGAAGTGATCGTGGTCTTAAATAAGGTACATCCCCAGCATTTCCTGGTGTGAAAATGGGAAACCATAGAGGGCTGCTGCCATCGAGGTTCGAAACCACTATCTCCCGAGTGCAAGCAGATAGCTACGTGACTCAAACCACGTGGCCACTTGCTCGGTCAATCTGGCTTCAATAAGATGGTGCTACCGCTCATTATGCTGTCCGTATTCGAGTATATATGGAAAATATCTTTTTAAAAGAATGGATCAGAAGAAGAGGATTTGTAGAATGGCTGCTATATCACTGTATCTCTCTGCATTTTATTACTTTTTGGGGGGTTAGCTGAAATGTAGAGACTTTGTTATGAGTCCTAATAATACGGAATATTTTTAAATGAGGATTAGGAAATAATGCTCAGATACACCACCAGTAATTGAAAAACATTCGAAAGGAATTTACTCCTTCTCAGTCATTACCAGATTGTAAATGGGGAGCATTTTGAACACATTAAATAATTTGACATTATTTTGCGGTGGTAGTGTAGATTGTGAATGAAGCTTAGAAAATAATCCGAAATGTTGTTGTTGTTTAAATTAAGCCGGAAGATAATAAGTCAAGAATTAAACTGTTCCCATAGCAGCCAAATCTTCCGTATGAAATAAATTAAATTTTGCTTGCAGCTAAAGAAAGGAACAAGTACCTTTCAGAAAAAAAATAGAAAAAGAATAGGTAACCATTTTAAAATGTTGGGGATGACGACATATCCTGTAGAATAATGCCTGGATTTTTTTTCCCCGCTTTTGTAAAATATTTCTGCCAAATGATTAAATTTGATGTGTCCGAGCATTATTTAAATTAATTTTAGTTTTATTGGTAGTATGCGTTATTTATGAAAAACCCTATACAGTGGTGGTGCCACATGGCAGTTGCTATGGCAACTGGGTACAAAGCCTCCCATTTAACCCAATCCCAGATAGCCGCGTGCTCTCCGTTTCCCTACTCTCTCTCTCTCTCTCTCTCTCTCTCTCTCTCTCTCTGTCTTCAAACTCCCTGAGGTGGCCAATTAGCATAATGTAGCACATGGGCCTTGGCTAACAGTGGCTACTTTTGAGTGATAATATCATTATCGATTTTATGCGTTTATAGTGCAATTGTGTTTGTGTTAATTAGTGTACCGTTATCAAGACTTTATATGCCATTTTAGTGTAGTGTAATCAATCAATGTCGATCGATCAATCAATCAATCAATCAATCGTTCACCAATGGTTTGCATTTAGGGCAGTCACCCAGGTGACAGATTCACTATCTGCTCTTTACCTAGTCTTTTCTTAAATAATGCCAACGTGCTGAAACACCGGGTTCCGTGAGATCTCCGAAGTTAAGCAACATTGGGCTTGGTCAAGATTTGGATGGGTTGCCACGCACTTTTGGTGTGAGGTTAGGGAATGGAGGAGCGGAAAGGAACTAGCCACTCTACCGTAGGTAAACTCCGGCTCAGGCACACCTCTGCGGAGGTTCCGACCTGCCTTCGGGTAGAATACACCCTTACCTTACCTCTTAAATAATTACAAAAATTTGTAAATTCTTCCAGTCACTAACCCCTCTTCCTATAAACGAAAATTTGCCATAATTTGTCCTCTTGAATTCCAACTTTATCATATTGCGATTTTTCCTACTTTCGAAAACACCACTCAAACTTATTCGTCTACTAATCTCATTCCACGCCATCTCTCCACTGACAGCTCTGAACATACCACTTAGTCGAGCAGCTCGTCTCCTTTCTCCCAAGTCATCCCAGCCCAAACTTTGCAATATTTTCGTAACGCTATCTTTTGTCGAAAATCACCCAGAACAAATCGAGCTGCTTCTCTTTGGATTTTTTCCAGTTTTCGAATCAAGTAATCCGGGTGTCGTAAATCCTAGTAAATGTTATTATCGCCAGTATCCATTAATCGGGAGATAGTGGGTTCGAGCCCTACTGTCGGCAGCCCTGAAAATGGTTTTCCGTGGTTTCCCATTTTCACACCAGGCAAATGCCGGAGCTGTAGGCCTACCTTAATTAAGGCCACGGTCGCTTCCTTCCACTTCCTAGGCCTTTCCTATCCCATCGTCGCCAAAAGACCTATCTGCGTCGGTGCGACGTAAAACAAATAGAAAAAGAAATGTTATTATCTTTTGGTATAGCGTAATTTTAAACTAAGCCTTGTTGTTTACTGAACGACAGTATGTCGCAACCAGTTCAGAGCGCCGTCAAACGACAACAAGGACGACCAAGAATTCATACACCTCGAAAAAAAAGGCAAGCCTAAAGGGGAAGCATGGTTTCGTTATTCTTGATCAAGCTCACTATGTGGTGTGTGCCTTAAGGGAATATTTTGAGGCTGAAAGGGAAAATGTAGGCCCACTGATAAGTGCTAATGAAGTTAGAAGGAACAACAGGAGCTTTAAAGATATCTCGAGCTGTAGTAATGAGAACAGGGAAAGGAAAAGAAAAGACAGAAAAGGTGTCTTGAAAACAAGAAGGAAGAAAACAAGAGGAAGAAATGGTATACAGGGAGAATATACCTGGACCATCACATGACGGGTTATCAACACCTGGGAAAACTCGGAACTTTCCTTCGGATTTTAGTAAAAGAAAAAATAGGTCCTATGACCTATGATCCCGTGATTAAAAGCCATGGAAAACGAAAATCTGAAGAACGGACTTTTACCGATTACAACTCTCCGTTTCAGTTATAATTAGCACCTTAAATAATTATTGTGCCGACACCTATGGCAGGATCTTATTGATTTCACTTCTTTGTCCAAAGAAAAGCTTGCTCTTGGATATTTTCCCAAACCCAGATCCGGACTTCAACCCGGAATATTGAGCAGGCCAGTCTAATTATTGTTGACGATGAAATCAGCTAGTATTATTTTAACGACAATATAAATAAAGACAGGTCGTGTTTTGAATGTGCCACACTGCTGCTAAAATCTACCTAAAAATTGAAACCAATCACCAAATATACTGTTAAACGTCTGAGAGGAAGGGGAATAAGAAGTATATCTTACGATATTTGATCCGATACAATTAATGCTGAACCACCTTGGAATAATATTAGTAGAGTCGAGTCGAGTAGAGTCCCATCTCATAGTTCCGGATCGCCTGAAACTACGGAGAGAGCACATTTTTATTGCAATTCATTAAGTTTGATAAATTTTCCTCTTATAATTATTCGACTATTACTACACTAAGTATAATATATTTTGTCCTAGATGTTAACAATGCTGTATTGTCTAGAACAACATATCTTCCCTTTCCCTAGCTTATTAAATGTTTACTTTTGTGTCACAAGTCTGTTGGCGTATCCTACCATCAACAACCTGCCTTACTTCACGGCTGAATTAAGAATAGAAAATAATGACACTATACAACAATTCATATATTACTACATTTGATATTATATTTAACCTACTAGTAATTGTATTCTTTAACATTGGAATAATATTAGCAATATTTAATATTATGCTAACGCTCTCATGATTCATGTAGGCCTGCATGGTTATTATTTTCCACAGCTCTTAACGCAGAGCGAGTGTGGTTGATTGTAATGGTAGCAACACCACCGGAACATGTGCCAGCTCAGCACTCCCGCACCTTTGCTCAGCGCCACGTGCTGACAGCTGTCAAAACACGCAGGTTGTTTTGATAGAACTGTAACGAAGTATTACTCATAAACACCTAGTTCGATATCTTGAGACTGGAACCTTTAACGATGTAAGAGAAGTTAAATATATCTAACTGATAGTAATGTCAGCAAATGAACGTGAATAGGAAGGACAGTGCTGTGTTGTACTCCATCGCCTTGAAGGTCATCATTGTATTAATAATAATAATAATAATAATAATAATAATAATAATGTTACTTGCTTTACGTTCTACTACCTACAAATACGGTTTCCGGCGACGCCGAAGTGCTGGAATTTAGTCTCGCAGGAGTTCTTGTACTTGCCAGTAATTCTGTGGACACGAGGCTGACGTATTTGAGCACCTTCAAATACCACCGGACTGAGCCAGAATCGAAACTTCCATGTTGGGGTCAGAAGGCCAGCACCCCAACAGTCAGAGCCACTCAGCTCGGATGTAAGTTTTGAACGAGAGGTCATTTGAGTGGGTAAATCCTCAAACACTCTCGCGGGGTGTATGTAAACGAATACGTTAAGTAATATCATTCTAAAAGCTGGACCGTTTTGTAACAATAACCAATTGCAGTTACATTTCATGACCACGGGGTCTAGACCATGTTAGGTACAGGGTGGTTCAGAACGAATGCAGCAACGCTTGTTACGTTTTGCGGGAAGGCAAACTGATCATTTTTAAAAGAGGAGACTCATGTCCGAAAAGAGGTGTCGAACTGACATTAGCAACTAGAAGAATGCAGCGTCTAATCGGCAGGCGTTGCCCCCAACATTTTGAACAGCAGCGACAGAAGCATGAGTCCGATAAAAGAGTTTGTAAAAAAAAAAGGATAAAATTAGAGAACAATTCACTTCCAGGTGCTACATCTATATGGAACTTTGGTAGTTTTGATGTGCTAGCTTTCGACGGAATTTGTGATTCTGTCATTGGTCTCTTCAGCCATCTGAAAATAAAAAACCTACAACCTGTTTTCCAGTCTTTGACAGGTTCAGGTATGTAATGAATGAACCATATATATAGGCTATTATTACAGCGGGGTCACCACTCCCAAGGTGATCTATTAATGACTGATAAATGCTATGAAATGATATTGGAGAGTGTTTCTGGAATGAAAGATGACGGGGAAAACCGGAGTACCCGGAGAAAACCTGCCTCGCCTCCACTTTGTCCAGCACAAATCTCACATGGAGTGACCGGGATTTTAACCACGATATCCAGCGGTGAGTGGCCGACGCGCTGCCGTCTAAGCCACGGAGGCTCTCTTTAGCCATCTAAGAACCTGTACTAGGTAACATTAATGCATCGGGAAGACAGTCGTTATACTCACCAGAAAGTAAATGTGAAAGTTACCATTAAGTTAAAAAATACATATACAAGGTGTTACCAAACATGTGGAAAATAATCAGGAGATGCCAAGTGCACCCCGAAACAACACAAGACGTCCCTACGGTCGATCGTTTACGAGTTAAAGACTTGCCAACTTTGTACGAGAAGTATTGGTACATCCCATGTCGAGCAGCTGTCGCCATGTTGGTGTACCAGCAGGGATACTGTATTCTAATACAAGAAGTGCTCAGAATGTCCAACATATGCCTGAAGGCGCACCTGAACACGCCACCTCAATGTTAGTCGAACACGTTCGAACACTCCATGCATTGCGCGTATTTACTCAACGTCAACCTTGTGCTGTAATGTCCGTAACTGCATGCCTGACTCCTAACTTAATTCTAACCACAAACTCTCGCCATATTCTAGCTAATAATTAAAGCAGGCTTAGTTCGTAAACGCATATGTTCATAGGGACTTTCGTTGGGTTGTACTATCCATTCCTCGGTTACTGTCTATTGTAAGAAGGGGTACACTATATGTTTGGGAGCATCCTATACTTACAGAATCATCTTATGCAAATAATTCCACAAATATAGAGTGTATGGTTTATGAAAGGAATAGTCTAACAGTAGCTCATTCAGATACAAAGTTCTTGCCATCTATCTCATGGTCACTGGACTTCGGGAGATTTACAGTCAACGCAGTGAATAATCCACCTAAACTTTTCCATCTGAAGAATTGTTCTCATAAGACTTGGTGAATTCCGTCAATCTAAAACAATAGAACTAGATTACGATAGCTGCAAGACCACGTGACTTACTTGCATGTCCGAACGTTTGTCGCAACTTAGTAAGCATTTCTGTGGCTAGGAAAATACAAGTTCTTTAAGAACCCTCCTTATGCAATGTTAAAATTCCGTACTGTGTATCAATGTTTTTGCTGCTGCGACGTTTGATTCTTGTTCTGTTTTTTCCACCTGACCAATGCAGTTCGCAATGGTAACGTCAAAGAGAGGTTTAATGAAACAAGGGTATTATTGAACTGCGATTCATTCCAATGTTTATACATTGACAGACAGGTCAAATGAGAAGTTATTACAGATAGAAGCGGGCGATAATTGATACCGTGTACAGTGGAGCTTAATTGATTGTTACTGAATGCAAAACGTGGAGTTATACATTCTTCTTATATGAATATGTATTGATATATCCTTAGTATAAAGCTAATAAAGCGTTCTACAACTGATGTTACTGTAGAAATTTAGTTTCACTTCTGTCTTCATAAGCAAAAAAGTGTTTAAAATGAATAATTTATTCCATTTATTACCTCCAGTGCAGCTTTATTTTCCCATTTATTTTTTCATTCATTGTAAAATTAATGACCTCTTCCCTGGTCTAGTAATTAACGTTGTTTGGATATATCTAGGGGAACACATATTCGATCCTCGGCTCTGCCACGAATATGGACCTGATTTGATGGCTTAAAATAATAATATCTAAGCTTAATGAGGACAAGGAATGAGTTGTTAAACCAGAAAAGTATAACGCTATATTTGTGACATCCCCTCAATTACTGTACATTAAAAATGATGATTATTATTATTATTATTATTATTATTATTATTATTATTATTATTATTATTATTATTATTATTGTATATTTAGCAGGTGTGTTAAAGTCCCTAAATTATGTGAAATTCTGGTACATAGGCGTCTCCAAAAATAGTGAAAACTGTTTAGTGGAACGTAAAGCCAATAACATTAGTTATTTTCTTAGTTCTCCCGTATGAATATAGCTCAGAAATCGCAAATACTATTGCTTTCGAGAATCTTTCTATATAAAGAATCTTTGGTAGAAAATCTAGCCTATGTCCAGCCAACGTCATCGCTTGCTGGGCACTAAACCTCCACACAGACCTTGATGGCGAATTATTTTCAAATACCAGTACAGTTCAGGATAATCTCCTTCTATAACATCTCGACAGGACGTGATTCCCTGTGTAAGTAGTCATTTGGCATTCTGTTCCATCTCTCAACGTTTTACCCTGTGTATATAAACCAAGAGACATTCTCGTTTCTATGTTAAAATGATGCTTTCAAGGGAGCTGCAGTCCATTTAAATGGAAAACTGGGTCAGAGGCTGAGTTTAGCAATGGAGATTGGCATGAGCAATTCCTGAGAGGAGTGTGTTCCTCTATGGCTTGCAACCGTACATCCGCCATTCAGATCTAGATAGTGATTTATTTCTATAAGAGTAGGAGACTGCAGATTCAAATTCCAGCATTTACAATTACCTCCGTGAGGGTAGGACTTAACAAAGATGTCCATGCCATTGTGTTTGACAACTTAAAGATCTCTAGTGATGTCCTCAGCGTCACTCGAAAAAAATTAACACAGTCATAAGAAACGTCCGGCAGAATTGCATTTTCGTTGCTGGAAAGCAACACAATTGGAATGCCGAAGTTGGTAGTCAAACCACCTGCAGAGGCTATACATACAACTCCGTAGCTGAGGTCATATTATTATTATTATTATTATTATTATTATTATTATTATTATTATTATTATTATTATTATTATTGTAGGAATACCTAACTGAAGCATTCGAGGTGCCATAGGTTCATTCCTTAGCTTTATTGGATCCGCAACCATAAAAATCCGTAGGCCTAAGAAATAAAGAATAAAGTTGTTTCCCATTGCTTTCTTCACTTAGCCAATCGTGGTACTTCTATATCAGTCTGGTAACACTATTGAAACGATCACACCACCAGACACTACAAATTGTACTTTAGTACCAACCATCACGGGAACTGCCTGCATAATAAATGGTGATACTCGCATTACTCATACCTCACTCAATTTCACACTTCAAAGGCAAAGATAAGACTGAGGCAGGTCAATAAAAGTATGAATGAATGAATGAATTTATTGAACTGAACATAACAGGCTTTCGCCCAGTTACAATGTTCCAATAAAATAAACACTCACAGACTATTTATAGCTAGACACTAACTACTTACTACTTAACTACTTCTAAATCTACTTTGTAGCATCCTGCACATGGGCGGATCGCCAGCTCCACATGCAGCACACCACCTAACTAAACTAACTACTTTACTACATGAATATACTACTTAACTACTTCTAAATCTACTTTGTAGCATCTTGTACATGGGCGGATCGCCAGCTCCACATGCAACATACCACCTAACTAAACTAACTACTTTACTACATGAATATATACTAAATCTATCCTAAATCTGTCTGGCCGCGACATCACCCCTGGTGAGGAACTGCTACCACCCTTCCCTGGGATGTCACGACCAGACATGTCTCATGAGGCTCGGAAACCGATACCTCATAGACCCTTTAAGCTGTCAATGTTATTTCCTCACCACTCCTTCCTGTAACAACCCACATGTGTGCGGATTGCCTAGCTCTACATGTAGGCTGTCACACCTATATTTCACTGCCGAGACGGATTCCATAACTTGGCTCATCTTTCACTGTCTCATTGACAACTTACTTCCTCTAACCTAACACTATTCACTACTTAACTCTACATGTGCAGACGTACCGAATCAACACTTTAGCTTGAGATAGGTCAGGCCTATCCCCGCCTCTTCCAACTCCACTGTACGTCATCAGCCAAAGCAAATAAACTAACAAAACCAAACTAAAATAAAACCAAAATAAAATAAAATAAAATAAAACGGGCAGACAAACAACCAACAATCTCATTAGAAGGTAGCCAAAACAAACTAACTAACAAAACCAAAGAAAATAAGACAGGCAGACAAACAACAATACCTAAGGAACAAGGGAACAAAACTGAACAGATATGAAAAACGAAAATAATACTAAACTTATAATTATTGTCGCCCTTAGTTATTAGTGAGTTAAACTCTATAATGTTCCATATCTGTGAATCAAACTTGTTTTATGTACATACATGATTACAAAACTTCGTTATTATTAACCCATACAGAGATGATACTTCAGAGATAACTACTCTCCGTATGTTTTCTTCTACTGACTATAATCAATTTTAAACTTCTTATTCAGTGTACGGGTAACTGGTCGATTTGGAGTCTCCCTCTTCCAACTTCGGTCGTCCGAAGTAGGAGAGCCGAGACTTGGTTCATCCTGAAATACTAGCATGCATTCCTCTATGTGTAGCTTAAGTGTCCCATAATATCCTTTTAACCATGTGTACTCGTGCTGATTACGCTGTTTCATCATTTTTTTTTTCAGCAGCATGTGCCCCTTCCCTCATGCACTAATTTCATTTTTTTCTCCCACAAGCTTTTTATAATTGTGAATAATTTCAATAAAAGTAACAAAGATGTTCTTTCCCATAGCACAAGACACAATCTACTGTAAACACTATGTCTTAGCACAGATTCATCATCAGCTTAGTGTTATCTCGTAGGAGCAGGGCCCATCTTTAGAATCTTTGATTGCTACTTCGTTTAGTCCTGGGCGTGAATGCCGCAGATTCTCAGGATCTTGTTGATAGTGTCCTGCCATCGTTGCTTGGGTCTGGCACGTGGTCGACGGCAAGGTGATAAGATTTATTGGCGACTGTTCCAGGTCCTGCCCGTAAGACGTGGCCAAACCGTCGTTGTCACCCTGTCTCAGCAGATATTAATTTGGACTTACTCAGAAACCTTATGCTATACACGGACAGTATCATTATCCTGAATTGTTCACCACACCGAAGGAATTTGCTTTCATTTTACATGGATAGAACTTATATGGTATGTGCAGTGACTTATTTTTCATTTTCTGCTCATAGTGCGAGCTAAAATTTTGTTTTTGAATTCTGACGATGGCCATCCTCTTATCTCTCACAAGTCATCTACCTATCCAAAGGCAGATGCTTTACTCAACACCCAAAGGCGATCTTTGCGTCATTCGCCTGTGGATAAAGTATGGTGTATTCAAGGTTCACTTCTATTTACAGAAGCGGATAAGAAAATGAACTCAACGAAAATTGTTCTGATGGACTGTATATCAATATTTTGCCCGGAGACGTGACCCCTAAGGGAAATATTGGACAGGAACAGCATTGTCAGATACGCGGTATTGTTTCTTTAAAGGACGATGTATGCAAATGCACTGTGTCCAGTTCAGCAGACCGTCATTGTGGGAATCAATTAAATAAATAAATAAATAAAGTAATATATTGCCTTGTGCACAACCCGGCTATCCCTGAGCTGAAATACGAACTTCGAGAAATTCTGTTAAGCCATTTCCCCGTGATGTCTTAATGATCAAACAAACAAACAAACAAACAAACAAACAAACAAACAAACAAAAACATACAGACAGGTAAAACTTGAATTGAACCTACGTTACCTTGTCTACGTACTCTGGGATCAAAATTGAAGTATGAGGCAAAACTTTCAACAGCAGAGACAGAATTGAAATGTTTTATTCTTATTTTTATTTTTTGTTTACAACTGATCTCCATTTAGAGCCATCGCCCAGGTGTCAGATTTTCTATCATGTATTTACGTAGAGTTTATTTAAACAATTTCAAGGAAGTTGGGAATTTATCGAACATCTCCCTTGGTGATTTATTTAAATCCTTTATTCCTCTGTCAACGAACACTTGTCCGACTCGTTGGCTGAATGGTCAGCGTACTGGCCTTCGGTTCAGAGGGTCCCGGGTTCGATTCCCGGCCGGGTCGGGGATTTTAACCTTCATTGGTTCATTCCAATGGCCCGGGGGCTGGGTGTTTGTGCTGTCCCCAACATTCCTGCAACTCACACACGACACATAACACTATCCTCCACCACAATAACACGCAGATACCTACACATGGCAGATGCCGCCCACCCTCATCGGAGGGTCTGCCTTACAAGGGCTGCACTCGGCTAGTAATAGCCACACGAAATTATTATTATTAACGAACACTTGCCCCAATTAGTCCTCCTATTATGACCTTTCCTACTTTTGAAAACTCTACTGAAGCTTATTCGTCTACTATTGTTATTCCACGCCATTTCTCCACAGCTCGAAATGTACCGCATTGTCGAGCAGCTTGTCTTCTTACAATCAAGTCTTCCCAGCCCAAAGCTTGCCACATTTCATAACACTACTCGCTTGTCTGAAATTGCCCCGAACAAATCGTGCTTCCCTTTGGATCTTTTTTTCCAGTTCCCGATTCCAGTAATCCTGGTGAGGATCCCATACACTGGAGCCATACTGTAATTGAAGTCTTACCAGTAACTTGTACGCCCTCCCCTTTACATTCTTACTACAATCTCCAAATATCCTCATAAACACGAAAATAGGTATTTAACCCTTATCTATACTCATATAAATGAAGAAATATCACCGTGAGGCCTTAATAACGTTTAGCGTTTTGACTTTGCGTCCCATAAACCGCATTTTTAAGTTTTCGGAGACCGAGGTGGTGGAATTTTGTCGCGCAGGAGTTCTTTTACGTACCAATAAATCTACAAGCACGAGGCTGACATATGTGAACGCCTTCAAATACCACCGGGACTGAACCAGAATCGAACCTGCCAAGCTGGCCTCAAAAGGCCTGAGCTACTGCAGCCCGGTACCAGAAGGTCTTCTTTTGGATTCTCGAGATGTGCGCTCTAAATTATATGAAGGGCCCATTATACATAAAATCTTGGAACAACACTGATAATTAACATAATTCTATCAAAACGTCAAAGAACAAGGCATTTTGGTAGACGTAGGAATAGACTACTTGGAGGGTAACTTGAACAGGAAACGTATTTCATAAGAAAGATACAAAGAATTGCTCTCATATGTCTTAAGCGTAACGAGAACATGCCAAATGTTTTCCGGTTGTTCACGTTTTTTTTTTTTGCTGTAACTAAGTGGCAACATTCGTCATTGAGTATTGAATACCAGTTAACTCTGCTGTCTGCGAGGCTATATTTGCGCTCTATTGGATGCCAATAGCGTGGTCAACTATAGTTACACTCCCCAAGGTTTCCACCCCATTCATTTACTATTATTGGGTCGTCACAAAAACGAACATGGTTCAATATGGACAGGAAACTGACCAGCGTGTATTTGTACATGACGTGGAAAATGTGATTGTGCAGTATACACGTCATAACGAGCGTTGTGTTCAACCCTTCCGACAGCTCCGTAATTCACGTTGCCTTCACTTCAAGCTAGCTGCACACATTCTCCTGACAGTGTGGCCAGCTCCATTATTACGAGCTTCGTACGCTTCAGAAACCAATAGATTTAGGAAAATCTAGTCACACGATATTACGGCTAGAGATAACGTTTCGTTGATATGAGGTCTGTGTCCTGATCGTTTTCTGTATAACTGTTCATCTACACCACGATCTTCCAAACTGGAAACCCCATCTCGGTTATGGATCGTATATTAATAGATATTAAAATGTTTTCCAAATCCAGAGAAAATAATTCTCTTCGGCCATACTAAACTATATAAAAGTATTGAATGACATGTTTCGTTTAAATAATAATAATAATAATAATAATAATAATAATAATAATAATAATAATAATAACAGAACAGATACACAATCTTAAGACAGTTCTCAATTACAAAAGCCGAGGTGGACATCCCTGGGTGGTGGTCATAGTAGATTTTCAGAAAGCTTATGACTCTGTGGACAGAGACACCCTTTTCTCCATACTATGGGAACTTGGTCTGGATGGGAAGACCCTACGATTGATTCAAGCCACTCTGAGGAACACGACGTCCAAGGTCAGGTTCAGAGGTGAACTATCTGAAAGCTTTCCAATCAGAACAGGAGTTAGACAGGGTGATGGTCTCTCCTGCATTCTCTTCAACTGTGTCCTGGAAAAGATCATTAGAGAATGGAGAACTATGCTACCACCGGGAGCTGGACTGAAGCTTGGGTACAAGAGAGACAACCTCATTGTCCCGTGCCTAGCCTTTGCCGATGACCTCATTCTACTGGCAAACAATATAGAGGAGGCTACCTACAACTTACAGAGTCTTTATTTTGTAGCAGTTAAGACTGGTCTGAAAATCAGCATCCAGAAGACTAAATTTATGACCAATATCAAGGAGGCCCCTTCTACAATTCCTCTCACAGACGCTACCATACGAAAAGTACCTGCGGTTAAGTACTTGGGAGAATGGATCTCTGCGAATCAGAGCGAGAACCCAGCCATAGATGCCAGATGTACCAAGTTTGAAAGGGCTTATCACTCGTGTCGTAGTATCTATTCATCTAAGTGCCTCTCCAAGAACCTCAAGCTCAGACACTACAACTCGGTAGTCAAACCATCTGTTCTGTATGCTTCTGAGTGCCTTGTAATGGTTAGGAAGGGCCCACTCAGAAAGCTGGAGTTAAAAGAGAGGAAGATCCTGAGGAGGATATTAGGACCAATCAGAGAGGAAGGAGGCACTTACAGAATCCGCCATAATAATGAACTGTATGAACACCAGGAGGACATCGTCACGTCTATAAGGAAAAGGCGCCTGACCTTTTATGGACACTTGGCCCGTCTGGATTCCGAAAGACTCACCAAAAGTATATTCACAGTAACAGGAAGAGGCAAGGCTTCTAAGAACAAATGGATCACGTCAGTTAAGTCAGATATGGAACAACTAGATATCCCACCGGGACAAACTCATGACCGACTACTGTTCCGTCAAGCCATCCGACACGGAGTTTTCCCAACGTCCCTTACAAGGAAGAAGACTACAGGAACTAAGTGGACCGAGGAGAGAAAGCTGGCTCATAGTCAGCAAATGAAGGAGTATTGGAAGAAAAAGAAAGCAACAACTTTACCCAAGAGTAGATACGAGCCCCGTGGTCCTCAGTAGGCCTAAACGACAAAGAATAATAATAAAATAATAATAATAATAATAATAATAATAATAATAATAATTTTGTAAGTGGCATCATCACTGGCTTCTCACCTAGGTGGTTACAGTTCGATTCGCGAGTTATGCATGTGGGATTTTTGAAATAAAAATTCGTGCCCTTGTGCTTCATACTTCTCGTAAGACTGCAGAAACCGTGACTATAATCACGATACCAACTTCAAGCCTCATTATTATTATTATTATTATTATTATTATTATTACAATGTTATTGGATTTACGTCCCACTAACTACTTTTATGGTTTTAGGAGACGGCGAGGTGCCGGAATTTAGTCCCGCAGGAGTACCTTTACGTGCCAGGAAATCTAGCGACACGAGCCTGACGTATTTCAGCACCTTCAAATACCACCCAGCTGAACCAGGACCGAACCTATCAAATTGGGGTGAGAAGGCCAGGGCCTCAATCGTTTCAGCCACTCAGCCCGGCTGTGTTGTTGTTGTTGTTGTTTATATTAATAATATCAGTAGTAATAATAATAATAATAATAATAATAATAATAATAATAATAATAATAATACAAGCAGTGGCGTACTACACGTGGCCACGAAACACGACGTCAGGATTGTGGTCGGAAAAATATCCTGACTGAGAGGGACCAGAGACGCGTTTCACGGCGTGTGAATCAAAATAGCTTCCACACCGACAAAAATTACTGCATTCAGTGAATTAAGGTCCTTCCCAACCTGGTAACGGGAGAACATTGCAACGGAAACTGCATGCAATGAACATTAAGAGTCAGTCACTTCGCACTAACCCATTTCTCACACAGGCACATAAACTCCGCGTCTTCAGTGGGCTAGAAATCTTCAAACGTAGACAGTAGCTGACTGGCGGAACGCAATATGGTCTGATTAATCACGTTTTTTTCTGTATTCAATGACGTACGTCGTTGAGTGCAATGAGTGCACCGAAGGCCAAATGAAACATTTCATCCTGGATGTGTGGAAGGTCACGTTGAAGCCGGAGGAGATTCTGTGATGTTTCGGGGGTGTTTTTCGTATCATGAACCAGCATGTTTATTTAAACATTCTAGATGATCAGATGTTGCCTTTCAGTCAGCATCTTCATGATGAGTATGCTATTCATACCCCGATTTTTTTTAGATAACAACAGCAAAGTTCATCGGGCTGGACGCACTTGCGACTAGTTTTATGAACACTCTACCACCATATTAGATCTGTATTGACCTGAAAAATCAGCTGACTTGAACCCCATTGAAAATCTGAGGGACATTTTGGAACAGTGGGTAAACGCTGACACAAGCATCCCCGCAATTTGATGGAATTGCGCAATCAAATCCTCAGCGAGAGGCTTAACCTGGATGCGATGTACCAGCACAACCTTACAGACTCACTTCCTAACCGAATCTAGACGGTTGTCAACTCCAGATGCGGAGATACACATTATTAAATGATGTTTGTAATGATTTCTCCAGTGGTGACTAATTTTTTGTCCGATGAGCTTATACAGTACGTCAGAATAAAATTAAGGCAAGTAAGCTTGTAGTTACATGACTGTCGATATCGTAATCATAGCCACAGGACCATCAGGTTTACGTGGAACTGATATAGCAGGAACGTAACTTACCATTTCAAAACTCACACATGCACTGCCTGGGATTCGAACCACGAGTATGCCACTGAACTACCATCCTCTTCCGGTGAGCAGTAAAGGATTAAATTAGATTATTTAGTAAACGTAACTACGTTTATAAATATATACAGGCAAATCAAAATAAATTCCTACGTAAGGGGAGCCTTAGGTGAGCAGTGTTGCTTATCCATTATTGGAATTAGTGGCGATGCGCATAGCGTGTATCGGACTGAAGAGCTGTGTTTGATAGTACTGTCAGTATTGCGATTGGCGGCCGCTGAATAGTCATGAGGCAAGTCTGTTTGTCAATGGGGCAGTGAAGCGTGACCCCAAACACCCACACGCTGTTTGTAATGAAGCAATCGCTCTCGTTATAAAACGTGAATAAAATAGAGCGCTGTGTACTGTTGTTCATACATAGACTATGATATTGAGAGAGGAAAGAAATTCTCTTATAAAATATGTGCTTCAGAAGAGTGGTTAACGCCACAAAATTTGTGAGCTTTGAATATTATACTCATATGCTCTATGTAGGGGCTGCCTAGCCGAGGTGGTAAAGGCGTGCTCGGGTCGCCCGGAAGGACGTGGGTTCGAATCCTCGTCAGGAAGTCGTAAAATTTAAGAAACGAGATTTCTACTTCCGGAGGTGCATATGTCCCTGAAGTTCACTCATCCTACACCAAAAATGAGTACCAAGTTAATTCCTGGGGGCAAAAGCGGCCGCGGTTAACAATGGTGGAAGCCTTTACCTTCAACTCCTTCAAGGGCCTTCATGGCCTGTACGGAGGTCGCTTTGTCTTTGTCTATGCTCTATGTACTTACTGATAGGGACAAATCTGCCTAATAATGTATGTTCCTGTAATTAAGTTATTCTAGATTTTTGTTATTTTCTTTCGTTTAGGTCCATTAGAAACCACGTTAAGTAACTATAAGGCATTTCATGAAGCCTTTTTTGCAGTCCAAAAACGTTCCATTCTTCCTCTGGCCGCCTGTCTTCTCTGTTCTGTCCATGCGCTGTTCTGCTTTTGCTCATCGTGGAAGCCCTTAAAAGTTGTTGATCACTGATCGGTATCCTCCTGATTCAGTCTCGTGCTCTTGAGGTCCTTCCTTCCTTGAACCATTTATACGAGACGTTAGGTCTGTTGTCCAACACATTAAAAGTCTGCTTCGTTAGTCGGGTTGCATCCATCCCGAACAATGTCCGTAGAACTTCAGTTACCGGGTGAGTTGGCCGTGCGGTTAGGGGCGCGCAGCTGTGAGCTTGCATCCGGCAGATAGTGGGTTCGAATCCCATTTTCGGCAGCCCTGAAAATGTTTTTCCGTGGTTCCTGATTTTCACACCAGGCAAATGCTGGGTCTGTACATTAATTAAGGCCACGGTCGCTTCCTTCCCACTACCATGTTTCCTATCCCATCGTCGCCATAAGACCTATCTGTGTCGGTGCAACATAAAACAAATTTTAAAAAAAAATTCCGTTGTCGTTTCTTTATTCACTCCTTAAGCCGTTCATTTATCCTCCATAGCTCTTCTCTTTCTCGGAATCTATACTGTCCACCTGTTATCCTTTGTTATGTTCCATGGAAATTTAAAACTAGTTTGTCCCCGTAATTCGCTCGAAATGACCATACCTGGATAAGTGCAAATGTCGTGATGACCTTGATTCTAACCACTCAAGATGACTTACTGACTAAATCACATTACACATCATTGTAGTACTCTTCTCAACCTTATCCTATCCTGCCCTATCCTATTCTCTCCTATTCTACTTTCTCCAGTCCTATTCCATTCTATCCTACCCCCTCTATCTTTCCCTATCTTACCATATACTTCCTATAGTATCGTATCCTTCTATATTATTATATCATATCCTATCCTACCGATCTTAGCTCCCGTATCTGTTCTATCTGACCCTTACCTTTCATATGATGTTCCTTCCACTCTATGCTCCCATTACATCCTATCTGTCCTATTCAGTACTACCACTCTCATTCAATCCTATCACCTCGTTGTGTGGCTCAGGTGGTGCAGTGATGGCTCCCTGAACCTAAGCTATTGGCCTCGATGCGAGCTCAGTCCAGTGGCATTTAGAATGCTTAAAAACACCACCCTTCATGACATATTTCTGGTACCTCAGTGTTTCTGAAAACTGTAAAAGTAATAAGTGGGGCATAAAACCATTATTAGTATTATCATCATCTTTATCTTTTTTTTTGCTAGGGGCTTTACGTCGCACCGACACAGATAGGTCTTATGGCGATGATGGGATAGTAAAGGCCTAGGAGTTGGAAGGAAGCGGCCGTGGCCTTAATTAAGGTACAGCCCCAGCATTTGCCTGGTGTGAAAATGGGAAACCACGGAAAACCATCTTCAGGGCTGCCGATAGTGGGATTCGAACCTACTATCTCCCGGATGCAAGCTCACAGCCACGCGCCTCTACGCGCACGGCCAACTCGCCCGGTCATCTTTATCTTTTAACTCCTGTTCTGCCCTGTCCTATCGAAGATCAAACACCTAGCAGTAACTGTTGGCAGTAAACCCCCACGGCACTTAACGCCCTTGCTGCTCAGCTCGAAGGCCTGAAGATTACGAGGGGCCCTATGGTCAGCACGACGCATTCTCTCGGCCGCTATTCTGAGCTTTCGAGACCGGGGCCGCCATCTCACCGTCAGATAGCTCCTCAATTCTAATCACGTAGGCTGAGTAGACCTCGAACCAGCCCTCAGGTCGAGAGAAAAATCCCTGGCCTGGCTTGGAATCGAACCCGGGGCCTCTGGGCGAGAGGCAGGTACGCTACACCACGGGGCCGGCAACTATTGGTAGTACGAGAGCATAATTATGCAAGACTCGTGTCAGTAGTCTTATCGACAAGTTAAAGAACCCTATTCAAAGCAGTGTTCCTTAAATATGCCTTAAGTAAGAGCACGGATTCTCTCTTACCAGTCATATCACCTTCCCATTTCAGCTCTTCCAAAAACCTGTATAGGTTAGTACTACTTTAAACTGCTAGAAAAAGAAAAAAAAACCTTCTTGAAATTTGTGAATTATTCGAACAAAATGCCTGTCTTTGAAATGAGAAAGCAAGTTATCTGTATGTATTTTCCCTGATGAAGTGTTCTCTGTAAACATCACTAATGCTTTCAGTTGCCTCCGGTACCTTTACTAACTGCTTAAACTCAAGCAGAAAGATACGACGAAAAAAGTTTTCTTCACTAACTTAACCTTTAAAAATGACGTAAAATGTAAGAATTTCTAGATTTACTCATTAGCGCAACATGATAACAATACAGTGACTATGACAATGAACACTTCCAAACAAATTTATTACAAGGTATTGTTTCCACGAAAACCAAAAACCTCTGATTTTGTTTTTGTATCAACGAAATACATTAAACAACACAACGATTTTCCTTTTATGGCTACTAACGGGTACATCAGTTCAATAGGGCACACCTGGACTAGAAATAATTAATAAATTCATTTCAGTATATTATGGTCTCGATTGCACTGTTAGACTACTTGCCTAAATGGTCGGCGTTCAGAGGGTTCCAGGTTCGATTTCCGACCGGATCGGAGATCTTAATGGGACCTGCTTAATTCGTTCTGTCTTGGGAACTGGGTGTTAGTGTTTGTCCAACACACTTCTCTCCATATGCACAAAATACACCACACTACCAACTACAAGAGAAACACGCAATAATGAATTGATAGACTTACGGCTGACGTCACGAATGGCATCCGGAGGTAAACTGGGCCAGATCCACATGTAGTAACGACAGCAGCAATGCCTGTGGTGCTATTACTTCTTGGTTAAACTCGGGCAGAAGGATATAACGAAAACGTTCTCAATCATCTTGGTAACACACATTGTCTTAAAACTAGTTGGTGGGTTCGACCCTGGCTCAGTTCGGTGATTACTGAAGGTGCTAAAAACACGCCAGCCTTAAGTCTGTAGATATAGAGGCACGTAAAAGAACTCCTGTGGGACAACATTTCGGCACCTCGGCGTCTCGAAAAACCGTAAAACTAGTTAGTAAGATATAAAACCAACCAATAACATTATTATTGTCCTAAAATTTAAGAAGTTATAGACGCATTCAGTTGCGTAATTACACCGACAATGATTATGATAGTGAATTAGACCCAACAAATGGCATATAAAGAATTTCATGGAAGGAAAATTTGATAGTACTTCTTCTAACAAAGGAACAACACAAATATGTATATGAATATTTTGGGCCGAGCTGAGTGGCTCAGACGGTTGAGGCGCTGGCCTTCTGACCCCAATTTGGCAGGTTCGATCCTGGTATTTGAAGGTGCTCATATACGTCACCCTCGTGTCGGTAGATTTACTGGCACGTAAAAGAACTCCTTCGGGACTAAATTCCGGCACCTCGGAGTCTCCGAAAACCGTAAAAATGTAGTTAGTGTGACGTAAAGCAAGTAACATTATTATTGAATATTTTGATTTATAATAGTTTACTGTCTGACTTGACTCAGTTCTTTTTACAGATACTTTCACTTGTCCCAAGTATCAACTACCAAGGAATTAAGCTCGGACGCTACTGTTATATTAATATCACGTAACTATTTTCAATGTGTTTGTAATTATTACTGGAGATGGTTTTCCGTGGTTTCAAATTTTCACACCAGGCAAATGCTGGGGCTGTACTTTACTTAAGACCACGGTCGCTTCCTTTCCACTTCTATCCCTTTCCTATTCAGTCGTCACCATAAGACCTATTTGTGTCGGTGTGACGTATAGCCAATAGTAAAAATATAATTATTAGGTACTATTATTATTCTATTCTAATAAAATTAGTATGAAATAGGCTTGTTTTTTCACACTCTGGAGTTATATTTAATATTAGTTTATGGTAACTACGACAACTGCGGAGTACATGAATGCACTAGACGTCTGTTGATAACGTTAATACCGAGCTCGATAGCTGCAGTCGCTTAAGTGCGGCCAGTATCCAGTATTCGGGAGATAGTCGGTAGCCCTGAAAATGGTTTTCCGTGGTTTCCCATTTTCACACCAGGCAAATGCTGGGCCTGTACCTTAATTAAGGCTACGGCCGCTTCTTTCCCACTCTTAGCCTTTCCCTGACCCATCGTCGCCATAAGCCTTCTCTGTGTCGGTGCGACGTAAAGCGACTAGCAAAAAAAAAAAAAAAGAGATAACGTTAATCGTGCGGCGCTTTTAACCATGTAGATCCTCCGAACGAAATGTCATGTAGATCCTCCGAAAAATAAATATTGTACGTTAACAAAACCTCTGTGAGTTTTGTATCAACCTAATACATGAAGAAATACATTAATGTCTACTAATAGGTTCATTAATTCAATAGAAGAAGGTAATAATGGTCTAGAAATACAGTAATTTCATTTGGGAATATTGTAACCTTGATTCTCGTTCTGTTCTTACTTTGAGTGCATGGAAACTCGGTGAAGCATCACTTAGTATTCTTTCACCTACCTCTTCTTGTATTGTGATAAGTTCTGAGAAACGGAAACAATGCCTAAAGCATGTAGAGAAACTGAAATGAATATAAACCTTCTCTCATACTCTTTGTTAAAACAACTCGGAAGTCGTCTCCGTCATAATTTGATTTTGTTCGGAAGGTAAATAAGCCTCTTTGCACCCTCTCTTGGTTTTGTTTCCCACCCCTCCCATTTCTCTTTTTACCGATTTTCTCTTCTTTTTTTTAATTCTTTGGAATGATGTCTGTTCATTTCAATTCAACGACCCTCTTTGTACTTTACTCTCTGTCTCTCCCCACGCCTCACTGGATCTCTTTTATTATTATTATTTCCATATGCCCACTTGAATAATAATATAGTCAAAAAATGAAAGAGAAAGCCAAGAGCTTTGCATTGCTGGTACTGCAGCTTAATAAACTCCCGATGTCTGACTTTAACGATAAGCCCGCTCTGTGGTTGGGTGGTTGTACCATGTTCTCTCTCTCCCTTCGCGTGCTCCCTCAACCACTTCAAGTTACAGGTCTCTAGCAAGGTAATAAAGCTGAACGGCCGCCCACATCACTGAATGGCTGACACAAGTCCCCACGTCTATTAACAGCAACAACAACAAACAGAGCTGTTTGTCTGTGCGGTTCGTTGCGCTGACCACGCGTAATCACAGAATCTGCAGGCCTTCAAACTCAAAATCAGTAACGTCACGTGATAGGCCAAGGCGCATCAAGGCTGTAGCACCTTGAGGGAATTATTATTATTATTATTATTATTATTATTATTATTATTATTATTATTATTATTATTATTATTATTATTATTCAACCCATGGTCTGCGGGTAAAAGGCAAGCTCCCTACTACTAGACCGGGAGGCCAAATAACAACATTAGTAATACTGTAATAATCATTTTCATAATCATTATCATCGTCGTCGTCCCTTGAGATTCTCTTTAACTTCTTCCAATGTGTGTCCCTGCGCTGCGGCGGTGATGTCATCTGCATATTAATGCGTGACGTCTCGCTGAACTGACTGGTCACTGGTGTAAATACTGTATTATTGTATGTAGCGGAGGGGCAAGGACACTAATTCATTTAGCAAATCTGTTCTTCGGGTTCTCCAGTGGCTGTTCTTATTCTAGAATTTTACGCAGAAGTAGCTTTTGAAGGATACATGTTATAAATCTTCTCGAAGCATAGTCCTTCAACTCTTACACACGTACATTGAAATGGATACATTAGGCTGCTTGTTATATTTTTGCTCCTTCAACAGGGTTAGGTTTAACTTAATCATATTTGTGTTGTATTAGTATAAAAAATAACTAACTCAATTCTATTATAGGATCTACATTGGTAAGATTTATAATTAGCTCAATAATGCTGAAGAAATAAATCCAATTAGGAAATGTGCTCTTGTCTCATAACTCCAAAAGTAGCTTATAACATGGAAAATTGCAGTAACTGTTCTCAAGTTAGGTATTTGCTCAAATAACATAGAGGGCTTGTTTCGAGCAGTTAGGCAAACAGTGATCTTCCTAATTCATGGCTCTCTGTTGCTTCTCAGAGATATGCCCTTATTATGCAATGTACAGTATGGGCAACTGTTGAACTTCTCTTTGTTTGAGTTTAATTATATTTTTTGCTAGCTTCTACCCGTGACTTCGTATGCGCTGTGTTATTTACAAATATTATTTTTATCAAGATTTCAAACATTCTGTACAGGGCGATGATATAGCAACAGTGTGTGAACCCGAACAGCCACAATATCGGAACAATGAACTAGCACGCACTGGTGTCATAAAGCAGGGGCGGACATTCAAATTCCTTTTTTATTATTGCTTACCCTCCATAGGTCTACCATTTTATTTTTGGAGTATTTGCGGATTAAACGCTAAATTTATATGTCAAAGAAATAAAAAGTGAAGCGGTGTGAATTAGAAGCCTAAATCACAATCATACAAAAAGAGGATAGAAAACTAAATTCTGTGGTACGCTTGCTAAGTTTCATAATAATAATGTTACTGGTTTTACGTACCACTAATTACGTTTGCGGTTTCTGGAGGAATATGGAAATTGAATCATAATTTACTAACATGTATTGGCTGAGAATCAAACCGTGGCTGCAATGGTTAGAAGGCAGAAACGACCTCACTTAACTATCATGATCGCAATAATAATAATAATAATAATAATAATAATAATAATAATAATAATAATAATAATAATAATCACTAAACCCCATGGCACTACAGCCCTTGAAGGGCCTTGGCCTACCAAGCGACCGCTGCTCAGCCCGAAGGCCTGCAGATTACGAGGTGCCGTGCGGTCAGTACGAAGGATACTCTCGGTCGTTATTCTTGGCTTTCTAGACCGGGGCCGCCATCTCACCGTCAGATAGCTCCTCAATTTTAATCACGTAGGCTGAGTGGACCTCGAACCAGCCCTGAGGTCCAGGTAAAAATCCCTGACCTGGCCGGGAATCGAGCCCGGGTCCTCCGGGTAAGAGGAAGGCATGTTACCCCTACACCACGGGGCCGGCATAATAATAATAATAATAATAATAATAATAATAATAATAATAATAATAATAAGAGCTGTTAATTCTGGTTTTTAAATCATTGCCCAATGTGCAGATATTCGATCCCCTTACTGTAGCACAGGTGATCATCTAACCGCTGCACCACATGATCAATGACAGGAATAAATTGTACCTAGAATGGCTTTCTTTTGATCAAGGAAGTTGGACCAGCTGTAATCTGTGCAGATGGAGGAGTGTGTGCAGACAACGATATAGGCAATCAGAATTGGATCGGACAAGCGTTAGGGCAGCGCGGCGCGTGTAATAGCCAGGCCTCCTGTATAACAAGACGAAATGCTGACCAGACGCAGCCCGTTGCCATAACAACCAGCTTCTTCATAAGAGCGAGTGCCACGAGGGCGTTGGGGCGTGAATTGATGAATACCATATGAGAGACGTCCTCGTGTTTCATTCACAGACGTGCGAGGGTTACTCCAAAATTATCTCTCCATCTTCCACTTTTTTCATTTCCACAGAAGATGAAGAAAGAATCGGAGGATGAAGCCATAAAAAAAGCAATAAGCGGAGAACCAAACCTCTGTTATGATGGACGCTTTCAAGATGGAAATCCACTTTTGTCACGTTTGTATCCTTGACTGTATCAAAAAAAGAAGTCTTCATTGTACAACGTAAGGAAATGAATATCTTGACCAAGCAGTTCATTTCTTTGAAGTTTTCTAAATATAACAAGAACCAGTCGGCAGTGCTCCGGATGCACTGCAGCCGGTAGGCTTATTGTACTATCCTATTTGTAAATTAACTCCAGTCCATTATCCCTGTGTTCTTAACTAAAATACAGGTTACCATTAATGAGTTTGCGTTTAATGCCTTTGGTTCGATGAATATATTACCAAATATATCGCACCTCTTGCGGGCTCTCTAGCTTTTTTTTGTCCTCAGAAATATAAATATACACAATCTGAATCAGAAGTTTGTGTGAATTGTCAGTCTCCTCCTCGCATAACCGTAGAACCAGTATTTTAAAGTATAACTTCCGATTTTGCTGTTATTTCTATTAATAGAAAGGAAAGAATAGGTCTGAACATTTCTGATAAAAATAAGGCTTTGCTACTACTCCTGCTGCGGACTACATTACTTTGTTCAACGTAGTAAATTTACTTCATTATTCCTTTAATCTAATCCGGTAAGTAAGACCACCATATGTAGTCGAAATAAATACCTTCATTAGAACCATTATTATTATTATCTCGTTTGTTATAATTTGCTCATTAAATCAAAGCTTTCTCCGTAAACTAATATCTTACTAATCAATTGATCATGTTGGGTGAATAATTTTGGCTATAATAGTCGGAGAAAGTATTCAATTCTTCCCTATTAATAAATTTCTTTTCTGATGGATAGTATCCGTCGTTGTTCTATTAACATGAATTGGTGCCGACAAATAGAAGACCCCTCTATCATCACTTACTAATATACTTCACAACTCCACAATCACTCATGGCTAATATCTGCTAAAGCAAATAAACCAGATGAACATAACCCATGAACAATACCATCAGCGTGTAACTTCTTTCACATCCTCATGAAGTTAATGTTATTAATCCCCCTAAAGCCACGCATATATGAGAATGAATCTAAAATACGAGAATAACCTATGGAGATTTATACGGATATGCAATTATTTTGTTTGGTGTTTTTGTTTAGAACTATGTAAGTGATTTTGTTGGAGTGACATGAGGATAAAAATAACTCTGTAATTAGGTCATAAATAGTTTATCCCTATTTTTATTGCCCTTCCATCTCTTCGATACCTTGCCTCCTCGAAGACTCTACATACCCCTTAATCGCTGTAAAAACAGTAGGTCACCAATGACATTGTAGTTAAGAATACACCGATTTCACTACATCTTACAGATCAGGCTCATATGTGCTACCTTGCAACAAAATACCTACAAATGGATTCCGACTCCTCGACGTTGATAACCGAAGAATGTTGCCTATAAATACCGAAATTTGAATGTTAGAGACAGCTGCAGACGTCTTGCATTCTTGAACAGTCTCGAATTAGGTGTAGAAGTCAATGTTACTCCCTGAGTAGTGTTACAACTTATTTCATGATATAATTTTATAATGGTTTTAAATATTGTATTGTAATGTACAATAACATTTTGGTATAATTGTAATTATGATAAAATTAGTATATTATGCAATGTATCAGGTTTTAGAGAAGTTAATATCTCGGGTGTAAGGAGAGATAAATCTAGGAGGCAATAATTAGACACTAATCACTAATCTATGATTCCAAGAAGAGAGGTGGTTGTCCAGAAAAATCTGCAATGATAACAGCTAGATAGTCACTGATTGCTTCTGTTTCTAATATAGGAGTTATTTCATACGTATGATTGAATCAAACATTGCTATAGAAGTTAATATTTTAAGTTTTAAGGTAGAATTTTAAAAGTTTTTAAAACTTTATTTACCTAGCTCGATAGCTGCAGTCGCTTAAGTGCGGTCAGTATCCAGTATTCGGGAGATAGTAGGTTCGAACCCCACTGTCGGCAGCCCTGAAAATGGTTTTCCGTGGTTTCCCATTTTCACACCAAGTAAATGCTGGGGCTGTACCTTAATTAAGGCCACGGCCGCTTCCTTCCCACTCCTAGTCCTTCCCTGTCCCATCGTCGCCATAAAACCTATCTGTGTCGGTGCGACGTAAAGCAACTAGCAACAAAACTTTATTTGTGATATGCATTAAACTGATAGCAAACTGACTAGAGATTATTCTTAAAAAGAAACAGGTAATTTAAGATGAAGTTGTAAAAGTGAGCCATTTAGACGTTCAGGTTATGTAATGGCATTGTATGAAGCAACTGGTACGTTCAGATGTAAGAAATGGTAAACTTAGGAGAAAATAATCAGACAATGCGTTTTATGATCCAAGAAGAGAGGTGATTGTTCAGAAAAAGCCGCAGTGATGGGCACCGAGGCGTGTTGTCATTTATTTATTTATTTATTTATTTATTTATTTATTTATTTATTTATTTATTTATTTATTTATTTATTTATTTATTTATTTATTTATTTACACTGACTGACAGAGCAAATGCAACACCAAGAAGGAGTGGTCAGAACTTTATGCCAATTGCAGGGTAGACTGACGTCACTGAGGTATGCTCATGATGTGAAATGCGCCGCTGTGCTGCGCACGTAGCGAACGATAAATGGGACACGGCGTTGGCGAATGGCCCACTTCGTACCGTGATTTCTCAGCCGACAGTCATTGTAGAACGTGTTGTCGTGTGCCACAGGACACGTGTATAGCTAAGAATGCCAGGCCGCCGTCAACGGAGGCATTTCCAGCAGACAGACGACTTTACGAGGGGTATGGTGATCGGGCTGAGAAGGGCAGGTTGGTCGCTTCGTCAAATCGCAGCCGATACCCATAGGGATGTGTCCACGGTGCAGCGTCTGTGGCGAAGATGGTGGCGCAGGGACATGTGGCACGTGCGAGGGGTCCAGGCGCAGCCCGAGTGACGTCAGCACGCGAGGATCGGCGCATCCGCCGCCAAGCGGTGGCAGCCCCGCACGCCACGTCAACCGCCATTCTTCAGCATGTGCAAGACACCCTGGCTGTTCCAATATCGACCAGAACACTTTCCCGTCGATTGGTTGAAGGAGGCCTGCACTCCCGGCGTCCGCTCAGAAGACTACCATTGACTCCACAGCATAGACGTGCACGCCTGGCATGGTGCCGGGCTAGAGCGACTTGGATGAGGGAATGGCGGAACGTCGTGTTCTCCGATGAGTCACGCTTCTGTTCTGTCAGTGATAGTCACCGCAGACGTGTGTGGCGTCGACGTGGAGAAAGGTCAAATCCGGCAGTAACTGTGGAGCGCCCTACCGCTAGACAACGCGGCATCATGGTTTGGGGCGCTATTGCGTATGATTCCACGTCACCTTTAGTGCGTATTCAAGGCACGTTAAATGCCCACCGCTACGTGCAGCATGTGCTGCGGCCGGTGGCACTCCCGTACCTTCAGGGGCTGCCCAATGCTCTGTTTCAGCAGGATAATGCCCGCCCACACACTGCTCGCATCTCCCAACAGGCTCTACGAGGTGTACAGATGCTTCCGTGGCCAGCGTACTCTCCGGATCTCTCACCAATCGAACACGTGTGAGATCTCGTTGGACGCCGTTTGCAAACTCTGCCCCAGCCTCGTACGGACGACCAACTGTGGCAAATGGTTGACAGAGAATGGAGAACCATCCCTCAGGACACCATCCGCACTCTTATTGACTCTGTACCTCGACGTGTTTCTGCGTGCATCGCCGCTCGCGGTGGTCCTACATCCTACTGAGTCGATGCCGTGCGCATTGTGTAACCTGCATATCGGTTTGAAATAAACATCAATTATTCGTCCGTGCCGTCTCTGTTTTTTCCCCAACTTTCATCCCTTTCGAACCACTCCTCCTTGGTGTTGCATTGTCACTGTCAGTCAGTGTATTTATTTATTTTTAAAACAAATATATGACATCACAATATTGTGGCATGTACAGAAATCATAAAAGTATGTGAAATCAATACTCAGCAATACACGCTGCAATTATTCTTTTATATAATAAAAGAATAATAACAATAATAATAATAATAATAATAATAATAATAATAATAATAATAATAATAATAATAATAATAATAATAATAATGCAAGTATCCAGTAATCAGAACATAGTACGTGCGAACCCCACTGTCGGCAGATCTGAAGATGGTTTTCCATGGTTCCCCATTTTAACATCAGGCTTCCCACTCCTAGTTCTTTCCTGTCCCACCACCGCCATAAGACCTACTTGTGCCAGTGCGACGTAAAGCAACTTGTAAAATAGTAATAATAACAATAATAACAATAATCTTGTGGTTTTTACAGCCTGGTTCAGCCATTGTAAAGCGGGCCCCTGGATGAGGGTAAGCTTTGTCTGGCTAGAGAAGTAAATTACGGGTCAATGTAATAGAATGAACTGCATTGTATAGGCGTAAATTGTAGGAATATTAGGGGAAGAACAAATACCTCGGGCCGAGCCACAAGGTTAAAATCTTATGACTCGTCCACTAACCAAACATGGAACCCCATGGCCGAACGCTGTCCATAAACCACATACAAATGTTGCACGTACAGCGAATTTTCGGCCTTAGCTTGGCAAGACGACTGTTGTCCATCAATATTTGCAGATATTGGAGTGCAACGTGATCATTGTTACAGCATGTTTAACTCTAATGCTTTGCTTTCATGACCGTGGTCATAGCCAGGCAGCTTATCACTTTGTTTCACGAGATTGAATGAACTCTGATTCAGTCCATAAATTCGCTCTCTGGACTGGCTGGGAATAGATCCCGAAGCCTCCAAGTAAGAGAGAGTCGTGCTACCCCTATACCGTATGGCTAACAGATCTACATCGAAGTGCACGAGTTGTTCTAAAGCGTCGAAGGGTTCTTCACTACAATAGACCACACCCCCGTCTATTTCTTATTACTTATTGGCAGGACAGAGACCTCTCGTGTGACACCATTTTGGTGTGACATGATCTCACTCCACAGGCTTCTATGCACGGAAAATAGGCATTATGAAAATTAACCTGTTCATCGCAGGTTATTTCCGGCAAACTATAAGCGATACTTTCAATATTCCCACATCACTGAGGTAATTCGAAATCTCAGGTAAATGTCTTAATGATAAATTTAGCGCGATGATGTAACCTTTCCTCACGGATGCCTCGTGCTGTGAGCGCTCGATTCTGCGGACACAGTACTTTCCGGGATGCCGGAGCGGGTGAACGCGACCACTAAAGATTTTGATCTGTTTTTGTTCACAAACAGGCAAACTGAAAAATATAAGTGGTATTATAGCTAATATAATTGCAGTTTTTGAATAAGTCACTGGTGAATATTCAAAATTTTCAATGAGTATTTTCGTGGTTCCTTTATCGGTAGCCATTTAACATTTGCCAATCAAAATATACGGCGTGAGAGATCTCAGCGTGTTGTACACAATGGTGAAATAATCACGAAAATATTTCCATCCAATCAAAAATATTGCAACGATGAAATTAATAGTGGCGCGCGGGTAAATCAGTCATACGTCATCATGGCGTTGAACGCCGCGAGAAAAGGCCGCTAAGACACAATGATAGTATCTAACGCGCAAAGATAATGTCGAATATTGTTGAATTAATATACAATATTTGCCTTTATATCTCAAATATAATTCTGAGCTAAGATTTTTTATGGTTATTAATATTGTAAGCCTATTGTCTTATTATTTTTCTGAGTTAATTGTAAATCGAGCTTCATTTGTTTCGTCGCACGGTCGGGCTGAGTGGCTCAGGTTGTCGAGGCACTGGCCTTCAGACCCCAAATTGGCAGGTTCAATCCTGTCTCAGAACGGTGGTATCTGAAGGGGCTCAAATACGTCAGCCTGGCGTCGGTAGATTTACTAGCACATTAAAGAAACCCTGCAGGACTAAATTCCGGCACCTCGGCGTCTCCGAAAACCGTAAATTACCACAATTACCACCGTGAGGGTAGGACTTAACAAAGATGTCCATGCCATTGTGTTCGACAACTTAAAGATCTCTAGTGATGTCCTCAGCGTCAGTCGAAAAAAATTAACACAGTCATAAGAAACGTCCGGCAGAATTGCACTTTCGTTGCTGGAAAGCAACACAATTGAAATGTCGAAGTTGGAAGTCAAGCCTCCTGCAGAAGGTATGCATACAAGTCGGTAGCTGAGGCCATATTATTATTTTTTTTGCTAGGGGCTTTACGTCGCACCGACATTATTATTATTATTATTATTATTATTATTATTATTATTATTATTATTATTATTATTATTATCCGTGGTGGGCAGAGGTTGTCTCTCCCAGAATACCCGCGGCTTTGTAGACGAAACACCCTAACCCAATTTATTTTTGTTTGGCCCACTGACCTCTCGCATATCAAACGTTTTGAGCATCTACATTGACAGTCTGCAGGTAGTTCAGCTTCCTTCTGTTTACATCGCTTTCCCTCTTCCTTTAATCTGGTCTCTTCACCCTCTCCCGCTCCCTTTCCCACTACGAGACTTGTTTCATTTCGTTTCTATTTACTCTCTGTGCCTTGCCTTTCTACTGACGACATTCTGTGTGCTCCCCTCCATTGTCAGCGAGGTCGCCGAGACAATTGAAAAGCGCGGTGAAGACAAGTGGTACTCGCACTTCATTGCTGCCCCGCTGGTGACACTTCAAACCAAGAACCTGGTTCAGACGACTCTTGCAACACTTGTTCTTCTCCCTTACCTTAGTCCTCATTATAAACTGGGTACCGTGTGGCTCAGGTGATAAAACAGTGGCATTCTGAGCCCAAGTTGGCGGGTTCGATCCCGGTTCACACCGGTAGTAATTGAAGGTGCTGAAATACTCCAGCCTCGTGTGACAAATTTGCTGCACCTCGGCGCCTCCAAAACTGTAAATTAGGTGAGACGTAAAACCAATAATATGATAATAAAACTGCATGCAAATGATGGGATCTTACTTACGTGAATAGTTCTCCTTCTAATGATTATCATTTCTTTCCAGTTTTAGTCCTAATTATTTTAAAATACACCGGCAAGTTCAGAAACCAATAACAAAGCTTATCCTAATCATTTTATACAAAATTTATGCAACCTTAAGGTAACGAGATAAAGGCAGAAGCTGGTCTTTGATATATTCACTGTATTTAAGGATATGTCTTATTTGAATAATAACAATCGGGGACGATAAATTGATGTTAGCACCTTCATTATAATATCATATTCTTAAATTTGTCCGTCACCTTGGCTAAATGGTCAGTGAACTTGCCTTCGGTTCAGAGGGACGCAGGTTCGATTCCCGGCCGGGTCGAGGGTTTTAAGTATTTACGGTTAATTCCTCTGGTCCTCTGAGAGGAGAATTGGGTGCCTGTGTTCTTCTTAGCACACTTCTATTCATCTGCATACAATACTCTACACTGATAATCACCTCAGAAGCAGTGAATACATCCCTCCACCTAGGAATAGCATCAGGAAGGGCATCCAGCAGTAAAATCGACCCAGATTCATATCATGTTCCTACCCCAGTAAATTGAGAAAAAGGCCAGGAAGAATAAGGTATTCGCTGAAATCTGATTTATGTTTTACTTCGTAATGCTTCTTTATTGTATGATTCATAATAAAGTACTATTTCCACGCCTATACTACGTCTTCTTCTTCTCAACATTTTCTAATTACTTGGTGTCAGCATCTAATGAAGTCCAGTTTTTCGGCCGGATATCTTTCCTGGCGCCAACCCTCTGAAGTGAAGTATTCACTACTGCGCGTTCCTGTGGTGGTTGTTTGTAAATCAGGATGCCTGCTGTGTTAAGACGAACACATACACCCAGCCTCCGAGCCAGATGAATTAATAAGTCGTGGCTTATATTCCAGACCCTGCTAGGGATGAACGCGGGGTCATATAAGCCGAAAGCCACTACGCTGATCATAGAGCAAGGAGCCGGACTGTTTGTATACTTGTTCCTCTTCTTTGTTCCTCCTGATGGCGGAGTCCGCTACATGAATTCGTGGTCTCCATTTAGTAGTCCTGGACCATGTCGGGGTGGGGACTGACGCTCTTCAGATCTTTGTGAAGGGTATCGGCCCATCGCTGTTTTGGTCTCCTGTCGGCGACTTTTTTAACATGTAACCCGTCGCGATCGAGTCGGCCTCTGTCCTTACTACATGTCCATACCATTGTAGACGACTCTCGCGCATTTTGTCTTCAATCGGTGCAACGACAAATCTCTTCCTGATGGATTCACTGCAGATGCGATCCAGTTTATTGACGCCAGCTGTTCACGTCAGCATTTTAGTCTCCATGACGCCTATTCGACTCTCAGTCTGAGTCGTAGTCGGCCAACATTCGCAAGCGTACAGTGCGACAAGTCGGATGACAGTACGACATTGCGATTGTCTTTCATTCTCCGGTCGCAAGTAACACTAAATATTGTACGTTATTTCCTGCAACTGTGCATAGGAATAAATTGTTCCGATGAAAATTATACAGTAACTTTCTCGCTACGCAGGAGATACCGTTTGACACACATATACGGGCTGGAACGCACTGTCGCCTTACAACCGGCGTGGCCGGAAAACTATCATTCGACTCGGGGAACGAAGATCAATGGGCACAGACTTGTGGCGAAACGAGAGCGAAAGCTACCAATGGCTGTTTGCTTTTGACAACGATACTGTGGTGGTAGTGGTGATTATTGTTTTAAGAGGAATTACAGCTGAGCAACCATCCTCTATTAACATTAATCAGAGGGGGAAATGGAAGGGTGTCCGACATTTCGAAAAATTGAAGTATCAGCAAGGGAAAGACAAGGGCCACAAAAGGCGTGAGAATGAAATACTGTCTAGGCTCGTAACCTAATACCGTTGGGGCGGAAAAGAACAAGAGTTGACCAAGAGATGTCGGATAGGATAGATGAAAGTGAGGAGACTGACACAAGTAACTGGAAGCAATGCAGGACTCAGCTAAGGGCCCCGTGGCTACCAACCCACGCTCCCAAGTTAAGAGCCCCTCTTACGACAGGCAACAACGATAGTTTAACGCACCGGAAGCCAAAGACACAGAGTTGTTCAGTTTCACCGTTTTGAGCAGGGATCGAACGTAGTATCTTGGAGCAGGAGGCTGTAATATTAATAAATAGAAAGGAATAAAATAAATAAATAAATAAATAAATAAATAAAACGATTAACTGAAATGCCCGTAATTTGGGCGCCAAGGTTCACCAAAATGGATCCCTCAAATTTTGATAGAACTCTCTCACCCAGGGCGTGAACATAAAGCTGCGTATTGGTTCATCTACTACGAGCCTTACCTAACCCTCGGAAAACCATCAAACAGGTACAAACTGCGCCTAGGTTCGCCAATAATTTCTCCACTGATTCTCAAATAACTATAGTATGACTTGTATCAGTGCATGAGCACTTCATTTTTGCACACTCGAAACATTAACAACTGCTGGGAGGCTCACTACATACATGAAATAATCCAGTAATAAAACAGTGGTCCGCCTCTGCGGTGTAGTGGTTAGCGTGATTAGCTGCCACCCCCGGAGGCCCGGGTTCGATTCCCGGCTCTGCCACGAAATTTGAAAAGTGGTACGAGGGCTGGAACGGGGTCCACTCAGCCTCGGGAGGTCAACTGAGTAGAGGTGGGTTCGATTTCCACCTCAGCCATCCTGGAAGTGGTTTTCCGTGGTTTCCCACTTCTTCTCCAGGCGAATGCCGGGATGGTCCCTAACTTAAGGCCACGGCCGCTTCTTTCCCTCTTCCTCGCCTATCCCTTCCAATCTTCCCATCCCTCCAGAAGGCCCCTGTTCAGCATAGCAGGTGAGGCCGCCTGGGCGAGGTACTGGTCATACTCCCCAGTTGTATCCCCGACCAAGAGTCTGAAGCTCCAGGACACTGCCCTTGAGGCGGTAGAGGTGGGATCCCTCGCTAAGTCCGAGGGAAAAACCGAACCTGGAGGGTAAACAGATGATGATGATGATGAATAAAACAGTGAGGACTATACCACCATTTGTAGTGAACCCGATGACCAATAGTGACAATGTATAAATATATTGCCCTGCACTGCTTTTGTGTATCAACACATACTTTGATACTGTACCTCTTTACGCACTGACTCTGACACTCGGTTTAAAGATACGTTCGCTTGCGCAAACACATGCTGTTGGTCTATACCTTGATACCAGGCTCCGAGCTGCCTCTGTGGATCCGTGGTAGAGTGTCGGCCTCCGGATCCCAAGATAGCGGGTTCAAGAAGTAGTCGGATTTTTTAAGGGCTGAAAAAAGTCCACTCGACACTCCGTGTCGTACGATGTCGGCATGTAAAAGATCTCTGGTGATATATTTGGTATTTACCCGACAAAATTAATTACATCTCAGCCATAGACGCCCAAGAGAGATCCGGTTTACTCTGTCTGCCATCTAGTGGGCCTAGAGTAAAACGGAACGTCGAAATTGACGAGCAGACAGCCAGATGGCGTCAACTCGAAATGTCTGCACACGATAGCTGAGGCCATACGATTATTATTATTATTATTATTATTATTATTATTATTATTATTATTATTATTATTATTATTATTATTATTATTATTATTACCAGGCTACAGATTATTGAAAGTGACGATGGGGCATAGAAGACCAATGATATGTCCCATAACAGTACACTAGCACACAAGTAAGCTACAACACTGCTCCGTTCGTAACTTTGTAAATAGTAAAATTTTTCGCTTAACCGCGTCCTTCACACGCATATATAGTCTTCCTCCTCCCCCTACTCCCTCCGTCGCGAAATGTCCCAGCTCGTTCGGGCGTGTCTCTCCAATCATGAGCGAGAGATCACTCGGCTTAGATATTAACGTTGCGGTCTAACGACCACACCCTAAAAGGGGCCCTCAGGGCGCTTAACTTGGGAGCGTGGGTTAATAACCATGAGTTCTGGCATTGCTTCCACTTACCTGTGCCATCCGCCTCACTTTCATCTATCCTATCCGACCTCCCTAGATCAACCCTTGTACTTTTTCAATACCGATTTTATTAGGTGTTAAGGCCCAGAGAGTCTTTTATCTTTACGTACATCGTGACCCTTGTCTTTCATTTTTCGAAGTGTCGGAACTTTTCAATTCTTTGATCTCTGGTCAGTGATAATGCAGGATGGTTGCCCAGTTGTACTTCCTCTTGAAATTATAATCTACCGGGCGAGTTGGCTGTGCGGTTAGGAGCGCGCAGCTGTGAGCTCGCACCCGGGAGATAGTGGGTTCGAACCTCACTGTCGGCAGCCCTGAAGATGGTTTTCCGTGGTTTCCCACTTTCACATCAGGCAAATGCTGGGCTGTACCTTAATTAAGGCCACGGCCGCTTCCTTCCCATTCCTAGGCCTTCCCTGTCCCATCGACGCCACAAGACCTATCTGTGTCGGTGCGACGTAAAGAAACTAGCAAAAGAAAATATAAATATAATTACCATCACAACCACCTCACAGCTTAAATTAGGTTATGTAACAACTCTTCTGTAATAAATTTGTATTCCAGGGTTATTAGCATTCCCACACACACTGTATTTTGATATTTGCACCACTAATAATAGTCATATGAATTCTTTATCGGATACTTCAGTTTTAGACGAACATAATCCCTGCTCCTACATAGTAAAAATTTTGACCAAGAAATGGCGTGATCATTTGGTTATTCTTTACACATACGCATATTGTCAACACTTTATCTTTACTACTACTACACAAATTGCATTCATATATTTACTTTGTTTCTTTTAACTACACAGAAATATTTCATGGATGCTGTGATATTTAAAATTATTAGTATTTCCTCACTAGCATAGAAATCTATACAAGTTACAACAGAATAGTTAATACCAATACTTCTGTGCAGCAGAACATTGTTAATTATCTTGTATAGTTGCAAGGTACAAGAGTACATGAAAGCTTTGTACAAGAATTCTACTAACAACTATTAGTAACACCACAATACATCATACTTTTGTACAATAGGGCCCTTGTTTGTGTTCGCTGTTGGTTTGTTCTGTATCATTCATGTTGCCCCATCACTCTCACCTGAGATATGATCTTTTGTGCTTCAGATGGCACTTTACTCCTTTTACTGAGCGTTAAAGTACGGGCACGTTCGATGTAAGGCAGCGCTCTCATTTGCAAGGAGTTGCATATTCATGGCACTACCTCACCTGATGGTCAGAACTGCGTCGACATGCCATCAAACTTTGTATCCTGCTCAGCATATTGCTACTTGTAAGCGATAACTCTGGACATTAATTTTGTAAACAAATATTCTGATTCGTGAATTTATGTACTGTATCTCTTGAGAGATGAAGAGACGTCAGGGGAGGGGACAACTCATTTAATCACCATCATGTCAAAGAAGATCATAAAAACTATTAGTTTTATTACTGCTATTCATTCATTAATTTCGTTTCGGTCAGCTATAGATCACGTCATTTCAATTGTCCCCATCGTCAGGCTTTAAAATTAGCTCGTTACTGCTGGATTCATTCTCAGTGTTGTTCTTCTCTCTCCTCAGTTCACGAAGTTTTTACTCTTTTTAGCTACCGTACTTGTTTAACGCACTAACACATCGAAGATTTTCAGTGACGGAGGGATGGGAAAGGGCTAGGATTGGGAAGACAGCGGCTCTGGCTTTAATTAAGGTACGAACCCAGCATTTTCCTGGTGTGAAAATGCTTTTTTTGCTATTTGCTTTACGTCGCACCGACACTGGTAGGTCTTATGGCGACGATGGGAGAAGACAGGCCTAGAAATGGGAAGGAAGCGGCCGTGGCCTTAATTAAAGTACAGCCGCAGCATTTGCCTGGTGTGAAAATGGGAAACCACGGAAAGCCATCTTCAGGATTGGGGACGGAGAGATTCGAACCCACTATCTATTTAATGCAAGGGCACAGCTGTGCCACCCGAAGCGCACGGCCAACTCGCTCGGTCAGTCCACAGTGTTTCCTAGTTTTGGCTCTGGATTTTCTTGGAATTCCTAATGTGCTTGAAGTTTCTTCTTAGGTGGGTCGTATTCCTGGATGTTTTTATGTGTGTTCCTCACTTTTTTCCAGACCTCTCCTCTCCTCAGTGAACCAGGATTCCTTGACATTCTTGTCCTGAAAGTATGTGAAGAACAGGTTGGTCACTCTTGCGGGGTTTCTTCGTGTAATGTGCCCATCCTTCTTTTCCTAATCGTGTCACTTATCTTTTCCATGAATAGGCTGGTTTATGGTTTTATTCTATTCTGTATTCACCGTTGTCTTTGATTGGGTCCAAGATATTTCTCATAATCTTGCATTTTTTATATTTGTCTTTCTTTCTGTCTTTCTTTGGCCTCCAGTTTCGTGATTATGCCTTTCTTATTCCTTGCGAGGCATTCTGCTGCTTATAGTGTACTAGTTGTTGTGTACCTGTCGTTGATTTATTAGTTTTTGTAATTGTAGTAATAGTGCCATTACCCTCCATAGCTCAGGCGGCAGCGCGCCGGACTCTCACCGCTGGATACCGTGGTTCAAATCCCGGTCACTCTATGTGAGATTTGTGCTGGACAAAGCGGAGGCGGGACAGGCTTTTCTCCGGGTCATCTTTCATTCCAGCAACACTCTCCACTATAATTTCAATCGTCTGTCAGTCATTAATCATTGTCCCAGAGGCGTGCGGCAGCCCTCGGCAGCCGGCACAATTCCTATCCTCGCTGCAAGTTTTAGGTTTTAGGTTTTCTCTTTCATTTTCAGTAGTAGTGCCATTCAAAAGATGTAAGTGGCGGCAAAAGAAACACAGTGCCGGTGTGAGTGGCTCAGACTGTTGAGCGCTGGCCTTCTGACCCCACCTTGGCACGTTCGATACTGGCTCAGTCCGGTGGTATTTGAAGGTGTTCGAATACATCAGCCTCGTATCAGTAGATTTATTGGCACGTAAAAGAACTTTGCGGGACAAAATTCCGGCACTTCGGCATCTCCGAAAACCGTAAAAGTAGTTAGTGGAACGTAAAGCAAATAACATTATTATTATTAAGAAACATAGCACACGTCCACTAACAATAGCTAGTCATTGTTATTATTGTCAATATGTGTTAGAGGCTTGCGACTCTCTAGGTCATCGCGTTTTGTTTCCGTCCGGCTCGATGATAGCAAGGCATTCGAGGTCTAGGTCTTTAACGCCCCATCCTTTCACATTTCTGTTTTCTTTTTCCGTCATTCTTCGAGTGATCGCTTCATCGCGTTTTTCTCCTCATTGCGTTCTTGATAAATAGGGGCAAATGGCCATATGGTTTTGCAGCTTGTATCTTTTCCTACTTCGACGGGTTGTTTCTTGTGTATCTCGAATCGGAAGTTCAATCACAACAACAACCACCGCCATCATTACTTCGTTCATGCCCATGGTGACTGAAAAATATATCCAAGTCAGGGATGCTCCCGTTGGACTTAGCAATAGAAAGACAAATTCGTGAACATTTCTGCAACTATACCTCGTAGGCAAAAAATGTACCAAATACAGAAGATTAGAAATTGGGTTTTATATCATTTGTTATGTATACATTTTAAATAGAACTGATATTTCCGGATATACTAGCGGAATTGAAAATTGTTTCACCACGAATCACTCCTCGTACGTAACCCAAATTTTGTGCCGATGATCATCAAGTAACACGTATGATCAGTGTTCGTCCCTTTCGAAAATGATCCATCCGAGGTAACGGCCAATTTTATTAAGAGGTGTGACTGCTTCAATCATGGATAGACTCTCTCGTTCGTGATGGCATTGAATCAAGAAGTCTTCGAATGACATCTTGAGTAAATTCTCCTCATGCCTGAAGCACATTCCGCGCCAGTTCTCGAAGATTTGTGGCTGAAGGCTGATAAGATAACAGACGCCTTGCTATGGCATCCCATACATGATTTATGGCAGACAAATTCAGTGAACGGACGGGCCACTATAGGATCCGTATATCCCTTAAGGTCCTTTGGTCTGATTTACAATGTGTGCTCGTGCATTACCGTACTGGAACATGCCACTTGGTATGGTGGTCATTAAGGGCATGCCATCTTCCACATACTGGCGGGTAGTCAGTAATTGTTTCCTGGACAACTACCAAATCAGTCCTGGTGCCATATGCAATTGCTCTTCACACCTTAACCCCAGGGGTTGGAGAAGTATGCCTCTCAAGAATTAGATATGAATTCGCTTTATCTCAGTTCTTCTGCGAACATGCTGTTGTCGATCTGACAACCCAAGACAAAAGCCAGACTTATCACCAAGTACCACAGAATGCCGCTCATCAATACAGTTTTCTCTGGCTCTACACAATGAAAGTCTCCAAATTTGTGATATGACGTCAAAGGTACACACTGCATGGAAAGTCATGATCTCAACCCAGCTTCAAGCAACCTGTTTCGTGGCGATACTGCCTGTAACTGTTCTCGTTCGCATATTCGTCAGAGCCATTCCTATTCTGATGGCCTTCTCTTGTTGTGGTCTGTCTGGAAATACCTGTTCCTGGTCTTCTTGCTACATTATTCTCTCGATTCCATCTCCTGCAGTCATTCCACTACTGAATTATCAGTTTGTGTGATGCTCGCATGTCACTCATGCTAATTATGCGACCCTTATCAAAATCAGAGAGTTGGCTTTAATTTCGTTATGGACGTCGTAATGTAATCTTCAGTCTACCTGAAACATCACTTTAATATTTTTATAATCATCAGCAGCAGCTGCAGCATCACTTATTCACATCATCTTTAGCTAATATGAATGGCTGAAGTATTACCGCAAATATGCTTCTGCGTATAATAGTGAAATTGTAATCAGAACATATCTTGGCGTAGAAGTTACATATAAGATATTTCGTAACATTACGTAATTCACGGTGTAACATTTCCCATTTCCGCTAGAGCATTGGGAATTTTGTGAAGTAATATTAATAATCGTGAATATATTCGTTATTATTCTTCATAAGGTAAACACGCATGGAATATGATCGAAATATACATTGTCTTTCCTTCTGCGAAAACTGCTGTGTGAAATATTTCAGCTTGGAACTTTGGTCGGCAAGGTTCTGTCATCTATGATTCAGCATTGTGTGAATAATTTCAAAGAATTCTTGCTGTTAATAGCCTCCGTGGCTCAGACTGCATAGCGCCGGACTCTCGCATCTGGGTTCCATTGTTCAAATCCCTGTCACTCCATGTGGTGGCCAAGCGGAGGCGGGACATATTTTTCTCCAGGTACTTTGGTTTACCCTGTCATCATTCATTACAGCGACACTCTCCAGTATCATTTCATTTTATCTGTCAGTTATTAACCCAGATAAGACTGAAATATTTTTTGTTAGCATGTACTTTATTTTTCCAACAAAATACTCAAAAAGCATTCAAAAGAACACAGTGAACTTGGTTTCACCTTTTTCTGTCCAAAGGTTTTTGAAAACCACCTGATCGTTCTGTAAGGACGTCAGCCTAGTAATTATGTTCTGAACTGTTTGCGGAAAGAACAGCAGTTGTGTATTTAGATGTGATTGACTCAGGTTCTAGTCTAATACTGAATAAAACTTGAAACCTGGAGGAATACCCCACATTTCACACATAGTCGTCGTTTACTTCATACAGTGGCAGCAGCATGCTTGCTGCTTTTTCTCCGTAACTGTATTTGTAAGGAAATCTGCTTCAAAATGTCCCATCATATCATACCTGGGATCAATTCTTTAGATGACCTTCCTCTGGTCGAACTTACCTGGCGATTTATTCTAGGATCGATGTTGCAATCCGTCGTCGAAATGCTAAATAGTCTAGCCTACCTCCATCAGCTGGGCGGAGTTGCCAAGCATAGAGTACTGGTACATCAATGCATTGTGCAATTATGGGACAGTACAATTTCTTTCCTCTGATTGACACCCAATAGGGAGAAATGTAATCAGTACCACTCAATGAACGATATTACATGGCCCTTATTTTAGAATGTGTTATGTAGGCAAGGTAAATATGTGCGAATTCATTCAATACTTCAAAAACATATCGTCCCTTAAGAAGCAACACCGCGTATCTGACAATGCTCTTCTTATCCATTATGTTCCTTAGGACTGGTCACGCCTCTCAGCCACATATGGGTATGCAGTCCATCAAAACAATTTTCCTTGAGTTCATTTTCCTATGCGCGTGTGTAAAGGAAAATGAACCTTACTGTACCGTTCTGTAGGAACGTATGTTAGCATGATATAACACCCTTCTAGAGTATGGTGTCTTTAAGGTTCCTTTATTCTTTACAGAAGCGCATAGGATAATGAACTCAACGAATATTGTTCTGATGGACTGCATATCAATATGTCTCCCGAAGGGCGTAACCAGACTTAAGAAAAATATTGGACAGGAACAGCATTGTCAGATACGCGGTATTGTTTCTTAAAGGAAGATATACAGTAAATTAATATTTTTGAATCTCTTCACACTTCCTTCTGGAAGGACGTCAGCCTTATCTGGGTTCATTGCCTCAGAGAAGTGCGACAGGCTTCGGCAGCCAGCACAATTCCTATCCTCGCCGCTAGATGGGGTTTCATTCATTCCATTCCTGAACCGGTCGAATTACTGGAAAGAGGCTGAGGATTTTGATTTTCACTTTTCTTGCTCTTAATGAAATATGTGCTGCGGGTCAGTATTTCTCCCACAATGTTATCACATAGCTTTTTTCGCAGGCGCAGCGACCATATATCACACAATTTTTAGTATGCATGTACGGCTTTGCTGTACAGTTAATATACGGAGAAATTTGACGTATCCATTTTGTATCACGTAATATTGTTACGTAAATGTACACTAAACACATAATATTGAGCTTACTGCAGAACCCGACTATCCTTCATTTAAATACCAAGTTTCAAGAAATTATGTTAAGCCATCTCCCCGTGATATCGTAACAAACAGACAGATGAAATGAAATGGCGTATGGCTTTTAGTGCCGGGAGTGTCCGAGGACATGTTCGGCTCGCCAGATGCAGGTCTTTCTATTTGACTTCCGTACGAGACCTGCGCGTCGCGATGAGGATGAAATAATGATGAAGACGACACATACACCCAGCGAAATTAACCAATTATGGTTAAAGTTCCCGACCCTTCCTGGAATCGAAACCGGGACCCCTGTGACCAAAGGCCAGCACGCTTACCATTTAGCCATGGAGCCGGACAACAAACAGATTAAGTAGAACTAACCTACTCTCGACAGTTCTTTATGTAATCCGAGACCAAAAAAATGAAGGATATGGCAAAAATTTGAAATGTACAGACAAAATTATAATGTTATTTACGATGTATATAGACAATTCTTCTTCTTCTTCTTCTTCTTCTTCTTATTATTATTATTATTATTATTATTATTATTATTATTATTATTATTATACACCCTACATGATCCTCTGTCGCTGGCTTCCGTGATCTGGGGAAGTTTTTCACGTAAGACACTTTTTGTAAGCACCGTCCGTTTTGTTCTCCGCAAACCAAAAGATTGCTTCTCCGAGTTGATAGCCTGTGTTAAGCTAAGAAGCAAGACATTGTTCCTATTATCTTGAGATAGTAACAAAAGGCTGTGGCCTCATTCCCTTTGGCTGGAGTTTGAATACAGACCAAGGTCCGCTTATCACCACAGCTATTATCGCTTGCAGATTGGAGATCCCCCAGAATGAAGGGTTGACTGAATAAAAACGAGCAATAAACAAACTAATTTAGCGAACTGTATTCACAGGCTGCAGGCAATTCTGGAGGGGGGGGGGGGGAACCAAACCTTTCATAAGTTGGAGCTTTTGTACAGCCATTTCAATAGACAGCCATCATTTGCAGAAGAATGCACAGAGATGAAATATTTAACAGGAAACAGCTATACGCAATGAGGGAAAGGTATTAATTTAATAGGAAGCATTCTCGTTACTGCTCTTAGTGTAGGGGTAAAGTTCACCATTCTGAAATCCGAAATAGCTTCAGATAAAATGGACTGGAAGGGTAAGAATTACAATGTACAAAAAATCTGTGGCCATTCAGACTCGTGCCAACAATCCAAGTATTCGGGACTCCATAAGTCTGAATTCCAAGTTTGTACATTATCCACATAGTCTTGCGAATTTTGTAACGTTTCGACAGCTAGACCTGAATTAGCTTCATTATTAAGGTATGACTGAGTAATGAAGATGAAGGAATTCGAGCCATCAAAGGCTGAAGGAATCTATAGGTCTTATACACAGATGATGGTAAGCTTCCGACGTTTCATAAATTGGGATCATTAAAGTATAAGACGGAATAATATTGCGTAGACGTTCCTTAACTATGTATTACTGAGCTTAAGGAACGCTGTAGCACACGAAATATACCTCTTAAACGGGTTATTGACAGACACTAGATATTCCTGAACGTGAGAATTATATACATATGCAGGCTTAATTAGGTTAAGCGTTTTATCCTTTTATATTAAAATTTACCGGGCGAGTTGGTCGTGCGGTTAGAGGCGCGCAGCTGTGAGTTTGCATCCAGGAGATTGTGGGTTCGAATCCCACTGTCGGCAGCCCTGAAAATTGTTTTTCCATGGTTTCCCATTTTCACACCATACAAATGCTGGGGTTGTACCTTAATTAAAGCCACGGTCGCTTCCTTCACACTCCTAGCCCTTTCCTGTCCCTTCGTCACCATAAGACCTATCTGTGTCTGTGCAACATAAAACAAATTGTTAAAAAAAAATTAAAAATTTTGTTCAGTGAATCAACAAGTTTAGTCTTTACTCAGTGGATGCTAGTTGATTCTGTGCTGTACGAGTTTCTATAGGCTCTATAACTGTAAGCTTGCATTTGGTGAGTGGTAGGTTCGAACCCAAGCTCCAGTATCCATGCAGAGAGTTCTAAGTGGTTTCCCATTCTTACGCTAGGCTAAGGCTGGGGTTGTACTTTAATTAAGGCCAGGGTCGCTTCCTACCCGGTCCTTATACCATAGTGATGATACTAAAAGGACGTGGAAGTCGAATAAGGATGTGCAAGCAGAGAATTAACGGGCAGCGATTTCTATTTGAGAAACCACTCAGCAGCTCATCTGCATCAGGCAGTGCATCTTTTCAGTTCTCTAAGTATCTTTGTGAAATGATGGCTTCATCAAATATTTTTGTATAAAGTAGAGGTACTTAGTTTCTGAAAGTTCTTAGAGAAATACACGACTTATCGCATTCCCTCTCAGTCCACGTTAAGAAAGAATTATCCACTTCCTGTTGCGATGTTACAATGAACAAATGAAACCACTTACGTAGATGTTAGACGTGTGGCAAATGTTATTGTAGGCACCCTTAACCATGACCAGCCTGAAGAAACATTCCTGTTGACGTGTGAGGTGTTGGATAAGGTGAACAACTCCTCTATCGCTGTTGTTATCGACACTGCAATTAATTTGTTGTGACCAGGTAAAGTACAACTAGAGAATGTACACATCTTCGTAACGGACGCTGATCTGTACATGAAAAAAAAACAGCGCAAGGTCCTCAGATTCTGTATCCAAACATGGTGCATGTAACATGTCTTGTTGACGTCAGGAAGGGCATCCGGCCGTAAAACTGGACAAACCGTAACCAAGTGCGACCCGAGTTAATTAGATAAAGACAAGGAAAGCAAATTTGTGTTACGCAGACATAACATAAAACTCTTGAAAATCAAAATTCGTGATTTTTTATAAGATAGGGCCTACTCATTCCCTTTAGTAGGGATAGAAATTGTAAAAACATGCAATTGAATACAGGAATGATATAAAAGTACGAATACTATAATTATGTTGATTTTATCAAGAATCTCACTGACTTGGTTTCTTAAAATGACGTCTCAACATCGCAAGCCGAGCTGAGTAGCTCAGACGGTACATCGCTGACTTTCTGAGCCCAATTTGACAGATTCGATCGTGGATCAGTCTGGTGGTACTTGAAAGTGCTCAAATACGTCAGCCTAGTGTCGGTAGATTTACTGGCATTTAAAAGAGTTCCTGTGAGACAAACTTTCGGCAGATTGGCGTCTCCGAAAACCAAAAAAGTAGTTAGTGGGACGTAAAAACATTATTATTCAACATCGAAGCACTTGAACAACCACATCTTAAAAGTTTCTGACATGACGCCGAATATCTTAAACACTGTACTGCCTGAGTGAAGTATATCCTCGTTTTTTAGTGGGAGGGTTAAATTATTCCTCGTCCTTCCAAGAGAAAGAAAGAAAGAAAGAAAGAAAGAAAGAAAGAAAGAAAGAAAGAAGCATTTCGCTGTGATAGCGGAAACCTTTGTTTAAGAAGCTGGCAGCATCGATCAGGGCGTAGCGGCTGCACTAATGAAACAAGAAAACTTAATTTGTCTTAAGTCTGCCACTTGCAATAGCTTCTCCAGTAAATGTATTACGATCGAACGAGGGTTCCATTAGTAGGCGGTGACTACTGCTCCGACCTAACACTGTTATCTGTTATGTTTCATGTAGCGGGCTGTCAATTCAAGTACTTGAGCATGTTACACTTAGTGTGCTATACGTTTCAAATGGTAAATAAATGATCTTTTTGGAGCTTTTTCTTTCGTGTGATTGCAGTCATCTTCAGCAACTAGAAACACTCGATGTCTTTTTATCAGCATTGCAAGTAGAGAATGTGTGTTGTGATTGTATATTCCATGGGACATGAACTGTGTCTATTCATATCTGTAGGGAGTGACTAGCCGAAGCGGTTAATACATGCTAGGTTCGCCTGAAAGACGTTGGTTCGACATGTCCCTGAGGTTCATTCAGCCTACACCAGAAATGAGGACCAGATGAGTTCCTGGGGGGCAAGGGTGGCCGGGCGTAGAGCTAACCTCTCTATTACACATGTGTTGGGTTTACAGATTGTGAAATACTTTACCTTCCACTCCTCCATGACCTGTACGGAGATAGCTTTGCTTTTTCTTTCTATGTGTGGGGTAGAGGCCAGTGTGGAAAATTTTACCGATAGAGATGGATACACGGTATGAGTCTTGCAGCTATAAGCTGACGTCCGGGAGTAGAGGCGGTTCGAACTCCACTGTCGGCAAACATGAAGACGATTTTCTGCAGTTGCAAATGCTGTTGAAGGCAACGAACCCTACTTTTCGAGTCGAAGCCCTTTCCTATCTAATCGTCACCGAATACCTTAGGACGTCACTGCGACGTTAAACAAATAACAAAAATGGGGAAAAAGGAAGAGTATGGAAAATTTCCGTGCATGTATCTTCTGTCTGGGAGGTAATTTTTAAATATTCTAGTGCTCTGATGTATTATACGCGCCTCTCTTGATATTTTAACCAGTTTGTGTGAGGTTTAATGTTGGGCATTCACTACCTTTAAGTTAAGAAACATGAGGTAAAATATACATCGTTTCTAGGATAAACTCTGCTAAGAAGTCTGTTTTTTTTTTTTTTGTTATTGAGGGGAGATCTTACTTAAATGTATATGTTTTGTAACATTAGTCCATTTTTCACGGAACTCCAATAGTTTATTAATATGGGTCTAATAAAGAAAATATTTATTTCCTAAGCAGAGAAAATATTTCAGAAATTATGGTACTTTTAAAAGCTATTTAGTTCATTTTCAAAATGCCCCAGGTGCTATAAGTTCTGTTTTCTTCTTCTTCTTCTTCTTCTTATTATTATTATTATTATTATTATTATTATGTTGGTTTTGTATATTAGATAAGTTAAAGGAATAAATTGTAGTCTTATTTCTATTTCTGGTTTCAGTATAATTCTTGTACGTTAAACAACAAGTTCATTAATATGTGGTACTGAATCATAAAAACTCGATCTTTTTCGTAATATACGCAAGATATTTCTGAATGTTAACAGCTATTATTCAAATGGGTACTACAAATTATGAATGATGTATCGGTGCACATGTGAGTGTGTGTGAAAAATGTTAAGACAGTCATATTAGAACTGTCCGCAGGAAGCATTTTTGAATTCTAGAAAGAATTACTTTCGAGTACTCTACTCTGAAAGGAGGCCACAGATTAACATTAATTTCTGATTTAATATGAAGATACTGAAAGTAGGTGTCTTCTCGTCTCATCTTTTTTCAATGTCCGAACGATTAGTTGTAATACTATCGTATTTAAGCAAGTTAAAACATATATTAAACTATCAACACACCGAGCTCGATAGCTGCAGTCGTTTAAGTGCGGCCAGTATCCAGTATTCGGGAGATAGCAGGTTCGAACCCCACTATCTGCAGCCCTGAAGATGGTTTTTCGTGGTTTCCCATGTTCACACCAGCCAAATGCTGGAGCTGTACCTTAATTAAGGCCACGGCCACTTTCTTCCCACTCCTAGCCCTTTCATGTCCCATCGTCGCCATAAGAATTATCTGTGTCGGTGCGACGTAAAGCAACTAGCAAAAAAACTATCAACAATTCATATATTATATACGGTTCAGTCGAGGTCAATCTGTTACTTCGGGAATAGAGATCCAGTGACTAACCGACAGTACCACCGAGGTCGGCTACACACCATTATGTGGAAATGAAGAAAGGAATAAAAGATCAAAAGTGTTGGAGAGCATGCTGGACAACTATCCTGTCTTAAGATACTAGTGGATGGATGATTCGAATAACATTCTCTGAATTAACGTGTGTAGGTTGAGTGAAGTGGTTTTGGAGCAGCCGCACTTCACCGCGAATCATTCTCAAGGCAGATGCCTAAAAAATCACTGGACTACGGGTTAAATATATCACCTTTTAATTCTGTCATAATATGCGAGTTCCATATGCAGTCTTTGGAATAGTCAGTATATATATTAGAAACAGTGTTATCAACTTAAAATATGTTAGAATTTTCTAATTTTATTAACTTTGAAATTTTAAAATCATCACTGATACAGGACCTTGTTACGCACGTACAGGAGTAAAGTTTTCTCCAACAACACACAGCAGTCAATAGCCCAGCTGATTGGTGTGTTGTCAATTATTGTGTTAAGAGATTAGAAAGCTACATGTAATAATATAGAGTCCAAAGCATACGATCATTCTTAAGAAGCACAACTTGTATCTATGACTGCACCGACAGAGTTGGTTACGTAGCAAGGATTGTGCAATTGTAGGTTCACGTTCAGGAGTTGGAGAATTCAGACCTCACTAGCGGTATCCCTCATTATGTTTTTTGTGGTTTACCATTGTCGCCAGGCAATACTTTAATTTTTCTTTTTTGTTATTTGCTTTACGTCACACCGACACAGATAGGTCTTATGGCGACGATGGGATAGGAAAGGCCTAGGAATGAGAAGTCAGTGGCCGTGGCCTTAATTAAGGTACAGCCCCAGGATTTGCCAGGTGTGAAAATGGGAAACCACGGAAAACCATCTTCAGGGCTGCCGACAGTGGGGTTCGAACCCACTATCTCCCGATTACTGGATACTGGCCGCAATTAAGCGACTGCAGCTATCGAGCACGGTAATACCTTAATTAAGGCCATGGCTGCCATCTCTCAAGTACTAGCCATTTCCCATTTTGGTGTGCGGCAAACCTATATTAGTTAGTGAGATAAATACCAAAAAAATGGTCTATAAAATGCCAAACTATCCTAAAAAAACCAAAAATATACGCATTGTTAATAATAATAAGAAGAATACTTGAAACAATAATATACCAGTCATATTTATTTCGTACGCAGTTATTATTAGAAATAAAATAACTAATAATTTGTAGACCGTAATTATTTGTAAACTATCTGAAAAGAAAAAAGATGATTAGTTATTGATGTCTCTACATCTCCTTTACTACTTTTATGGTTTCTGAAGGTGCTGAGGTGCTGGAATTTTATCCCAAATGAATTTCGTTACGTGTCTGTAGATCTGTTGACACAAGACTGGCGTACGTGAGTACCTTGAAATACCACCGGACTGAGCTGGGATCGAACCCACCAACTTGCGCTCAGAACGCCAGCGCTCTACCGTCTATAAAGTAATCAAACGTGTTACCGGCTAAATACATATCAAAATGTTTATCTGCGTGAATTTCAATATTTACCTCATTCTGCCTTGCAGTAGATGGTGATCAAAGATAGGCTTTCGAATGCAAAAGAACATTGATATTGATTGTCAGCATCTTCTTGTTCACTGAAAAGCCTCTAACTTACTGATGTTGGAGTACTCTGACTTATTCAGATCTCCGATTATATTTATGTGTGGTGATTACCTGCTCGGCGTAAATGCTTGTAAATGACCACATAATAACGCAGAACAAAGACAAATGACTTAAAAGTAGCATAGTAATAAAGTAAATAGCTGAAAATGACAAAATAATGAAGCAAGACTGAATTACCTCAAATTAAAAAGTAATTAACTGAATAAATACACTTTTCTGTCTTTTAGGGTAACCATAAAAGTGTTCATGTATCTTAGCAACGTCTAGGATCGCCGATTGAAATCTGACGTCAAAATCTTGGCCTTGCATCACCACCTTCGTTCAGTTTTCAAATTGAGTTCGGCAGTAATAAAGAGCCATTGTTTAATGCAGTGATTCAGCATATAATACGTCTTGGAGAAAAGTTGCATAAGATTTTGTTTTGAATTGTTTAGAAAGTGCAGAAAGGAGGCGTAATGCGTTAAGTGTTCCTCCCTCTCCCCTTTCTGACAATGGGTAGAGACACTCCTAAATCCTTTATACAGTAGATCAGGAGTTGGTTCCTACTCCCACCTTTGATTCACATTCAATGAAGCGTTGATAAAAGACATGAAATGCGTAATTTATTGATTTCCTGTTACGGAGCTGCTCCCCTGAGCTCGGCTTTGTGTACAGCTTTAGCTCCGCCTCCACCACTTTATGACTAACACACAGCGCTTCAACACGTCGTCTCTCGAGGAATGGACACGTTACCTCAAGATTTTCCAACATATTTAACCTCAGCTTGTGTTTTCAGGGAGAGAGAATCTAGTGCAGCTTTTAGTTTCTCTCCTGCTCTTCCCCATTAGTGCATTCCTTCTACCCCTCACTTTCTCTTATCCTCCCTGTACTTTTCTTGTTTCTTCGTCTTCTTTCTCAATTCCCATTATTCTTCTACCAAACAAGTTGGCTACACAGCACAGGTAGCGTAGTTGTAAGCATGTACTTGGAAGATGGTAGGATTGAACACAAAGATCGATAATCTCGAAGATGGTTCATCGTAGTTTACCATTTTGTACCTTACTTAAAGACAATGGACATCTACACCAGTGTCGCCAAAAACGTATCTGTTTTAAGTGTCACGTTAAACAGATACCAATGTTCTAAACTCTCCGTTCCTTTTACCCATCTCCCGCTTGTCCTTTGCTATTCCACTCATTCTACTCTCTCTCTAGTTCCTGAACTCCCCTTTTCTCTCCAACTCCTCTTCTTTAGCCCCTATTTCCTTTTCCGTACATCCGTATCTTTATTCTCTTCTTGCCCTTTCCATCTACTTTCTAATACGCTCCCTCTTTCACGCACACATAGTGTCTCCCTCTCTCTGAATGTTTCATAAATGAAACTTCATGTCTTTGATTCGTAGTCTGTCTAGGTCATGTAAAACGCCAAGCGTAATTACTTCATATCATTTGCTTTCCTTCACGCTTTCTCTTCTTTACTTCGTCCTTATCTTCCTTCTCTTACCTCTCTTGATTCCCGAATTCTTCTAACTACACTACTATTATTTCTTCTCGTGATTTTCTTACCATCGATTCTTCCTTAAAATGTTTCTCTTCATTTCTAAATAAATAGTAAGTTTTACCCTCCTCTAATTAATCTTTGGTTAAAGGATATTTTTGAATATACGACCACGTATTGGAAAACGCTTTTATTCTGTAGTTAAGGCCTTTTTTTCCGTTCGTGAGTTCTATTCCCTCTTTACCCTCGAACATTTCGACATGTTGGTTAAAACAAAATTTTCTTGATTTGCCTTCCTTTAGTTACTAGTTCTCTGATGTGAGTGAAATTAATGTGACAAATTAGGAAAGTATAATATGTGTGAAAAATTGTCCTCCTTTCCAACATAACCTGTTTTAATCTGACCTTCCTTGATAATTTCAAGACGACTGCGCTAATCTGATGATGTATTTATTTCCTTCGAAACAATATAGCCAAATATATACTACAGTTTTCCGCAACTTTTGTCTAGTATAAACACTCGAACTTATGGCACATAAAACTCATTAAGATCCTTGGCCTTCCAAGACGAATGCTGCCCAACCAGTATATCTGCGGATATTGGAGTTTCAAATGATCATGGAGTCCGCTGCCTTTAATATCTGATAGCTCCTCAGCTGGTCTCACGTGACTGAGTGAACCCGTTACTTGGACGAGCTGGAATTGAACCCAGGACCTCCTTGAAAGAGTCAGATAAGCTATCCTAACTCTATAGAACTGGTATTCTTTTTACACAAATTTCTCATAATGAATTAAAACCAAGATCAAAGTAGTTTTAACAGTATATCTCTTCGAATGGTTGCACTTGGATGGGTGAACAAGAGAGTTTAGATTTTCCCAGTCTCCGACCAATAACAAGGAAGAAAGGTGTAATTAATATTTGAAATTTCTCATATACTGTATAGAGGACTACAGATGTTAAAAGTTAACGTGTTATTCTGGTATATATGTGAAAGCTGATTATGAAAAGAAATACTAAGAAAAGAATATGATTTTTTATTAGTAATTTTCTTTATGGGGTATTACATAGAATTCGGTGTAGCTCTACAATAACATGCAGAACTGTTTTTGCGAAGATGAACCTTGAGCTAAAACTGCTCGTAGGATTCATATTCAGGAGAAGAAAATACTGTATGATAGGACAAGAAGAACTTGTGGACTACCGTGAATACATCAAGGCAGACCAGTGGGAAAAAGAGAAGGAAGAACATTATGTGGAGATCAGAGAACAGTGAGGTATTACCGACAAGGAGGCAACCTTCGATAAACAAGGGATAGGGAGAAAGAGGAATGATCAGCAGCCTCTGAATCTGAGTCTTCACTTAATATGATGTGCTGTACAGACACTGCAGTTTAATTCGTAATAATGAAAAGTTTAATTTTTGAAGCGGACACTCTTTGTTCTGGAAAATAATAAATATATGTAGGAATTTAGAATGAAAAACACTGAAGTCTTCAAGGGAACAATAATATGCCGTGAATTGTGTATCTGATTACAAAGCGGAAAATGTACTGCTGCGGCCACATATTACGAGAAAGGTTGAGAACCCTAGTGTAAAACTTAGTGGCTTCAATCTGCCTAGATGTGTCTGGAGTAGGCTCAACCGTATCACATGCGGCTTGGGAAGAACCGCAATGGAACACATAGTGTTGGATTGTCTCCTCCATGCCTTCCCTGGAAGTCTGGAAGACCTGAACTCAGCTACTCCTGAAGCGGTGGATTGGATCGAGCGTTTAGATGTAAAAATCCAATCTTTCATATGTGTGAGGTATACCATTTCTGTTGATGTACTTATAGATCTGTATTATTTTTATTTTGTATTGCATCATACGCTAAATAAATAATTAACACCGTGAAATTAAGATTTCGGAGGTAAGGCTTATCTGAATCTCTCAGGTTTCCTTTCCTTTAATCCCTTAATCGGTTCCCCAGAATAACCTTTTTCTCAACGAGTGAATTGTATTTGTAAACTACTGCATATAAAGATCCTGAATAGTAAAATAGAATATAAAAGAAGTTCTGACACATATTAGGCAAAATGTTTCATTTCGCGCAATGCTGTCCGAAAACTTCATTACCATTAGAATGCAGTCGAGAGAAACATAAATATTGGAGGAAAGCTCCCATTTTTAACAAATAATATTTCCACCGTGATGAGTGTTCTTACGTCAAGACCAATTCAAACACACCTGAGCGCATGGCAGTGTTATCTCACCAAAGGCGGGCTGAATTAAAAAGGGAAGGAGTATATGACCTAACTGGATGGAAGAGTGAGTTGGCCGCTGTTAGCGGTAAGAGAAGGTTGTCTGCTCTGCATTCTCCTGCTAGTCGCTCGTGCCACAACAGTGTGCTTGTTAAGACAACTACGAGTTTGTTTCGAGTTCTACTTGTGTGATTCGTTTAATTGTGTTTTCAGTGAAACAGTGAAAAGATAAGTAATATCATGGCAACAAAATTTGTAAGGAGGAATACTCTGAAATGCATATTTGAACGTGAGAATAAGCCTTCGGCGTGGGATGTACATAATTGGATCCAGTCACTGCTGAAACTCTCATCAGATCAAATCGACATGATCCAGCTGGACTATCTGGAAACCGCAGCATATATTAAGGTAATTTCAACAGTGATTTACGAACGTTTGATATGTCACTATTCAGGGATTCAGAAAATAATGTTAAGTGATGGTCGTATAGGAAAAGTTACTGTGATGCCAGCCGACAGGGTACAAAAGAATGTTCGAATACTAAATGTTCCCCCGGAAGTGCCTATAGAGTCAATTTCATTAGTATTAAGTAAATACGGGAAAGTGGTAGAACACAGGGACGAGGAGTGGTCACAGCAATACTCCTTCAAAGTACGCAACGGTATACGTGCTATTAGAATGGAGTTAAAAGACCCAATACCTTCCTTCTTATATATTGAAGGCTTTTGTGCACAGGTTATTTATGACGGACAAACTAGAACATGCCTTGCTTGTAATTCGCCCAGTCACTTGAAACCAGACTGTCCGCTTCGCCAGAATCGCTTGGCAGAGCGAAGAAATGTAAACAATGACACACTCACACCTGTTAACTCCTCCGTCAGTGAACTAGACCCCACTATACCAGTTTCCCCCTCGCTAAGCGAGCCACACAATAACGCCAGTAAACAAGCACCGTGGGCAGATATACACAATGAGGAAAACACAGCACACAACCCGGCTATTGATAGGGATGAATTTCCTTCGGTCACCGAGAGTCAGAATAAACGTATGAAGACTGAGCTGGAACATAGCATTTCCAAATCCCTACCTCCTGACATCTATGAACAAATTCCATATCCTTGGCCACAGTGAACTCCACGCCTGCCCAGGAGTCTGTGAATTACCTGATAGATACTCCAAGTACCCCTTTAATTCTGGATCTTAGCCAGACCACGAACAACGCATCTCTCCCCTCTAGGATGGAAACCGAAATTATGGGCAGTGCAGATACACCCGATCGGGACTTACTAGATACAGAAATGGCAGAGGAAGGTGTGGAAACTGAAGCGTGTATTGGCGAAGAGAAGCAAAGTAAGATGTCTTCACCTCGATTGAGAAACATAAATAAAACACACAGTACGTCATCCACGGCGGACAAAAGCTTGAAGGACAGTCAACCCTCACATACTTCCTTAAGCTATAGGGACCCACGTCTACATACAAGAAAGAAGAGTGCCGAGCGGAAAGGGTCTAATTCTAAAGCGTCTGTACCTAACTGACTCTGCACCAACCACTACCTGTCGTATCTATAAATAACCGTCTACTTAAACATGAATACAGCTTCTTGGCATTTTGCTTTCCCTCTCTGTCTTGTTATGGTGAATCTTCTTACAACTTACGCCACCCTTAATATTAATGGAGCAAGGAGTGTTACAACTCAAGCGCTGCTTAGTCGGTTCGTGAAGGAATATGATATTGACATCTTCTTCCTCCAGGAAGTTAATGAGACAAACTTCCATTTCTTACATAACTATGACTATATAACGAAGGTAGGTGATAACTTCCGAGGAACTGCAATAGTATACAGGAAAGGAATTCAGCTCACTGATGTCATTATGGACCCTACGGGAAGGTTTCTGTCTGTCACCTATAATAACACACGATTGATAAACGTATATAGCCCATCCGGATCACAGTACAAACAGGACCGAAACCTATTATTTACAAATGAAATAGTGCCCCATTTAGTGACACCTGGTCCAATTATTCTAGTAGGTGATTTCAACTGCACTCTTCACCCACGAGACCAAACAGGTACTTTTAACTTTTGTCCAGGCCTTCAGACACTAATACAGTCTATGCAGCTCAAGGATGTGTGGCAGCAGCTACACGGCTCACATGTCGAATTTACATTCTGCCGTGGGGAGTCGAAATCCAGGATAGATAGGATGTACGTATCTAAGGCGCAAGTACAGGTCCTCGATAGCTGTAAGGTGATTCCCGTCGCCTTTAGCGATCACCACAGCGTTCTAGTTATGATGAAGACAACAAGGATTGACAGATGCATCGTGGGGAAAGGAATATGGAAGATGAATAGGTCTGTTTTCAACAATACTGAGGATGTCCAACGTTTCACGGAGTGTTATCACCAATGCAAATTAGCGCAGAATCGCTATAGTAGCGTGATGGACTGGTGGACATATAAACTTAAACCTGCCATTAGAGCTCTCGGACGGACAATAGCGTATGAGCACAACCAGGATACAAATAGGAAAATTGAATTCTATGACAGAGTTATGTTTGATCTGCATCACAAGGAACAGCAAGGCTAAAATGTCTCTTCTGCATTAAATTCTATTAAGAGAATTATTTTAGGTATTAAAGAAAGCAGCCTAGAACAACTCCATCAGCACGTAAAAGGCACTTCCCTCATCGAAAGAGAGAAAATCTCTCTCTACCACATTGCCAAAATTAGACGGTCAGCCAATAAGCAATTTATTAATCGATGGGATAATGGTAAAGGGACAATATTCACTACAAAGGAACAACTCCTTGCAGAAAGTGAGAGATATTTCCGTGAAATGTTTGCAGTAGACAGCATCTCAGAGTTCGATATTGACAGATATCTTCATCAACTCCAGAGTCATCTAGAAGGAGATGATATCGCACATCTTACTAATAATATTTCCGAAGAAGAAGTGAAGCGCGCGTTAGACCATACTGCATCAAATAAGACGCCAGGCTATGATGGGATCCCGTATGAATGGTATAAGAAATTTTGGAACATTATCGGTAAAGACCTGACACAAGTTATTAATTATGCCTTCAGTCACAACATAAGTGATTCATTTGCAGAGGGAATTATCATCCTAATTCCCAAACTCTCCAGTTAACGTATATCAGTGGCTATTGACCTATTGCAATATTAAACACCGACTATAAACTACTGGCCAAGATTTTAGCGAACAGAATCAGAACTATCCTCCCTTCATTAATTACTAATGTACAGGTTTGCACTATACCTGGAAATAACATCTTCCATAATCTCCTGGCAATACGTGATGTCATCATATATCATTCAGTGTGTGACACTGCTTCAGGAGCTCTGGCTAGCATTGACCTCATCAAAGCCTTCGATAGGATAGCACATTCTTATCTTTGGAAAGTTTTACGAAAGTTTCGATTTCCAAACCGTATCATAGAAACACTACAGCGCATTTACCACAAGGCATCCTCCCGAGTTATGATAAATGGATTTCTCTTAGCAAAATTTTCGATACACAAATCAATTAGACAAGGATGCCCATTATCAATGGCACTTTTTGTTTTAGCAATAGAACCCCTGATTCAAAGTTTGAAAAATTCTTTAACCGGATTAAGTATTAACAACGAATGCTTCACAGTACGCGCATACGCGAATGACATTAACCTACTGTTGACCAGTGACGAAGATGCTAATCATGCGCAAGAGACTCTCGAGGCGTTCTGTACGGTGTCTGGGGCACAAGTGAATTATAGCAAATCCTCATTATTGCTGTTAGGTTCAAATGACAATCGACAAGTATTTGCCAGCTCCCGGATTCCAATTGTTAACCACTGCAAAATATTGGGCATTACCTTCAGTAACGATATTTCGGAGACGATAGAGTCTAATTGGACTTCTGCTCTAAACACCATACGCTTTCAGCTAAAGGAGGAACTTTCAAGACGACTCAACATTTTCCAAAAAGTTTGGCATATAAATATCTTTGCGCTGTCGAAGCTCTGGTACCTTGCCCAAATTCTTCCCGCCTCACATGTCATTTGCCAACGTGTTGAAATGGCAATTGGATTTTATATATGGAAAGGATACAGATACAGAATAAGAAGAGATCAACTTCATCTTACTGAAAAGGATGGTGGCTTGCGCCTAATTGCAATCGAAAAGAAATGCGCGGCACTCTTTCTGTCTCATATCATTAGAGCATTGTACTCACGAGGAGATGTATTTGACAGTGCAGTGCTCAATTTGTGTGTAACAACAAACCTGCAACAACAAGATCCCTTTAGAAGCTGCTTCCGGAGCGCTCTCTCCATTCTACAGCAACTTCCAAAAACAGAAATTACAGCTGGAAAGTTGGATAAAGCTGAGAATATATACAACTTCCGATTGAATCAATCTAAATGTATTCCACTCGTACAACAGAAATACCCACATCGTGACTGGAAGCAGATCTGGGAAAATATTTGGAACAAATGGATCCCGATTGAATGGAGGGTATCGCTCTACATATACACAAATGAAATCATCCCGACGGGTGAGAAATTGAAACGGCATGGACAAGTATCTCATGACAAATGCCTGGTATGTCATCAGACGGACAGTCTTGTGCATCGAATTACCACATGCGGCAATGCGGCACTAGTTTGGAGATGGACACTGAACGCTATCTACGGGATATCCGGGACAACAACAACCAGTGACAGAGTGAGAAAGATGCTGAATCTGGAACTAAATCACGCACAGAACGAGAGTAGAAACGCTTGCATATGGATAATAGCCGGAGCCATTTACTACAACATCAAGGCGTACGCTCAGCATACAAGTGTGACTTTACCTGGATTTCTGGATCATCTCAGGAAAGAACGATGGAAGATGGTCAGACAGAAGTGTCTTCAAGAAGCTTTTGGAACACATCTTTTTAAATTCTGAGTGCTTTCCTGTTATGTCCTCTGTGTAATATCTGCCAATTTTATGTTAACTGCAGAGTGTTTTGTGGTGGTAAAACTGTGTACTGTTCAAGGATTTGGATAATGAATGACAGGCATAATTAAGTTTGCTCCTAGTGTGCAAAAGGAAAAAAAATTGTGTGTTTTTTTTTCTGCTGTGAACGACTTGATGTTCTCCTGTCTTAAATTTTAATTTGTTTATTTGTTTAGAAGCAACTTATCAACGTTCTGTTTGCGGAATTAATCTAAATTTGTTCTAATATTTTTGTTTTAAAAAACAATAAGAAGTTTGTGTATCTCGTTTAGTATGTAAGTAGTGTTTGATATTGGCAATAAAAAAGCAGATATCTCTTTTTTTTTAAATGGAGAATCGGAACGATAATAAAAAGCACTCCTCCTAATCTTGGAGTTCACCGTGAACAAGATGCACATAGCCATCATTGACTGTCATTGTTTTGTAGTATTTATCAGTCGTAAATGTACGCGTATATCGTCACTGACACCCATATTATTTGTGTTTTAGTTCTTATCGGTCGAAACTATGGGCGTTGACAGCCATTTTTTTCGCGCTTCAGTTCCCCTGGCTCGGGGACTGGATGCTTGTGTTAGTCTTAACACACCTCTCTTCATCTACGAAACATACACACACCACACTAATAACCATCATAGCCGGGCTGAGTGGTTCAGACGGTTGAGGCTCTGGCCTTCTGAACCCAACTTGGCAGGTTCGATCTTGGCTCAGTCCGGTGGTACTTGAAGGGTGCTCAAATACGTCAGCCTCGTGTCAATATATTTACTGCCACGTAAGAGAACTATTGCAGGGAAAATTTCAGCACCTCGGCGTCACCGAAAACCGTTCAAAGTAGTTCGTGGGGCTTAAAACATTATTATTATTATTATTATTATTATTATTATTATTATTATTATTATTATTATTATTATTATTATTACGACAACAGAAAAACACAAAAGTGAATACATCCATCCACGTAGGGCTGGCGTCAGGTAGACATCCGGCCGTAAAACGGGGCGAAATCCATAACAATTGCCGCCCCAATAACTTGGAAGAAGGCCAGGAAGAATAATTATTTATAACCCGTAAATATCTGACAAGCAGGAGCTAGAAATTTTTGTCGAGTTTTCACAACATCCTTGTATACTGGACAGTCTAGAGTAGCTACTTCCAAATATCGTCGTTGCGCCTGCGAAAACCGCTATGTGATAAAGTTGTGGGTAAAATGCTGACCCGCAGCACATACATTATCAAGAGCGAGAAAGCACTGAAATTACTCGCCCACTATCGAATCTTAGATTACAGAACCTTAACGGGTAAAGTTCTACAAGTTGCTTTACGTCGCACCGACACAGATAGGTATTATGGCGACAATGGGATAGGGAAGGCCTAGGAAGGGGAAGGAAGCGGCCATGGCCTTGATTAAGGTACAGCCCCAGCATTTGCCTGATGTGAAAATGGGGAACCACGGAAAACCATCTTCAGGGCTGCCGACAGTGGGGTTCGAACCCACTATCTCCCGGAAGTAAGCTCACAGCTGCGCGACTCTAACCGCACGGCTAACTCGCCCGGTGGTAAAGTTCTAAGCTGAAATATTTCACATAGCGGTTTTCGCAGGCGCTTACGACATATAACCAGCTGCATAGTGTAACTGATTAGATGCTCACTTCCTGCATTCAAGTTCCACCATCCAATCTTGCAGCAATTATTTAAAATTTAAGACAGTTCAAAAGTAAGAGTATAGTGGCTGAAAATTTACTGGCGCATTAAACACTTTCCTTTCAGAGTATATTCGAGCACGTCAATAGATATAAATTGGAAGGTACATTAATTTTTTTTTAAATTATTATTATTATTATTATTATTATTATTATTATTATTATTATTATTATTTTATTGTTTTTACGTCTCACTAAATACTTTGACAGTTTTCGGAGTCACTGGGGTGCCGTAATTTTGTGCCGCAGGAGTTCTTTTACGTGCCAGTAAATCTACCGGCACGAGACTGACGCATTTGAGCACCTTCAAATACCACCAAACTGAGCCAGGATAGAACCTGCCAAGTTAGGGTCAGAAGGCCAGCACCTCAACCGTCTGAGCCACTCGGCCCGGCTTCTTCTTCTTCTTCTTCTTCTTCTTCTTCTTATTATTATTATTATTATTATTATTATTATTATTATTATTATTATTTGTTTTACGTCGCAACAACACAGATAGGTCTTATGGCGACGATGGGACAGAAAAGGCCGAAGGAAGCAACCGTGTCCTTAATTAAGGTACAGCCCCAGCATTTGCCTGGTGTGAAAATGGGGAAACCACGGAAAACCATCATCAGGGCTGCCGACAGTGGGGTTCGAACCCACTATCTCCCGAATGCGAGTTCACAGCTGCGCGCTCCTAACCGCACGGCCAACTCGCCCGGTATTATTATTATTGTCACGTTTCACGGTTACTTAACCCCCACTGTCTATGCTTATGGTAGCGGGTCAGGTTTGTGAACAAGCGTTTGACTTTCAGAAGAGTCAGTAGAATAATTGGCGCATTAAAATTACCATTTTCAAGGAAGATCGCTTGAGTAGAAGTGGCATCAAAAGTGATCATTTATTTTTTCCTTTCGTAAATCATCAGGATGGGAGAACATCACCTATAGCACTAATTATGTGTACACCTTTGTTTTTTATGGTTCACATAAAATCGTTATAGAAAATATACAGCAAGTTCCTCTTTCTCATCGGCCATGGTGGTTACCGTCACATGAATGGAACAAATAGAGAAATTTGACAAGAGGTCCGATGAAGGAGATCCATAGCAATCAATTTCAATTACTGGGGAGTGAACACATTTTTAACGAGGAGTAACTAGGGAATGACACAATGCATTTAACTCTCTTGGAGTGAGTGGGAAACAGTTCAAAAGAATTCCAGCTCCGTTCTTTCGGCTGCAGTTGCATTGTCAATTGATATAATTAGCAAGGGCTCCCTCTTCTCACAGTCATTGATCTCATTGCAATAAGGAGAGGAGCAATTATTCTCTAAATATAATACATTATTGATATATTGCAATTTATCCTTTTATGAAATACTTCCGTCTGCATCCTTGAAAAACGTTTGACAAGGACTTCCTTATTTCTGCCTTCCGTGCCATATTGAAAGCTATGACTACGATTTCAACAATTGTCTAAAACTGGAAACACCTTGGCTAAGTTCATGATATCAGCCGTTTATGTAAGACTGGATGTTTCGCTGTTATGATACCGGTATCAACCGCGTCATAGGACTAGAGGTTCCGTGATTCATGGTGTCGGCAGTCATATAAAAACTGGAAGTCTTGTGATTGTTATCATGATATCAATAGGCGTGTAAAACTGGTGATTGCGGGCTGTTTTACGATTACAGTACGAACCTAAAACTTGGCACCCTGTGACTATGATCACCATAATCAACATTTGTTTTTAAAATGGAGGTCCTATAGCTTCCACATCAACAATTAAGTGAAATGAAAGGTCCCGTGGCTACGATTACGATATCGACAGGCACGTAAACTTGGAGGTCCCAGTCACATAATACGGAATATCCAGTGCCTATGATCGTGATATCATTAAACACTTAAATGTGAACTGGAGGCTCCGTGGCTATGATCACTATATCAACAGTTACATAAAGCAAAAGGTCCCCTGAGTGGCAATATCGATAGGTTCGTTAATCTAGAGATCCTGTAGCTATAATAATTTCGTGTGGCTATTTCTAGCCGAGTGCAGCCCTTGTAAGGCAGACCCTCCGATGAGGGTGGGCGGCATCTGCCATGTGTAGGTAACTGCGTGTTACTGTGGTGGAGGATAGTGTTATGTGTGGTGTGTGAGTTGCAGGGATGTTGGGGACAGCACAAACACCCAGCCCCCGGGCCACTGGAATTAACCAATTAAGGTTAAAATCCCCGACCCGGCCGGGAATCGAACCCGGGACCCTCTGAACCGAAGGCCAGTACGCTGACCATTCAGCCAACGAGTCGGACATCCTGTAGCTAATATCACGATATCAAGCCTGAGATCCCGTAGCTATATTTATGATATAAACAGTTACGTTAAATGGAAAGTCCTGTGGCTCTAGTCGTGATGTGAACTGTCGTGTGCAACTGGAGATTCCTTGGCTATATTTATGATACCAACATTCATGTAAAACTACAGGTTCCCTTGCTGTGTTCACAAAATCAACAGTCTCGTAAATCTACAAGTTTCTTCACCATGTTCACAATATCAACAGTCTTGTAAAACTGCAGAACTCCTGGCTTTGTTCACAATACCAACAGTCTTGTAAAACTGCAGCTTGTGGCTTTGTTCACTATACCAGCAGTCTTATAAAACTGCAGAACTCGTGGCTTTGTTCACTATACCAACAGTCTTGTAAAACTGCAGAACTCCTGGCTTTGTTCACTATACCAAGTCTTGTAAAACTGCAGAACTCGGGGCTTTGTTCGCTATACCAACAGTCTTGTAAAACTTCAGGACTCCTGGCTTTGTTCACTATACCAACAGTCTTGTGAAACTGCAGAACTCCTGGCTTTGTTCACTATACCAACAGTCTTGTAAAACTGCAGAACTCCTGGCTTTGTTCACTATATCAAAGGTCTTGTAAAACTGCAGAACTCGTGGATTTGTTCACTATACCAACAGTCTTGCAAAATGTCAGGACTCCTGGCTTTGTTCACTATATCAAAGGTCTTGTAAAACTGCAGAACTCGTGGATTTGTTCACTATACCAACAGTCTTGTAAAACTTCAGGACTCCTGGCTTTGTTCACGATACCAACAGTCTTGTAAAATGTCAGGACTCCTGGCTTTGTTCACTATACCAACAGTCATGTTAAACTGCAGAACTCCTGGCTATATTTACGGTATCAACAATGATGTACAAACGAAGATCCTGCGGCAACGAACCTGATGTCAACTGCCATATAAAACTGGAGATCAAGTATTCGTGGAACCCAGAATGGATCCCAGGCCGACCGGGCGGGAAGACGTAACATGGCAGCTCCGACAATAGACAAGTGAAGGATGGCGGGTCCTCTACTGATGGTACGGCAAGGGGCAGGGCGCAATCGCTCACTGTCATTACAAGATATCCCGAGAGATGTGAGCCACCCTTCCTAGCTCGATAGAGTTATCTGAAGCGAACTTAGGAGCCAAGTTCAATGGCGAACTGTCTTTAACGATCAGTAGCTGTCACTTCACTATGATACATATCGGTCGTTAGCACTTGAGCATAACCAGAGCAGCTGTTCTTCTGGTGTGGTCACAATGTGGCCACTGTTGTTCGCTATCGGCTTGATGGAGAGTGTTGATTTTAGCGCCGTATCGTTATTACTGGCAATAATGGACTTACGAGTGCTTTCATAAATTGTATTAACAACATCAGAACGGCCTGAAGCTGCGTAGTTTGTACCTCATTCCCTGCAGCTGCTGTGAGACCGCCATACCAATAGTGCACCAAATTACATCGGAAAACTTTTTCGATTTAAGTCACCAATGGAACACCACTGAGATATTTCACAAAGTTCTGACATAATTGTTCACAAATACTGCCATAGGGGATCGAATTTCCTTTCAGTGTTAAATATTGGAAACTTCGTCCTGTGAATTACAGTTTTCAGTCGGATTCAATAATAGTATTACTTGTTTAACGTCTTCTCTGACTGCTAATAATCTTAACAGACGTCATCATGTGTTCTGTTAAGTGATAGAGAACAATGAATGGAACTGTCTCATTTAAGGTGGAACTTGACACCAGAGCATAAATAGATAATATTTTACCGGGCGAGTTGGCCGTGTGGTTAGGAGCTCGCATCCGGGAGATAATGGGTTCGAATCCCACTGTCGGCAGCCCTGAAGATGGTTTTCCGTGGTTGCCCATTTTCACACCAGGCAAATGCTGGAGCTGTACCTTAATTAAGGCCACGGCCGCTTCCTTCCCATTCTTAGGTCTTTCCCGTCCCATCGTCGCCATAAGACCTATCTGCGTCGGTCGACGTAAAGCAAAATAGCAAAAAAAAAATATTTTAACTGAACATCACTTAAAGTAGGACCTTTAAATGAAAAATAATATTTTACGCACTTAATAATAGCAGCTCCAACAATTACTTTCATTGTTGAAGTAGCACTACCTTCTAACGTTTATAGTTTCCCCAGTTGATCTACTGTAGGTAATTTGCTCTCCATGAAATGCAGGAGACCGAGGTCGATAGCTGCAGTCGCTTAAGTGCGACCAGTATCCAGTATTCGGGAGATAGTAGGTTCGAACCCCACTGTCGGCAGCCCTGAAAATGGCTTTGCGTGGTTTCCCATTTTCACACCAGGCAAATGCTGGGGCTGTACCTTAATTAAGGCCACGGCCGCTTCCTTCCCATTCTTAGGCCTTTCCCGTCCCATCGTCGCCATAAGACCTATCTGTGTCGGTGCGACGTAAAGCAACTAGCAAAAAAACAATGCAGAAGAATATTGACTAAAATCATTGTATTTCATTTCTTAAACAATATAAACACTTAAGGAACTGAGAGAATGATAAAGATACAGTGCAACATCCAAAGAGATAAGTCACAAAAAATGCATTTTTGACTTTTTCATAAAACATATGTTCCTGCCTTGCATAGAAGAGCAGATTTCCACTTAAGTCAGAATTGCTTATGAAAACTGAAATGTCGATAAAAACGGATGCAAACATTCTTGTTCTTGTCGTAGTCATGCTGAAACTCACTTGTTAGAAGCCTCCTCCTGTATCACACGTCACCCCTTCTTGGTTCATTTTTTGGCTTCAGCTCCCTTCTTTCTCTACCTCAAATACCTTCTTCTTGCCTTCGCTTCAGAACTTCACATTACCTTGTACTATTTCATTCTTGTTTCATCAGCAGCAGCAACTCCTTCACACCAGGAACAGTGTTCATCATTTTAAATATTTCCATTCCTTTTTGAGTATTTTGTTGTTGTTCTCTGGTTCGTCACTCCATAGACTGGTTTGATGCAGCTCTCCATGCTGCTCTATCCTGTGCTAAACTTTTTATGTTACGTAACTACTACATCCTACATCCACTCTAATCTCTCTGTCATATTCATACCGTGGTCTACCCCTATCGTTCTTACCACCTACACTTCCCTCAAAAACCAACTGAACAAGTTCTGGATGTCGTTAAGATGTGTCCCATCATTCTATCTCTTCTTTTGGTAATTTTTTGCTAAATAGTTCTCCTCTCACCAGTTCGATTCAGCATCTCCTCATTGGTTACACCACATTTCGTTGAGATATATGAAATTAATTCTGCATCTTGTCAATAAGAGTGGCAGTCAATTTGCCCATTCTCCGAAATTTATTGTCTTTCTTCCAAGCTCGGAATAATAATGGTCTTCAAACTCAAGTTTTTGTAATATTCACACCTTTGTAAGGTCCTGCTTTCCATACAAGATGATAGCTCCTAGAGTCACCACTTTCTGGGTACTGGGTGTACTAACAGGGGAAGTGGGCGTGGCATAACCGGGAGGTCAGTATGGAGATGTTTGAAAACTCACTAATAAGCCCTAAACTAGCCGCCATATTGAAGACATTTCGCTATTCTTAGAGTCAAGTCCTACCTTAAACACACTCAAATATCGCTCATCTCATGAGGAATCGAATCTGCTCGCAATTCATAATTTCATGGTATCTTAGGACTAATAGTCCAGCAAGTAAATACTGTACATTCAAAATGTTTAAATCTTTACAAATATATCGGACAAGTTAGTGTGGATTCTCGCCGCTGGCAACCCTGAAGATGTTTCGGTTGCTGTTGTTTTTTTTGTTTTTTTTTTTTCACATCATGTAAATTTCTGGTTCCATGGCTAAATTGTTAGCCTGCTGGCCTTTGGTCCAGAGGGTCTCAGGTTCGTTTCCCGGCCAGGTCGGGGATTTTAACCTTCATTGGTTAATTCCGATGGCTTCGGGACTGTGTGCCGGCTTCATTCCCATAGACGCGCCATATACAGCGTCAGATCGAAAGACCTGCACCAGACCTCTTCGGGGGACACACGACATTATATGATACCAAGTAAATGCGGGGAATATGCCTTAATTATGGCCAGAGTAGGGAAGTAATTGAGTAAAAGTAATGGAATTGCTTGTAACGATTACATTCCTAGTAATTTTTACTTGGAATCGTTACTTTTTAGTAAAAGTAATGGAATTGCTTGTAACGATTACATTCTTAGTAATTTTTACTTAGAATCGTTACTTTTTAGTAAAAGTAATGGAATTGCTTGTAACGATTACATTCCTAGTAACTTTTACTTGCAATCGTTACTTTTTAGTAAAAGTAATGGAACTGCTTGTAACGATTACATTCTTATTAACTTTTACTTGCAATCGTTACCTTTTAGTAAAAGTTATGGAACTGCTTGTAACGATTACATTCTTAGTAACTTTTATTTGCAATCGTTACTTTTTAGTAAAAGTAATGGAATTTCTTGTAACGATTACATTCCTAGTAACTATTACTTTGCAATCGTTACTTTTTAGTAAAAGTTATGGAACTGCTTGTAACGATTACATTCTTAGTAACTTTTACTTGCAATCGTTACTTTTTAGTAAAAGTAATGGAACTGCTTGTAACGATTACATTCTTAGTAACTTTTACTTGCGATCGTTACATTTTAGTAAAAGTAATGGAATTGCTTGTAACGATTATATTCTTATTAACTTTTATTTGTAATCGTTACTTTTTTAGTAAAAGTAATGGAATTTCTTGTAACGATTACATTCCTAGTAACTTTTACTTGCAATCGTTACATTTTAGTAAAAGTAATGGAATTGTTTGTAACGATTATATTCTTCTTAACTTTTATTTGTAATCGTTACTTTTTACAAAAAGTAATTTTTACTTGTAATTTACTTCTTGAAATAAAATTGTAATCGTTACATTCTAGTAATTGGTATACTTCACACGGAAGCAGTAATGTGAAAAAAAATAAATGATGATGAAGATAACTTATTCAGTTCTAGTACAGCAGAACCAGTGGCTTCTCCAGTTCTGGATGAGGTACCTTCTTACCTCCACAGTACTTCCATAGATATTCCAACGATGTTCTTAAAATTAAACACAAGTATTTCTTTAAGTGCCCCTGTACGGCGTCTTTTCAGTAGATTGAAAGATGTACTTCACCCTTAAGATATTGTGGATTAGCCATTAGAATTTTAGGAACCAATTAATTTATTTGCAAAGTAAATGGAAAGTCATTTCAAACGCTAAAAGTCATTACTCAAAATAAAAATGGTGGGATAAAGATCATTTCGAAAATTCCAAGCTATCATGCTTAGTCTCACGTAGTGGTGATTAGAACTTAATGCTAAAACAAACACTAAATGAAGTAATATATTCCTTTTCCTTGCAAACTTTTCTATTATTCCATCCCCAAGTAAAAAGTCAGTGGTTTCCTTAAGACTAACATTCTATACAGTAATTGTAATTTTGCTGATTACTTCTGTTACCTTCCCATTTCTAGCCCTCTCCTACCCCATCGTCGTCTATCTGAATTAGTCCGTCGCTAAACAGGTAGCAAATAGCCATTAGCGAATCCACATCATGACGAGAGGAAGTTTAATTGACGGCATTTAAACTCCTTAAACTGTGAGCTTACATCCGGGAGATAGTGGGTTCGAACCTCACTGTCAGCATCCCTGGAGGTGGTTTACCGTGGTTTCCCATGTTCTCACCAGGCAAATTCTGGGACTGTACCTTAATTAAGAGTATGGCCGTTTCCTTCACACTCCTAGGCTTTTCCCATCCCACCATCACAATAAGCCTTATGTGTGTCGCTGCGACGACGAACAAATTGCATTTACCAATTCAAAAATCGATATATATAAACTGTATTTCGACAAGTGGACCAACGGCTTACTTATGTTTAAACATCGGGTCCCGTGATATGTCGGAAATTAAGCAACACTGATAATAGTTCAAATGCTGTTGACTGGGAACTTGTCATCATATCGCAAGTAAGCTCTGGGTCAGGATGTCTGATAGCGGCCGCTGGCCGAGGTGGGGGCAATGGTGTCCGGACAATTCGTACTACGGATATTCCGTACTACTTGATTTTTGAGGACATATCGAACCACCTACGTCGTTATCTACCTGCGAACCGTTTTTCCTGGAAGCCTCAAATATTTACACCAGGACAGTCCGTACCACTTGATGTCAAATTGGAATTTCATTTCGACGCCAGCGGGCGTAATGAGCCTAACAGACACACTTCACAAATCAGAAACAAAAATAAATCACAACATTTGCTGAAGAAAACTTCTACCGTATATTATTTTAATAATTGCCCCTTAAACTATACTCATCACTTATGTTTACTTAAATATTATCATAAGAATGTCGATGTTTTGAAGTACAAATCCTGAAACAAAACAATACAATAGTAATACACATTGTGTTCGGGCGCAATGTGCCTGACGAGCACAAGGGTGGATAATATTAATGTTATTGTGAATATTTAAAAACTACTGCATTATTTCATTAGCAAGTAAGTAAAATAAAATATTCTGATGAACTGGCCGATATATGCTTGAAGGTCACGCGGAAACAGAAAATAGTGAAAGGTGGAAGCAGCTAGGTTCCCGCGAATGACGAATACAAGATAAGAATGAACACGTGTGCCAATCAGATCAGTTACGCCCGACGGAAGGTTAACATCAGTAGTGGTCACACGGTGCGGTGGCTTCTGCGCCAGTAGTGGACAACGGATATACAAATGAATACATGCAGTATGATATCGTTTTTATTTCATAATATTTCCCACTCTTTCAAATGGTATGGAATGTCCTCTCCTAAATATTTTAGCGTCATTAACTGGCACTTCGCAGGTAATCAGCCGGTCAAGTGGTACGAAATGTCCTAGAACCGGGGGCAATAACTATATTTTGAACGTCGAGGTTAGTATCGTCGTCATCTTCAATTCTTTTGCTAATTGGCTAATTGTGTTGATACTGACCACGATAGCGGACCATGTTACGTGCTGTATAATATCATGCTCTGTAAAAGCCATAAAGGGCAACTTATAGTCTGCTACTTGTTGCTTTCAAGTTAGTGAATCCGTTTTCTCCATGATCACTATATTAGCAGCACTTTCCCTCTCTCAAATAGGTATATCCTGGAAACCACCTCTTCGATACCAGAGTAACACAACGTCAATAGAACCATAAAACAAATACATAACTGGTTCTATTAGGTGAAATTCCAAGCTACGATTTACCTTAGTTATCTGGTACGCCTGATTAAAGAACGCAATTGGAAACCATAAAATTAGTCATCTGCCATAAACAACATTTAAACTGACAAAAGGGACAGAATATTGGCCATAAAGTGTAATAAATACCAGTTGGCTCTAAACTAATATGTCACTTCCATTAGTGCTTCTGCAACTGGTGAGGGGTTATTGGCGAGGGGATGATTTGTACATGGCCACAGTATTACTGGCCGCGTTCACATATTGTTTAGCTTATTAATCATCACAAAAACATTGATTGATGCCAGGTGCGTCGTTCAAAAAGGATGCCTCAGCCGCAAATATTTAACAATTATTTTAAGAGAAACCCATGTAATAATAATAATAATAATAATAATAATAATAATAATAATAATAATAATAATAATAATAATAATAATAATAGAGACACCTACGACAAGAAAGCTTTGTCATATGGAGCCAAATTAAGACATCTGGACACAGTCATCAGACCTGAATGCTTATACGCAGCAGAAACATTGGACATGATTGGAAAGGGAGACCTAGAGAACATCAGAAAGAAAGAGAGGAAAATGCTCTGGAAGATCTTGGGCCCGAAAATTAAAGGTGGGGAGAGGAGACTTAGACCCAACACCCAACAAAGAACTATACCAGAAGACAGAGGAAGTCGTCGTATTGATGAAAAAGCGAAGGCTTCAATTTTATGGACGTCTACAGAGAATGGACACCAACCGACTGACAAAAAGGATTTTCAGCTTCTTCAGCCTAAGGAAGACGGAACCAAAATGGTTTCGGGAAGTAAGGACCGACCTGGCCAGGATAGGAGTAGAAAAAGAGGACGTACTGGACAGAAACAAATTTAGACAAAAAGTGAAGGAGTTCAAGGGTTTCCAGGAGACTGGGGAAGAACTTGTGAAGAAGAAGATGAAGAGAACCCACACAGAAGAACAGAAGAAAGAAGTCAGTGCAAGGATGAAGAAGTACTGGCAGAATGTGAAGTCAGGACTGGTGAAAAATAACGTAAAGACTGTAAAACGTGGTCCATAGATGGGCGGAACGATAATTTTTAAAAAATAATAGAGATAAACTGCCTAAAATTTCAGATGACCAAACATTAACTCGTGACGTCACAAACGCCCAAAACGCAAATTAATATCCTGAAAGAAAAGCAGAATGTTGCAAGTAGCTCGAAAAAACAGAATACATTATCTGCAATATACAAATATAAACATACATAGAAACATAGGCCTAATACGGAAAAAAATTAAACGAGTCATTTAATTTAAATAGAGACTCACTGGCAGAACCGATAAAGGTGTGTTCGATTCAATCCGAAGGACGTGGGTTCGATCCCCCATCAGCAAGACGAAAAATTTAAGAAACGAGATTTTCACATCCGGAGGTGTACATGGCTCTGAGATTCACTCAGCCTATAGCAAACCTAAGTACCAGTACCGAATTTACGGATAGTGGAAGCCTTCATATTCTCCCCTCCAAGGACCTTCATGGTCTGCACGGAGATTAGTTTGCTTTTTTCATATGTAAATGCCTCGGTGAAATAACTCAGGATGTTGGAATGGAAACAAAAACCAAAGAAATTAGATACCAAAAAGATTACTGGAAACAGCGTATTGACTCACCTAAAATATCTACAACAATAAAGCATTTCCAAACGCACAAAACTACATTTTCAAACATTCTTTCTCTACAGGAAAATAGCCATCGAAATCATTGAAAGGGAAGAACGCATACGAAGAATAAGGAGAAGAAGCAGGAGGAGAAAAATTCCAGGCCGAAAATGACAGGCGACCGATACAGACTCAGAAACAAACAAGAACTGTAACAACACGCAGACGTCCCCAGTGACATTAGAAAAAGCATTTTAAAATTTTACGGGCTCGTCAAAAGAATTAACTTTGACAAACGCACATAACCAATAGTCGAATTGTAAAGCATAAATTAGAATAGATCATCAAAATCAAATCCGACTTTTAATAGAAAGGTATCATACAATAATATAGTATATCCAAACCAGGAAGATCTTTAGATATAAAATTCATAAATAGCAAGTTGTCCAACATTACAAACCGAAGATAACTACTAGAAACACCTTGGACTAAAGAGAGAAAAGAAATCCTCAGCAAAAGAATGAATGAATGCTGTATTAACTCAAACTATAGCAACCAAACATCTTAAGTACTTTGCGTAATCCTAAACTGGTTTATTCGCAACTACAATTATTACTATTAATAATAATAACAATAAACAAAATAGTTTCGAAAGAAAGAATTAATTTTTGACGTGTTGGTACACTTTCAAGTAATGCAATAGTAACTAAACCGTGTCTAGGAGGATGTCCGTGTATAAAGCCAACTTACTTCTAAAGACTTCCGGCGTGTGACGACCACCCTATGGGACCTACCTGGGCAACACAATAATCGATTTTGATATGATGATGATGATGATGATGAGTGGTAAGTCGTTCATTTTCTGTTTGGCGATAGCGGGTTTGGTAGCTGAGGTATGTGACAAGTAAAGCAGTTACAATGCACCAACTTCGTGTCGTTACCCTCAAGCTCGATAAAGAACTCCTGCACCATCCAACACAATCGGAAGTTAACATTACTGAGCCTTTCCAACCAGCTGATGGCCAAAGCTCGTACCAATCAGAAATCAACAACAAACATAGAAATTCCGTGAATACACCAGCCACTTCGCCCTCTTAGGAATTTTTGACTAAAACCAGATATCGCTGTCTGCCGCAGTATGAGACGAATTTAAGTTTTCGCAGCTGGTGATAACTGAATAAAAACTCTCCGGGTTGTATATCCGTGGTCTACACAAACTCCTTCTGCAAGACATATAAGTTCTTTGATGATTATTTATGTTATTTTAACACCACTCATTCCAACCATCTTACTGTCTTGATCTGTGATCTTAGGGTTAGTAATTTAGCCCTGGGTCAAATCCCAGCTTTGTCATGAATATAAGACTACTTTGAGGGGACTGGAACAATAATACTTTTCTGAGAGATACGCGTTGAAATAATCCTACTCTAGTGACTGTTTTTCGTGATTAATTTCTTCAACCAATGGCAAACGTTCGTCGGGATGGTACTGAGCGTACAGGCTTCGGCCGCTCCCGTCCTAATCCTGGAGATTCTTTGTTACAGGTGTACAAAGAATTAGTTACCGCATCAACAGAAATTATCAGGTCATGTGCTGAGTTTAAGAAGGAACAGTCGAAATTTAGTATTTTGGTCGGACGATGCTGAGTTGCAACGCCAAGAATTTGGCAGTTATGAATATTATTCGACTGTATTTCTCACTTCTGACGAGTTCCAATGAGATTCATACGCTCACCATACACAGGACGTCGGAATGTATTGTCTAAAGAGCATATTGGTGGGCTAGATGATTCTTCTGTAACAAAGAAAGCAAAGAAGCAGTATTTTCATTCAAGAAGGCCGTTCTTAAGAGTCGAAGTTGGGCATTGGACTCACTAATAAAATGTGCTTCACGAGTTCGATGGCCCATCTAACCTTTTGCTGTCGACGTATACCATCAGATGTTGTTGAAAAGACTTCCCTACCAAGCGAAGTGGCCCTGTGGTTAGCTTGGATTCGATTTAGACATGGAGCCGGACTATGCTTGGTTCACCCGGAAGGGTGGTTTACGTCAATAAGTTGAAATTTTAGAAACGAGATTCCCACTTCCGAACAGGCACATGGCCCTTAGGTTCACTGAATCTGCTCTAGAAATGAGTACTGGGTTCATTAGTGGGCGGTAAAGGTGACCTGGCATAAGAGCTAACCACTCTATCCCACTTGCTACCCTGGTTACGGATAGTGGAAGACTTTTACCTTCCCCTCCTCCTAGGGCCTTCATGTCATGTATGGAGATGACTTTGCTTTGGATTTTCCAGCCACATACACAAACGATTAATTTAAATTGTGTGGATTAGTAGTTCAATTTATTTGGAACACAATACAGTACTGTTTATACACATAATGAGTGCGAAGCACAAACAAACAATGAGATTCAGCATGATTTAACGTCCGAAAAAGGTTAAAAATAATTAGATTCCATATAAACAGGCATGAGTTCTACACGCTCAGAAGTTTTCTTACAAGGAAAGGTGACGAAACCAACAACATTTTTCTGACATACTGTAGTACTGTAGGTGTTACTTTTTCTTTTCTTTCTTTTCTTGCTAGTGGTTTAACTTCGCGCTAACACTTTGAAGGTTTCGGCGACGCAAGGATATTAAAGGGGTAGGATTGGGGAGGCAGCGGTCTCGGTATTTGCTTGGTGTGGAAGTGAGAAACCACGGAAAAGCCATTTTCAGGGCTGCCGAAGTTGGGATTTGAACCCACCATCTCCCAAATGCAAGCTCACAGCTACGTGACCCTAACTGCACGGCCAACTCACCCGGTGTGTAGGTATTGTGATGGTACGTTGTAAAACATAGTACTTATATGTAAAGTAATACAATGGGTAAGAACTCGAGCCACTGTACAGTGGCTTGCTACTGTAGGTTATGTCCTCCTTTGCTAGGGCAAGCGATCTCTTGTGACAGAAACAACACACCTGAACCATTCGGAGCAGTAAAATGAATCACAAGCACACGAACTGTAACTTGATGTTTACAAACACTCGCTGTGTGTTATACACACAGGAACCAGCACCACGGTTGTACGTCTGACGGTCACCCGTATGCATGAGTACGTATGTTTAAAAACACTTGCCACATGTGACGTAAAGCAAACCAAAACACATTGACGTTTGCCCATCTGGAACATAACAAGACATAGCTGTATATACTGTAGCAAATACACTTCCTATTCATCCGTCACTTTTTCAGTGTAACTTTATCTTAAACTCTGTATTAACTCGAGAATATTCTCGTTGTCTAGTAGACTGCACTGCACAAGTAGAATTTTAATGCGAGAATTTTCCGTTCATCCAATGATCGAACCCAAATCGGTATTTCCATATATTAATAATTTTGAAATACGGATAACCTAAACAGAATCATCGAAATCTCACTTTTCTCATTGACAACTGAAAACTAGGGCCCAGACCGTAATCCACTAAAAGAATCAGATATGCCTGCAATTATGCACTAACTGTAGAAAATACGCACTTAAAATCATGAAATATTATTCAATCACCTATTTACATGTATCATTCACTGCAGGTATCAGCATCATAACAGGCGATGTTTTCTGCAGACAAACTATGTCTCTCAATCAAAATGATTTTGTAGGTGTTAAAATGATCTTCCTGCGTCAGCTGACAAAATTGCATAGTATGTATCCGCTTGAGCCAGAAGCTCGGAACATTCAGCTGGCAAAGATACCCTAATACCACTCAAGTCATGATTACTGGATCAATTTTTTTCTTCCTGGTTCGAATTTAACACTTTTCCTAACTTTCACTCAGCCTACTCTGGAAATGAGTACCGAATTGATTCGTTGAGTGCTAAAGGAGACCGGGCATAGAAACGAACCACTTTATCCCACTTAGTTGAGGTTTCATTTGGAGCATGATTTGATGAAGACATTGATTTTTGAACGAGTTCCACAGAGTTATGACGGAGTTCACTAGATTCCAATCCCCCATTGGCTTTTGAAAGTGTAGGGAAATTGACAAAAATTAATAGCAAGTCTTTATATACAAGTAAAAGAAACTCTATTTCTCAGAGTTGAAAATAGAGTGCTTTGTCTACTAGCAAAGGGTATCAAAAACACAGGTAAAACTTATTTTTTAAAATTTTATTTTTGTTGAAAACGTATATTCTAAAAGATACTTTCATGTTTACAATGTGCAATAAGGTCAATAACCCTCGAAATATGTACTTTCATGTTCGCATACAGTATGCATTTTCAAAAAAATCCAAGCTGTACGTGACAATTTTCTAGCTCTTATGAGAAAATCGCCTCTAAAACGTAAAATATCAAATGTTCTCTGCATGTATTCGTGCCAGTACCTATATTTCTGAATTGCATCAAGCAATTTATGCTAACACTTAGCATAATGAACATAGACTCCTACAATGTCCCTAAAGGAATCAGTGCTTGAATGAATAATTTCTTGACTTCATCTAACTGAGCTTCAAAATTAAATTGCCAATTTACTATATGCAAACGTCAGAGGGCTTATTTATTGACTCGTAGAGGTAATCCAGGCCATCAAGTCCCAAGGTGTGGATACGACATCTAATTAGCGCGCTGAGAAGAAATTTAATGCGCAAATTCCTATTGAGACGTTCAGAGAAAAATAGTATAAACAAGACTTGAATCAGTCGTCATTAGATTCCACGTTCACTTAGTTCCTGTTCTCATTTTTGTAGATCAATTTTTGGTATTTAAGGCATTTGAAGCACAAATTGTATAACTCTTGTGTATCTTAAGATCGATGGCATTTAGAAAAACGTTGACATATAGCATTACTATAATTTAACAATGAATATAGTTGTGTTGAACGTATACCTGTATATTTTTGAATAGTAAAAGACCCAGCTAGAAACTCTGCCCGCGTTAATAACTCCCCTCTCAGCCATTCGGCCTGTTTGAAGCACCTAGGATGCAGATGGCTATTGCAACGTGTCGTGCTTAGTATCATTATTTAGTGATATAATGCTAGTTGCCATGGTTTACTGTTGTTTTCCACTGTGTAATAACGCTAAGAGAGAAACAAGTATATTTCCATTATTATTCATCAGATAGTCTTCTAAGAGAGAGCACAAGTGGAGTGAAATAGTCATCAGATGCTGCATTGCATGGAAAAGCAAATCTCAGTCTGCGTATGAGTTTGTCATAAATGCGCTCTGTTCACACTTCTCAATAAATCAACTCTAAAGCGCTATGTTCGCACCTGTTCAAAAGAAAATACCGGGCTTATATCACAGACACTATCAGAATAACAAAGCTTAGCTTTTGACGAAAAAGCCTTCGGTTCTTTTATTATCGACGATATGAATATTCAACTTGAAGTTCAATATGTACTTGCGGGAGTTCCAATTTTTGGTTCAGTGTGGATTGATTGGAGAAAGGGTGTAGCAAGGAGCATTATATTACATACTACGTCTTTCAATCGTCTCATGTTAAACTCCTGTGCACTACTTATTCACTGACAGTGCGACAGAGTCTGAATTAAAAGAACTCACATTGCATTTCATTGCTGAAGTATATGGTTATTAGAATAGTGAGTGGTGATTGTGGTGGTGATTATTGTTTTAAGAGGAAGTACAACTAGGCGACAGACAACCATGCTACAAATGTTAAAATGTCCTCCGGACTTTGCCAGGTAAATTCACTTCCTGAGATACCTCACCCTTGTGACCCTGCCACGCCATTACTTTTGTCGTATGACTATTATCATATTACTAAGAACGCGAGGAGTCTCTATCTCGATGTAAGACTACATTCCTCAATGAAAGAAAGTCCATTAGCCGAAGTACCTCAGAATGCTGTTCAAAATGCAGAATAGTGACATGTGGAAATCTGTTCGTTTTCTAACAGAAAAGCAGCTCACATGTAGCAGTTTTGAAAATATGAATGGGAAAAGGATGGTACATATTTCACCCTTGATATTATTGCATCCCTTCGTAATTTAAAGATCATTGTATCGATCCTGAAACAGATGGATTCGTAGGTTGTGAATTCACCACTGAATATTGGGAGTTACAGGGAAGTGGTTCAGCATTCACAAGGTGAGGAACACAACGTATCATATCCATTTTCGCAACGAGACTTTCAGGCACTTCTTTGAGACCGAAGTTCATTTTCTAAGCGAGTTACTGAGACCATACCTTACGAAGTGATCCTTGGAAGCTTCAAAAAATAAGGAAATTTTCTCCAAGAAATAAGCCGTTGCCACGGAAAGCTCACAAGGTCAACTGCAGAAAGGAAAAGGTACATCGGAAAATAACTTGCTGTTGGTGATAAGGATTATCCAATGTGTACAATAATGCAATATTAATGTAGGGGGTATATTTGTACAGGTAGTGATACCTTTTGCTTCACTTGCACTGTTTATCTCTCTTTGTATTCGACGAGTTTTATCTTTAATAAAGCAGTTTATTTCGCACATGTAAGTTACATTTGAGTCTTTTTTTATCTTTTTCATACGTAGAGTAGACTTACAGTAATTTTAATTCTGTGAAAGAAGGGATGAACTTCACTTGAATAGTATAAACACCGTAACATATGGCCGAATGTTAGCACTCGCTGCGGCGAGTGAGAGAACTCCTAGGTGGACAAGACAATGCATTGTCCAGCAAGGGAGAGAGCAGGTCTTTTATAATAAATGTAGGTCCATGTTGAACTCCCTTTTAAAACAGTAATTGCCATCACCAGTCACTACCATTTAACAGAGAGTGAGAGTGAGAGAGAGTGTGAGAGAGAGTGTGAGAGAGAGAGAGTGTGTGTTTTTATATTTCGTACTTCTATAAGAGAGAATCTCATGATCTATTCCTTTTGTTCCAGATGGTTCCTCAGAGACAAAGACTGCCGATGATCAAGATGATGGCGTGTACGAAGATGTCGGTCAACCAGACGAGCAGTCATTGGCAGAGGCGTGTAATGAGTGCGTCACAGTAATCGACGTTGATGTTGAGCAAGAACTTGAGGATATAGTCAGAGACCAGGCTCCACAGGTAGTTCCACCCCGGCGCAATCCATCCCCTTATTATTATAGTGATCTCTTTCGTGATAGTGAGGGCGAATTAAATCGGCGACCTTCCGTGAGTGGTAGCAGGTATCGCAAGTGCGTGAGTCTCGACGCACCACCGCCACCATCAGAGGTGGTGCTACTGCCGAAGCGCAATTCTGTCGCTGGAGATGGGAGCGACTCCCTCGTAGCAGTCGAGCGTGCCACTCAGCATGTTGACGAGTGGGACGCCATCCTCATGCCGCCGCACCGACAATTGAGGCCGTCCGTCTGCGCGTGTGCAGGGGTGGCGCAGTGCGTCAGGGTTGAAGATGAAATTGACGATGAGGAATCCCGAAGAAACCGTCACCTCCACTTCCGTAGCACTAGGGATATTCGCCTCAACGGTCAACAACCGCCCCTAGAAGAACCACCTGTGGACTACGACGATCCAGACGTCGAAGAAGGGCTCGACGAATACTGTGACGATATGAGTGGACGTCAACGTCACGTCTACGAGACTGCTTTTGATTGTAAAGTGAGCCGCTCGGATGATGATTTGGACGATGTCGATCGTGTCACCAATCACCCCATTTTGCAAATGTTTGGCAGCAACAAAGTGACCTCCAGCAATGCGGTGAAGACAGTAAAACCTAGTTCGTCCAAGGACGCTGGGAGTCTTGGTATCTTTACACCAAAAGAAAGAAGAAAGATAACATTAGTTCGAGGAAAGTTAGTCAAAGACAGACCCAAAGCGCTTCCAAGCAGAGTGAACTGCGGAGACAACATGAGTAGCACAACGACGCTATCCCAGGATCTAGAAGGACTAGTTCTGGAGGCTCCAGAAGTGATAAAAGCAGCTCCGTCTCCATCGCTTCCTCTGAGAGGATATTCTCCATCCCCTCCATCAACCGCCCCACTTCCTGCCAAGTTTCACGGCAATAAGGATTTGCACAATATGAATAGTATTCGTAGCGCTCCGAATCTTCCCGCTGGTAGTCCTGCTCATGCCCGTCTGAAAGATATGCGTCTTCCTGTCAAATCCCTGAGAGCCAGAGAATCCTGCAGTAAGGGCAGTATCATGGAGTTTAAAGGGCGACCTATGAGCTTAAGCCACGACGAGGAAAATGTTCAAGAATTTAAGGGAAGGCCGCACAGCATGTTCCAAGAAGGTGCCCATATTCTAGAGTTCAAAGACAGGCTTCGAGTTGGAGAACCCGAACATGGCCTGATACTTGAATTTAAAGGAAGACCAGCGAGTGCTGTTGCAGAATTCAGCGTGAGAGATCGTGGTACTGTAGGTCAGGAATCAGGACCAATTCTGGAATTCAAAGGGAGGCCTGGCGTGAGAAGATGCGGAGTTCGGCCGAAGTACTCGAGTTCTGAAAGCATGGCTACAAGTAGTAGTGGTGGTAGCCTGGAATCCATTCGAAGTAGCACCAGTGAAGGCAACCGGAGTACAACAAGTTCTGAAAGTCACAGAAGTAGTTCCTTAAGTTCCCACAGCTCTGACTCGACAGGTAGTTGTGGGAGCAGCGGGAGCACAACGGGTAATCTGCACCACTTACACCACTTGCACCATTATTATCACCACCACCAGTGCTCCGCGGGCACTCCCCTTGGCGTAGTCTCTGGTAGCCGCTTCTTTGCCCATCAGAGCAACAAACTTCATATCCTGTCACCTATCTCTGATAAATCTTCCCAGGAACCAGCGTCAGAGACTTCGGATAATAATCGTAACAACAACTCCCAGAAGGCCTCTCCAGAGGATACTACGGAGCAGATTACCTCACCAGCTTCTACCACTACGAAATTACCTTTGGAACAACCGTGGTCGGAGCAGCAAAGCACCAAAGTAAAACGCCGCGCGCCGCAGAACAAGAACCTTATCAACTTGTCCTTGCAGCAGCAGTCGTCAGGTGAGACTGAAATCCAAGGCTCCGACAGCGGGATTTCCATTGAGTCGCGCGGTGGCTGTAAAGGCTACTGTGGAACGGGAGATCCTGTCGAACCACCTCCGCCAGATTTTTCTGACCTTCCTTTCGATATGCCCAAACTCCGTCGTCGACGCCTTCTACAGCAAGACACGTGTACTTCTGGCAGTGCTACCTCTGTGGACCTGCACGAACTGCCTTTCGATATGCCCAAGTTGCGACGTCGTCTGAGGGGACAGCAGGAGGCGCAGACGAGCACAGAATCTAGCGGTGTGTCGCAGGCGTCATCTAGTCAGAGCGTCCAGGATACTGACCGCCCATCTCTGCTGTCAGGTAAGTCTTGTGTTTATATATACCACTCCATGGTGCACATGCACTGTATTAAAGTAATGTTGGACTGGATGGGACGTATGCTATGGGAACAGTTATTCCTCAAATGTATTTCGTTATTGATTTTAAATGTTTTCTTTCCAACTTTCTAGTCTTCTAAGCTCGTTACACATCTTACTACACCTGGAATATTTGTACCTTTTCATCATGAGATAAGTGTTTAATTATATCTGGCTCAGTCATTTACACGTGGAAAACAATCTTCTTTATCCAATATATCAGTGCCAATGCAAATATTATTCTATTATAGAATAGAAGCCAGTGCACATGGTCATTTAAATACAAGCGGTAGTAATGTGGACGGTATCATCTCAAATCCCTCCCTTATCCGAACTAACATGAAAATAGGATATACTATACTTCAATTTCAGAATATGTGTGTAGTCTAGCAGAATACACTTCACAAGATGACAGTCTAAGAAGAACGTGGATTTTAGATTGAAACATGTTTTCGTGTTTGCCATAGTCTGTTGGTATACTGAATACGGAAGAAACTCTCTATATGAAATTTTGTACGTGATGTTGTTATTGTTGGCAGTAATATTGTGATCGATATATATAATACCAAAATATCGACTGATATACAATGTGGTTTAACGTCTTCATTTATGTGTGTATTACAATATTATCAGCTTAATGATAAACAATATTACAATTGATAATTGCAATAGACTTGGTTATTAGGCGGCGTGTGTGTGGTGTTTTACCCCGATAATGCCATTTGGGCTCGTCAGTTAGACTGGCGGGGTTTTTTCAAGACGCTAAATAACAGTGATGCCCTGTCTCATGTCAGGAGATGTGTTGTGGTGATTTGAAGTTCGGCGATACGGGAGCGACCGTGACCTATAAAATAAACTTTCCCGGTATTTGCCTTAGCGAGAATAGAAAACCACGGAAAACCATTTTCAAACCACCACCTGCCTCCCTAATTCAGAACTGTAAAGACACAGTAAATCCGTGTCCACTGTTAGCTGAATCAACTCTGTTCAGTCCAGATCCTCTTAACAATCCCGCCGAGTTAGCAGACAAGGATTGTTAACCTGCTAAAGGAGGATAATGATTTTCGACATACAATTGGTAATAGTACAATGATTTGTATTTAAGCTTTCACGGTCTTGCCATCTGGAGTTTGTCTTGCTTCGTGTGGTAGAAACTCATAGGACTACTTAGTCTAACACTTCAATAAATATTCTATAGTGCGTTAGAAATTACTCTCCGCAGCAACCAGTGCAGCTGCGGCCTATCTAAATGCACATTTCGGGTGGCAACAATGTCTGCTCAGGGTCAGATGCCAGCGGATGGATCGAGAGATTGCGCAATGCAGTGATCGAAAAATTAATAACACAACGGTTCTGTAATAACGTATTACGCAAAGATAGGCTGTTAACAGTGCCAATAAAAAAAGTAACTTGAAAAGGTTTTAATTGTAAATATTGAAAATGTTCATCATGGAGTTCCAAGCATAGGGAAACGTGTTTACACTTATTATCAAAATCATTCACCAGTGTTTCACTACGATCGGAGTTCATAACATTCGTTATGGCTACTTTTAATCCCTCAACTCTTCTGGAAGTAGACTGGCAAACTGAGGACTTAGCAGCACCCTAAAGAAACAGTGTCAGGAGGAGACAAATCAGGGCTACGTGGTGGCCAGAGCCCTCGTGAAATTGTCTCCCGAATATATCACTTAAAAATTACATGGAGCCATTGGAGGATTGAGCTGTGACTTCGTCTTGTTGGAAGAATGAGCCAGTAATTTCTACTTCATTCATTCCCGTTCTTTTAAATCTGCCGGGCTGTTAAAAAGTATCGATCCAATAATTGGTTAACGGAGAATTCAATTCATATGCCAATCTTTTTTGTGAATGAAATTGTATTTGGGTTTTAGATGTCCAATGACAAATATTTTGACCATTTATGTAACCAGTTAAAGAAACAAAGCTTCATCGGTACAATTAATTCTGTCTAATACTCCATTTCCATTATGATTAAAAAAACTCTGAAACCACGCAATAAAAAGTTTTCTTCTCTGCGTCCACCAGCTTCAACTCCTGAACGGCAGAAAATGTATACGGATAAAGATGTATCTTCTTTCTTACTGCTATGTGCACTGTGAAGACAGATACGCCAGTCTGCTGTGCCTTATTCTGCATGGATTTATATGGACACTTAAGAAACCTGTCGGATATATCCAAAACTTTCTCTTCTGTTAAAATTGAGGGACTACCGCTCTTCGGAACATTGAATTCGGCACCGCATCCACGAAAGTTATTTATTAAATCTCGCACAGTACCACGATGTGGTAGAACTGAATAGGAAAACCATTCCCGAAATCTCCTTTCCACTGCGCCCATGTATTTGTCACCTTCCCGAAAAACGCACTCTACTAAAAACGTTCACTCATCTATAGTAAGCATGTTAAATCTCACACGCTATTGACCACCTCTCCCCGACCTCCATTTTAACAGCACTGAATCCTGCTCGGGTTGGCTGGAGCGTTGCCAACATATTGCATATCGTCGTTGCCGGGAGATATACTGACCCGCAGCACATACATTATGAAGAGCGAGAATGCCTTGACAATATTCACAAAATATTGCACCTTAGATGACAGAACCTTACCGGCAAAAGTTCTAAGCCAGCCAAGGTCACTGCGGAGACTCATTTCTAACGCAATGTATATACACCGTATAATAGATGTTGTACCCGTCGTTGACTGCTCAGTTACCTAACATGTGATTACATTTTGTCGACCATTTATCGAGCATTTTACACAGAATGTAATAAAATATTACAACATAGTCTATATGATACGTGTCTACTCGTCTTACGGTACTTTTATCTTATTTATTATGGTTGCAGTAGTTACCTCATGGTATTTTCGAAGTGCCTAGTAATATTTGCATATGATGACCACAGAACGCTTTTCGACATTAAATCCTCTGAAATGCGTATTTGTCCAATTCCTCGGAGAATTGGCACCAAATGCAATGTGATATTTTAAATGGAGACATTAGCGCATTTCATTGTGTTGAGACCTTCATCTTTGCACTCTTTCATTTTCAGACGGCTCGAAAATTTTCATTATAAAAATCAAGTATCGTGTTAATATTCAAAAAGTAGAAACTGATATACAAAGTCTTTAAATAAAACCTTACCGAGATGATCTCAATAGCAACTTTCCATATAGCTAATTAACGGTTCTTGGAGTTCTTTGACTTAAATATTTGACACGATTACCACTAATATTTCCCTTCTGAATGTATCGGACAACGAATTTTATGCAACCCCCACCTCTGAAGCTTCCCTTCTGGTATTTCCCTCATATTTCCCTGTATCGGAAAAATCTATAGAACAAAACGTTTGTAAATACAGCACGATCTTACGTAAAGTTTGCCTTGAGAAATGGTCATGTAAAACCAATCTAAGATAGATATAGAGAGTTTTTGTGTTTTACCCACTGAATTAGTTTGAACAGCACATATCTAAGTTTCTACTTACCCTTATCCTAAACTTAAATACCTAGTCTCGTGAAAATCCATCCTATGCGTTCTCTCTTGTTGCTGTGGCAGTCAAACAGATATGCAAAAGTTAACTGAACCCTAGACGGGATATCATTTGCCCTGTGGGGTACAAAAACCAAGTGCTGATTTAATATTTAGAAAGTACGGACAGAAATACTATTTTATCTATATAAGGAGAGTCTTTCCTCTACGGTAAAATTTAAGAAAGTAATTCGAGAGATGATAAGGAAGACAGCAAAGCCAAGATGTACTGTATAGTCCAATTCACTACCATTTCCGAACTAAAACTGTATGCTGTTAACTATTGCACATCCAGGCCTGCATATGATTATTCTAGAGCAACTGTCAGTCCATGGTAACACTCATAACATGCGTAAGTGTGAATAGTGAGTGTGTACGACATTGCATTCTGTGGGTGGGCTGTTGACGAATAAGCCTCGAGCAACAGGGTCTACGATGTGCCGGAACAACGTCACATCAGTTGTTCGAAGTTACTTCTGTCGGCACGCTAAAAGCAACGCAAAATGAAGCGCGTTCTTCTCCAACTTTGATAACCAAACAGTAGTAGTGTATTGGGCCATACTTTTAGATTTACTACTCCTTATCATTGCCTATCTTCCTTTTACAATCGTAATATTTGAACCCTTAATGTTTATGCAAACCTCATAGCAGTACCGTCGTGCAGGTAGTCTCTAATTGTCACTCGCTTCAGTAAGTTTGCATTCTAACCTATTACTGCATAAACATCCGGGGCCCTAATTATTATTATCTTCCGACAGTCATAATATGGAGTTTTCGATGCCTAAGGAGTCATTAATACTTCCATTTGGACAAATTCCACGGAAAATGGGTTAAGCTAATATCACCTAGATCAATGTAGGGGTTACCCCTAAGCCAGGTGCCACTGGGCACGGGTCGTGAATAAGAAAACTTGCATTTGGGAGATGGTGGGTTCAGACTCCACCATCGGCAGACCTGAAGATGGTTTTCCGTGGTATACCAGGCAAATTCAGGGACTGTGCCTTAATTGAGGTTACGACCACTACCTTCCTAGACCAAGCCCAGCGTCGCTGAAACCTTGTATGTACTGTATTATTGCTACGTAAACAACTAGGAGCAGGGCAGTGATATTTGAAGGCGCTCAAATACATCAGACTCTTGTCAGTATGTTTACGAGTGCGTAAACCAACTCCTGAGGATCTGTTACCCATGCCTTGGGGCCTCTCAAAACCGTAAATATAGACAAAAGATCGTAAAAACTAAGTAGTAGTAGTAGTAGTAGTAGTAATAGTCTACTTTTCTTTTTTTCCACGTATCCCACTTATTTATGGGGTCGCTGGAGCCACCCAGGTTAATTTTGGTTTTGGCCTGGGGTTTAAGGCTGGATGCCCTTCCGACGCTACGTAATTTTTGAGATGAAAATCTCAACCCAGAATCGACTGGGATTCGAACCTCATCCTTCTGGGCGGGAAACTAGCAGCTAAGCCACTGAGCTTATCAAACCTCTATTATTATTATTATTATTATTATTATTATTATTATTAGTAGTAGTAGTAGTAGTAGTAGTAGTAGTAGTAGTAGTAGTAGTAGTAGTAGTAGTAGTAGTAGTAGTAGTAGTAGTAGTAGTAGTAGTAGTAGTAGTAGTAGTAGTAGTAGTAGTAGTAGTAGTAGTAGTAGTAGTAGTAGTAGTAGTAGTAGTAGTAGTAGTAGTAGTAGTAGTAGTAGTAGTAGTAGTAGTAGTAGTAGTAGTAGTAGTAGTAGTAGTAGTAGTAGTAGTAGTAGTAGTAGTAGTAGTAGTAGTAGTAGTAGTAGTAGTAGTAGTAGTAGTAGTAGTAGTAGTAGTAGTAGTAGTAGTAGTAGTAGTAGTAGTAGTAGTAGTAGTAGTAGTAGTAGTAGTAGTAGTAGTAGTAGTAGTAGTAGTAGTAGTAGTAGTAGTAGTAGTAGTAGTAGTAGTAGTAGTAGTAGTAGTAGTAGTAGTAGTAGTAGTAGTAGTAGTAGTAGTAGTAGTAGTAGTAGTAGTAGTAGTAGTAGTAGTAGTAGTAGTAGTAGTAGTAGTAGTAGTAGTAGTAGTAGTAGTAGTAGTAGTAGTAGTAGTAGTAGTAGTAGTAGTAGTAGTAGTAGTAGTAGTAGTAGTAGTAGTAGTAGTAGTAGTAGTAGTAGTAGTAGTAGTAGTAGTAGTAGTAGTAGTAGTAGTAGTAGTAGTAGTAGTAGTAGTATAAGCGAATTGACTACTTAGGATCACGCTACAACATTTCCTTTTTTTGTTGTGTGTGGAGTTTGCTCTTTATCCAATATTCTTTCATGCGTTCGCTGGCCTCCTTCCGTTGTTCTTCTGTTCAGGTCCTTCTGGTCTTGTTGGATCTTCCTTTGGCTTGAAACCCTTCCAAATGTTTGACTGCGTTCCTAAATATCTGTCCAACATTTGGACTTCTCAGATGTTTAACCTCTTCATATCTTCCCGCATCTCCTTAATCCATGCTGTAGTAGTCTTCTTTTCCCAGAAGTAATAAGATATCTGTTTGGTCGGATATTTCCGTTCATTCTGTACAAATGTCCCAGAAACGCCAGCCTCCTTCTCTTCATAGTCTCTAATATCATATTATCTCTACCTTCTGGTTAACTTCTTTGTTTCCATCTGCCTTCAGTCTGAGCAGCGCCCATAAGTTTTCAGAGGATTCTTCGTTTTACTTATTTCGACTTTTTCTCAACGGGAAATCTCCCCCGAGGACAAAGTGTACAAAAAACTAGATTAATGGTAAAATTAATTGTGAGTTGATTACATAGTGGTTGGTAAGCACATTTTGTTGCAGTAAAAGGTTTGGAAGATGCCTAATGGAGGTTAAATGATTTTCAGAACTTGAAGAAAAATAAAGGAACCTGTAGTTCATGGACAGACATTCACTGACATACATGCATTCTGTTTTGACCACTGTGTTGTAGTGTCTTATACTGGCATTCCAGGATATTCCTTTCTTATTACAGATACTTGTTGTTAATCCATTTATGTTCCCTCCATTTTTTGAGCTCCGATCTTCCAAGCGACTTTTTTCCTTGTCCATTCTCCTTTATTATTATTATTATTATTATTATTATTATTATTATTATTATTATTATTATTATTATTATTAAGCAAAGAACAAAAGAATACCTGCCGGCAAAAACGTTGTACCCTTACTTTTCTAGAATGCTGGGTTTTCGTGCATAAACGATGTATGAGGTCAGAGTGAGGCATCTAGGAAGTTATGTCGGCAATTTTGAACGGTAAGCGCCTTTTTCTTTTGTTTAAATTTCGCCACGGGTCGTGTGGGTGCGGAAGTGTTGTATCATTGGAAAAAAATGCATTTTGAGGGTTACAACGTTTTTGCTGGCAGGTATTCAAAAGTCATTGGGCGGTGACAATACTTTTATTATTAAAATAGAAGCAGCCATTCGGAAATGAATTCGGATCCATATAAACAGATACCACATAGTGATCTCATAAAAATACTTCCCATTTTTTATAGTAGGCTAAAAGTCATCTTCCTTCACATTTGCGACTATTTTTATAGAGGTGAGGGTTTTAGCACACTTCTGTTGTCTCTGTTCAGTCTGTTGTCAAAGTAGCATTAAAAGAGGAAAGATCCATTAGCAGGTTCTAAATGAACTTAACGGACCATGGAGGCCCATAGAGGATTGGAAGGTAAAGGATTCCAACATTCTCCACACTAAGTAGGAGGGAGTGGTTAGCTGCATGCCAGGCCAGTTTTCCAACTAGGAATAATTGCTGTACTAATTTCTTCTGAAGGCCGAATAGACCACAAACGTTGTACTCTTCTTAGCTTCTGGAGTTCTTGACGTAGAGTAGAACCCACGCCATTTCGGTTGAACCAAGCACCGGCTACGGTGGTGGGACCATGTGAGGTGAATGGAGGAAGAGAGGTTACCTAGAACAATTATAATATTGGTTTCGGATGTTCCACTAACTACTTTTACGGTTTTCGGAGACAGTGACGTGAAGGAATTCTGTCTTTTAGGAATTCGTTTGCCTTCGGGTAAACCTAGCGACACCAGGCTGTCTTATTTGAGTACCCTCAAGTACTACCGAATTGAGCCAGAATCGAACCTGGACTCAGAAAACCAGCGCCGTCTGAATCACTCATTGCCACCATACAAGTATTATGGACTCGGTCGAGGAGGCTGAGAGAATCAGAAAAAACATGATTTTAATGATCTAATTGTAAAAGGTGTGAAGTACTAAAGCAGGCAACAGAGCTAGTTGCAAATAGAGAAATGTCGCCTCCCAAACGCTAGCAGATTGAACGAACAGTGTATAAAGAAAATGTATGTAAAGTGATGCCAGCTTTAGATCTACCTCTCTCTTGTTCAGTTAAAAGAGAAAAATCAGGCACAAGAAAGAGCGAGAACTGTCTGTCTGTGACTAATTACCTCTGTCGAGTGCTACCGCCAACTTCTGGCGACACAACGATATTTCTTGGCTTGGCCAGACCTCCCTCCGCGGTTTTCAACTCCACACTCTTCTTGCTAATGAGGTGAAAAGAGAACTTCTCCCGAGCTTCCGCCCAGACAGGCGGTTCAAGTCGATATTTAAATTCAAGCACAGAATAATTTCTCATAAGAACTAACCAGTTACTTAAAATTCTGCATTTTCAACTCTGAGAAATTTTAATGAACCACTGTGGTCAGGAGGTACACAGTAGTTTTCCGATTAACTTCGATTCTGGGTTGTGCTATTAATTTAGAACAGGTTTGAGAAGCTGGAACAGTTGGAAACAAAACTGAGGTGGATTTATTTTCAACTGTTGGCCACACCAAGTAGTTTCACCTCTGAACTCGAGATGAATGCCGAGATGGCTTCTATCCTTCTCATCCTTATCCCAGTTAATTATAAATATGTACACAAGTAGGGGTACCATGGTTATACAGTGTATCAGACAGTCTCCAGTTGTTGACTGAAGAAAAGCAAGATAGCTTGTGGTAAGGGGAGGTGTTAGTCCATTAGGCTAAAAAGTTTTTTTAGTGTTGTGTGTCCATTATAACCTCACTTACGTAACTAAAGGTATTTTTTATCCAACGCCCCGTCAAGTGGTTTAAATAGACGTTCAAATAGTATGCTGCATTAGGTGACACGCCCACCTTTCTCTCTTGCACATCAGTTATCTTTTATAATTCGGAGATTGTTCCCGCTTTGGAATTGAGAGACATTTTATTAGCGATGTAATTCATGTTGGCTACTCTGCAAGTCATCTAGTAGACATGCGGGCTTCGCTATTCTTTTGTTCCTTTGTTTATCTGTGACAACTTTTGTAGTGCTATTGTGGTTCTTACTTTTATCATATCATGTGTTTGGTGTTTGCTTGAAATGACAAAGCCAAGGGGTATTTTCAAGAAGAGGAAGAGAGTTGAAGGGAAAATAAAAGTTGTCTTGTGAAATAATACAGGTGCACCCGAAAATGTGAGGTTAGAGCAAATACCTGATCATGATATTATAAATACAACTCTCAAACCCATTGAAAATACTTCTAGACGTAAACTCTTATGGATTAATCGCATAGCTACCGTCAACAGCACTATTCAATTAGCGAAATGGGCATAGGCTATACATTCGGAGATCCATATCTGCCAAGGAGCCTACAAATAATAGGCAGTATTGACATGGCCATTTGGGAAAAATCATTTCGCCAAAATTCTCAGCAAAAGAGGAATCACAGCTGCATATGCACTGAAGCCCATCGATAGAACCAGGCCTATTACTAATCTATTCATTCCGGCCGAAGTTCATGAAACAATAATGAGCCTGAAAAACAACAAGGCTCCTGGCTCGGATGGGATATTCAATGAACATCTTAAAATTGCAGCCAATGCCGTGTTCCCAGAAATCACAGAGCTTATGAACCTGTGCCTCAATGTGGGCAATATACCAGCACAACGGAGTTCTTCCATAATAAATGTATGATACGAAGGAAAAATCGATATCAATAGCGCAAATTTATATAGAGGAATAGCCTTAGAAAATAGGCTTTAAGGTACTGACCAAAGAATAACTAGAGAAGTTATGCCAAAACTCCAGATGAGCAATTCGGGTTTAAAACAGGACGAAACACACTTCAAGCAGTTAAAAACTTGAATGAAGACATAGAAGAACGTTAAGACACGTTAAGACTTCCACGTGGAAAATTTTATGCAGTATTTATAGACTTTGCTAAGGCTTTTGACGCGCTCTACAAAAACAACACATCATTCAAACTTCAGTCTCTGAGAGCATATAATATTGAGATTACAGCTCTGATTCGCAATATTCTAGAGGTTAATGCAATTAAAGTTTCCAACAACGTGAACTTATCGTAGGAAATACTGCAAACATATGGTGTGCTAGAGGTTGATCCCCTCAGTCCCATTTTGCATAACATTGCTACCCATGAAGTCGTCCAAAGGCTGGAAACGTAGTCAATAATGATATACATCTACGCTGATGATGTAGTTATTGAGTCCCATGATAAAACCGAACTACAGTAAGCTCTTGATACACTACAAATTTGGGCAGACGCAAACAAATGAATTATCAGCATGGATGTGCAAATGTCATTCCGAAAGGGCAGGCGTAAATCATTGGGAGATCACATCCTAGTACAAAACCAACCATTAAAATAAGTGCATTGTTTTAAATATCTGGGCGTGACACTACAGACTACAATGACCACTTTTAGACTACACACACAATCAAGAGCAGCAGCAGCTACTAAGGCCATATTTGATTTTAAAGCGCTTTACAGACTCTGCCTGAAAATATCCATATCACTTTGCAATGCCAAAATATTTCTGATTCGAATATATATATTGAGATAACGTGAGAAAACTGACCATCTCCGACCATCGCAACTTAGAAGCCATGAAGCACGTTTCTTAAAACCTGACATTGGTGTATCAAAGTATGCGCGCTCCAGACTTGTCTGCGAATTTACTAAGGATACGTTTTTAATCGAAGATTTACGATACAAATTGAACCTACCAGGTACGTTATGATAGAAGAGACGACCACAAGAGAGAGAGAGGATAAACGATGGGACATATGGATGGGATTTTATTCAACAAGACCTACCCTGGACGGAAACAGATCAAGAACTCCGACATTTTGTGAACTCTCTGGCAATGCATGGTTACGACCATAACATCTGCAAAACGAATCTACCTGTACCAGAGTGTCTTTGTCAATTATACGGCATTTTATATGGTAGATAACACATCCCCGAGTGCAGAAAGAAAGAGAATTTCGATCATTCAACATAGCAAAGTATGAAGCAGTGGTGTAATTTTAATTTGTTCGGATTTCATTAAATATTGTTTAAAGCATCAAGACGGTTTTAAGGAAATTTATTATTCTCTAAAGCTCCTTGGCTAGCTCCTTAGCTGAATGGTGAGCTTAATGGCCTTCGGTTAAGAGGGCCCTCAGTTCGATTCCCAATTAACTGCATGTAGTTAATTTCTCTAGCTCGGGGACAGGCTGTCCATGTTTATCTTAACACAGATCTTCATTTACATACATACAAACATCACACGACAAACCACCGCAGAAACGCGCAATAATTCATCCCTCCACATAGGCTTGACGCAAGTGCGATAACATTCTCTCACCCATGGATAACTAATGCAAGTACCGAGCTCGAATTATTATTATTATTATTATTATTATTATTATTATTATTATTATTATTATTATTATTATTACTTACATGTATAATTATGAAGTGTTTATATTCATTTAATATTATTCTTATTACATCATATTATATGCATACGATAGGATCGCGCTGTTTGTGAGGTTATGTCATGAAACATGAGCTGTACATTATCAGTACAAGTATTCCCAACATGGGTAGTCGCGGTCTCTGTGGCTTATAACTTCTTCTGTCGCTTTTCTCACATACTTCTGGAGTCGCGGGTGCGAACTGAATCGCACATGTAGATTTGACCATGCCTTTCAGTCGTATTCCCTTCCTCACCTCAACCCTATGTGGAGAGACGCATTTACTATTTTATGTTTCGGTAGTGCTTATTAGTATGATGTGCTGTTTGTACATAAAGAGAAGTGCATTACGACAAACACGAACACCCAGCTCCCAGTACAGAGGAACTAATCAAACGCAGCTAAAATTCTCGATAGGCTAGAAATCACACCCAAGACTCTCTGAACCGAAGTCCTCGAGGCTGAGCATACTGTACAGCTAGGAAGGCGGAGTCTCTTTATAATATTAGTACAGACACATCATAATGTTATTCGTTTTACGTCCCACTAAATACTTTCGCGGTTTTCGGGGACGTATGCGACGCAAATGTGTTTGATCTCCTTCAAATACCACCGAACTGAGCCGGATTCGAACTCGCAACATTAGAAATACATTCACTAGAACTGACACCACAGCAGCACAGTAATAATGTATGTATGTATGTATGTATGTATGTATGTATGTATGTATGTATGTATGTATGTATGTATGTATGTATGTATACCCTTTATCCCTATTTCCCGATACGGGATCGGGGATGAGGTGAAATAAAGTTATATGGTATGTTCTTCGGGCCATAAAAAGAAAAAGAGCTAATGAAGATGAATGATGGTGAATAAAATTGACAATATGGAAGGAATCGGCTGTGGTCTATGAATAGAAACTGTCCCGGCATTTGCCTGGAAGTGAAAGTGGGGAAACTACAGAAAACATTTCTCAGCACAGTCGACGGTGGGGCTCGAACCCACGCTTCTCCCAAATGCAGAACTTGGCTCGAACCCACGCTTCTCCCAAATGCAGAACTTGGCTCCATAACCGCAGTGTGTTAACAAGAGCGGCCACTCTGCACGTTCAACACAATAATAATAATAATAATAATAATAATAATAATAATAATAATAATAATAATAATAATAATGCGGATCCTCGGCTGAATAGACAGCGTACTGGCCTTCGGTATTGAGGGCCCAGGGTTCGATTTCTGCTGGTTAAGGGGTTCTAACTTTGTGTAGTTAATTCATCTAGCTCGGGGACTGGGTATTTGTGTTCGTTTCAATACGCATTTTCATTTACTCATAATACATCACTCTACAAACCACCAGAGAAATACGCAGTAGTGAATACACCCCCGTACATAAGGTTGGTGTCGGGAAAGACATCCGACCACAAAAATGGGCTGAATCTGTACAAGGCGCTGACATTATGTAAATGGGAAAGAGATTAGAAATAGTAATAATAATATTATGGACTCAGCATATTAATTTGACGCCATGAGGCTGCAAACGTGTCAATTTCAAAGTTCAGTTTTATTCTTCCAGATGGCAAAAAATCGAATCTCTTTTAGCGATCTATGGTTTAGTTTGAATTCATTTTGTCGAGTAAACTCCAACTGGGTTACCAGAGAGATTTTACATGCCAACATCATACGATGGAATACAGTATGGACATTCAAAATTCCGACTGACTCTGTCGAGTTCGAACCTGAGGCTGACTACCACTGATCCCCTGAGGGAGCTATCGACCTCAATAATTCAATCCCTTAAATAACGTCGCTCGACCGGTAAAAGGTTGTATTCCACAAAGCTCTTCCTATCAATTATTCTCCTTAAGACTGGTCACGCCTCCCAGCCACGTATGGATATGCAGCCCATCAGAACAAATTTTGTTGTGTTCATTTTCCTATGCCCATGTGTAAAGGAAAATGAACCTTACAGTGCCGTATTGTAGGAATGTACGTTTGCATTACGTATTTACGCACTCCTAGTGTACAATGCATGTAAGGTTCATTTTCGTTTAATCGTCGGCATAGGAAAACGAACACAACGGACATTGTTCTGATGGACTGCGTGTCCATATGTGGCTGGGAGGCGTGACCAATCTTAAGGAGATTAATGGATAGGAAGAGTATTGTGGGATACAACGTTTTACCGGTGATGCGACGATAATATACCGGGCGAGTTGGCCGTGCGGTTAGGGGCGTGCAGCTATGAGCTTGCATCCGGGAGATAGTGGGTTCGAACCCCACTGCCGGCAGGCCGTGGTTTCTCTAGACCTTTCCTACTCCATCGTCGCCATAAGACCTATCTGTCTCAGTGTGGCTTAAATAATACTTCAGTAGCTAATAACCGGCTTGTACACGCCTTTTAGCTGAACTCGGAGCGTTACACAGAGTTCCCAGCGTCTGCGTGTGCTCATATCACTCCACCGATAGTAAGACAAACCGTTATTGTGCGGGCCCTTCGAGAACCTATTTATGTAATACACTCTCCCTCGTCTTTACGGCTTATTAGATACTAACATCAGCACTCTATGTTTACAGAATGGAGCGCTTTATTGACTCCTGCGGGTGCAATCAAAAGTTGATGATCGTAACTCGCGTCTGATTGAGCGGCAGTGCTCTCTCCCTTTTATGATTGCTACCTCTCTCATAAAGGCGATACTTATTTGATTGTTACTCAACACTTTGTCTTCTCAGTACTCATAAGGTGGTGGTGGTGGTGATTGTTGTTTTAAGAGGAAAAACCAACTAGGCAACCATCCTGTATTAACACTAGAGGGAGAAAAAATGGAACAGGTCCAACACTTCGAAAAATGAACGTATCGGCCATAGAAAGGCGAGGGCCACGAATGGCAGGAAGTGAAAGACTCCCTAGGCTCCGAATGCCCCAATACCGTCAGGTTGGAAGAGAACAAGAGCTGACCAAGTGAGGTCGCACAGGATAGATGAAATTGGGGAGCCTGGGACAAGTAAGTGGAACCAATGCCAGGACTCAGCTAAAAAACCCGTGGTTGCCAACCTACGCTCTCAAATTAAGAACCCCTAGGGCCTCTGTTGTCGTAATCACGAGAGAATGAATTATACGGTTAGCAAATATTCCTTTATACACCGAAACAATAAGTTCTAAACAGCAGCCGAAACAGAATGTAGCCATCCATCTTCGTGTAAGACATGAAGGCCTTCCGATTTGTGGGAAGGTAAGGAGTTCCACTGTCGCTAATATTTATGCTATTATTATTATTATTATTATTATTATTATTATTATTATTATTATTATTATTATTATTATTATTATTATATATGTCTGCCCGGAAAGTGGACGTCGCCCCGGTCTAGAAAGCCAAGAATAACGGCCGAAGGGATTTGTCTCATTGGCCTCGCTTCATCTCGTAATCTACATGCTTAGGGTTGAGCAGCGGTCGCTTGGTAGGCCAAGGTCCATCAGGGCTATAGGACCACGGGGTTTGTTTCGCTTGTGTGGAGAAACGTTAAGGCTCCTCCTTTAGGGGCCTACATTTAGTGACGCTGTCTACACAATATATGAATCAACTGTTGAGAAACCATAGAGATTACTTCTGTTCAGCGCTTTCCTGGTATTGGTAATGTGAACATTGACCAATGGCCATCATCTTTGTATCTGACTCACGTTTCAGAACTTTATATTTGTTTAAAATGGGGATCAGTTTTGCTGAGGCTGGGCCTCCCTTCTCGGCTCGGATGTTGACAAATTGTTTTCCTTTGCTGCCGCTTGACATCTGCCGCCCTTCCATCTCATATCCGGCAGCAGACAAGATCTATCAAGCGCTTATGTTTACCCTGCATTAAGACGAACCGTACGCAAAATAGACGAACAATCATTTTCAATCTTGAAAAATATATAAAAGGGAAACTCAAGGTTGAGAGATCACGAGTAAACAGGCATAACGATAGTCAAAGAAGAGCGCCTGTCATGTTTATACAAGACGTATCATATCCCGGAACTGGGGGCCGGAGGGAAATTGTTTGCGTTCCAGTTTATCTTATGAAAGATGCTAAGGTATTTATGGAATACCCTCTCATGTTGTACGAGCCATGTGGAGAGATTAGCAAATACAGTGTCACCGAAAAGTTCACAACTATATTATGATAAGCATTCCGTATAGATTGTACGATAAAACATTCATAATGATCCGTATTGACAGCAGTTACAGTTGGTAGGTAAAAATGGGTCCACCTATTCAATACCACACTAATAAAACATCTACCTATTTGGTAGAAAAGTCAGGTGCATTGTCATATAATTAGTACATGGGACCGCATTCGGCCACTTGGACCATAATCAGCCGTAAAGATTTTTAAAATTGGCACAACTAAAAAGACCATGAAACAAACAAAGACATCTAAAAGGAATCAATCTTTGATAGAAAACTTGGTGACACTTATGTCCATGTGTCACAAATGTTGTACTGTGAATTTTGATCCTGGCGTATGATGTCTATGATTTCACAACAATTGATTCATGTATTGTACAGTCAGTGTCACCTAACGTAGGTCCCTAATGGAGGAGCCTTAAAATTTCCCTCCAAAGGCAAAACAAACCCCATGGTCTGTATCGCCAAGGACTAAATTCACAGTACAACATTTATGACGCATGGATATACAGTAAGTGCCACCAAGTTTTCTATCAGAGATTGATTTTAATGTGTATTCATTTTTAGATGTCTTTGTTTAGATCTCTTTATGTTTTTAGTTGTGCCAATTTTTAAAATCTTTACGGCTGTTTATGGCCCAAGTGAGTGAAACTGGTCTCATGTTCTAATTAGATGACGATGTAACTGATTTTTGACCAAATAGGTAGATGTTTTATTAGCGTGGTAGTGAATAGGTAGACCCATTTTAGCTACCAGTTACAAGTTATCATGGACCTGTCTGATAGACAAAATCTGGAATACATTGCGGGTTATTAAGATTAAGATTAAGATTAAAGGACGTTTCTTTAAATATAATTGTTTATTTAGTTTATAATGTATGTAGGCCTACTTAAGTATTAAAACTGTTTTCACTCCATTCTATCTTATGAAAGATGCTAAGAATTTATGGAATGCCCTCTGATATTGCACAAGCCGTGTGAAGTTATTAACAAATACAGTGCCACCCAAAAGTGTATAGCTATATTATGATGAATATTACCGAAGGAATTATCCTGGATCAGTTTTTCTGGAAAAATCTGGGATACTCTTAGATTGTTTACGCTTATTAATAGGATATGCCTTTAAAAAGAAAAAGAGAACTAAATATTTGGTTCATAATAAGTAGACCGAGCTCGATAGCTGCAGTCGCTTAAGTGCGGCCAGTGTCCAGTAATCGGGAGATAGTGGGTTCGAGCCCCACTGTCGGCATCCCTGAAGATGGTTTTCCGTGGTTTCCCATTTTCACACTAGGCAAATGCCGGGGCTGTACCTTAATTAAGGCCACGGCCGCTTCCTTCCAATTCCTAGGCCTGTCCTATCCCATCGTCGCCATAAGACCTATCTGTGTCGGTGCGACGTAAAGCAAAATAGCATAATAAGTAATAAGTTTACATTTTAAGAGTCTCAAAACTGTTTACGCTCCAGTGTGTCTCGGGAAAAAATACTGGGGTACTTCTGTAACTCCCTCTCTTATTGCGCAAGATCAACAAATGAAGTGTTACTGAAATCGAAGAGCTGTCCTTTATGGAAGAATCTGGAACATTCTTCGGATTGTAAAAACTGAGTTGACCTGATTACAATTTAATGTTTGTAGATTCTGACATGCAGCCCCGTAGGACGCAGGTAGCGCGTATGCCTCTTACCTGGAAACCCCGGGTTCATATTCCGACTTGACCGATGATTAAATTCTTAATGTATAGTAATGATATTGCTTAAAATCTATAGCGTCTGAAGGAACGTTAAAGAAATACAGTGCTCTCACTTTACGGGGAAACCGCGCTTCACTCCGTCGACAGCCGACTTCCCCGCAGGGTGGGAAGCCAAGTGAACAAAACGCCCCAGATGTCAGTTGCTTTTGAGAATCGTACCGGAACGTGTGTGTAACTGTTGCTTGTGTATTAAATAATAAGGTGGTGGTGGTGGTGGTGGTGGTGGTGGTTTTAAGAGGAAGTACAACTGGCCAAACATCCCCTATATAACACTAACCAGAGATTAAAAATGGAAGGGATCCTACACTTCAAAAAATGAAGTTATCGGCCAAAGAAAGACAAGGCCACGAAGGCCGTGAAAATGGAAGACTCCCTAGGCCTCTGGTGCTCTAATACCGTCGGGTTGGAAAATAATAAGAGTTGACCAAGGGACGTCGGATAGGGTAGATGAAAGTGAGGAACCTGGCACAAGTAAGTGGAAGCAATGCCTGATGATGATGATGATGATACTCGTTGTTTAAAGGGGCCTAACATCTAAGTCATCGGCCCCTGGAAGGAATGCCAGGACTCATCTAAGGGCCCCGTGAATGCCAACTCAGCTCCCAACTTGAGAGCCCCTGGGGCTCCTTCAGTCACCTTTTACGACAGGCAGGGGATACCGTGGGTGTTATACTACTGCCCCCACCCAAGGGGACATGTAGCCTATTAAATAATCGTTTGGAAAATGAAATATACGTTTTAACAGTGAATATGTTTGGTGGAATGTTACATGAAAAAGGTAACTGTAGAAGCTGCGTTCGGAGATTTGCTCGTAAATATCCTAAATTCCTACAAAATATTGCGTTTCGAAGTTGATGAAAAATTAGCGTACAGCAGATTCAGTTTGTCATATACAGAAGAAGCAGAAAAGACACATTTTTAACTGGTCGCCATCATCCTTTGAAGCAATGGGCATTAATAATCAAATACGGTAAATCACTTCTGCCTGTTTTAAACCATTTCTTCATGATTACAAATCACTCTAGTTATTATTTTCTCGTTTGCTGTGGAACTTCGTCTACCAAATTGTCATATAGAGAAAATCCACTCCAATAGATCAGGGAAGAACGATAAAGCGTGAGGTGCAATTATTCTTGATTTTAGGTTTTGTTGTGATTGAGCGGGCTTGAATATCGAGATCTGAACTGTCTCGCGACTGTAAATGATGGTGCGGCAGAAAGATGGCTTCTCCGTCTGCTCCAACGATAATTGCGACTTATTGCGGGAAGGAGAAATATATTGGTTCCGACAGCTCCTTCTTCCCTCTCTTCTTGTCCACTTTCTGTGATCTGATGGGGCCTGGCGGTAACAAATTGATCGTCATTAGACAGTGTGGCGTCACAACGCTTGGCCGCATCAAATAGGAATGCTGGACTTCACTCAGAAGGCGTGTTGTAAAATGTTTTCGTTGTATATATGTAAAACATACAAAAAAACAAGCATTATCAATCACTTCGAAATATTGTCTTTGTTGTTGTTGTTGTTGTTGTTGCGAAATCTCTTTCGAAGAAAATGGGAGTCGTAATGGAGAAAGGCTTACTTCATCGCGTTTCCTGTATAGTGACTGTCAAGTGAAACAATATTCTGGAAAACTCTTAAGTAGACTATTAAGAGTACAATTTGGCTTTAAAAACAAAATCAAATCAAATCTATGGCATATACCATGTTGGAAGGGTCCTCTGGCTGCTAAGACATTAGTGTTATATAGACAGATGACTTGCAGACTTTGAGAACACGCATTCAACGTCACGATTCATCAGTAACACTGCTTGGTTTTCATTGGCAGATTCTCTTCCTGTTACATTAACCAGGTCTTCATTTTCCCATATATGGCTGAAAGCACCCTGTTCTAATCCAGGTTTAACATGTTTGAGTGAGTTTGGAACCCAACCCGAAGCCTTCGTGTAATAATAGAGCTACGTGGCTATGTTTCAGACCATTGAGAGTTCGCTGAGGAGTGGAAGGATTCCCTCTACGTAACCTCGACGCTACAGACAAAATAAGTCAAAACTCAATCATAGGTCACTCAATAGACATCAGCTGATAGTGTAAAATGGAACGTCAAAATTGGCGTGAAGGGAGCCTAATTACGTTAATTCAAAAATGCCTGTGCATGGTATAAGATATTGCGTGAATAACTAATTATTATTATTATTATTATTATTATTATTATTATTATTATTATTATTATTATTATTATTATTATTATTATAAAAATCGTCCGGGCTATTATGCCGTGGTCCACCTACTCTCATTCCTTCCAAACGTTTCGACTACTGCTGCGGTAGTCATCTTCTGTGGCATCGTGAAATAAATATTCTGGAAAAATCTTTAGTAAAATATTAAGAGTTCAATTTGGTTTTAAAAACAAAACCAAATCAAATCCATGGCACAGACTATGTTGGAAGGGTCCACTGGCTGCTGAGACACCAGTTATATAGACAGATGACTTGCAGACTTTGGGGACGCGTGTTCAACATCACGATTCATCAGTCGTCGATTGCAGTCGCCAGTGGGATACAGGAGAGAGTACCTAGATGAGAGGAGTGGACCACGGCATAATAGCCCGGAAGATTTTTATTATATTGACATCGGCCGTGAAGCTTTCATACTGTGATTATTATTATTATTATTATTATTATTATTAATTTTATTATTATTATTATTATTATTATTATTATTATTAATAATAAATAATAATAATAATGCTATTTGCTTTACGTCCCACTAACTACTTTTTCGGTCTTCGGAGACGCCGAGGTGCCGGAATTTAGTCCCGCAGGAGTTCTTTTACGTGCCAGTAAATCTACCGACACGAGGCTGACGTATTTGAGCACCTTCAAATACCACCGGACTGAGCCAGGATCGAACCTGCCAAGTTGGGGTCAGAAGGCCAGCGCCTCAACCGTCTGAGCCACTCAGCCCGGTATTATTTTTATTATTATTATTATTATTATTATTATTATTATTATTATTATTATTATTATTATTATTTATTGGCACATCGTCTGTAATCATGGCAGTAACAAATTATCCCAGATTTCTCTTACTGAGGTGCTGGCTGACACAAGTAAATTATTATCAAGCAGTGCAGCGTATTTGTCACATTCTCGCAGATCCAGAATAATCCATTTCATACCGTCTTATGAACTTCACTCTTAGTCTGTATTGTATTTAATACCGGAATGAAATGAATGAAATAAATGCCACTTTGCTGCACTTTCTTCTGAATTAATATGCCTCCTTATCACAATCGTATTTTTCTTTAGTTTACTCTAACATGTGTTATTATTATAAGTGCTTATCTGCGTTGTTACTAAGATTAATGCCAAACAGGAAATGATGTCATAGCAACCAATGTAGCCAAACTATACACTACTATGTCCATTATAATTAAATGCAAACCACAGTCGTTTAGAGTTAACGCATTTCAACTGAACAAGTAACAAGTACTCATTAATACAAAAACATGGCTAATGCAGCAATATAACAAGTTATTAAAAACTTATCGTCAGCAAAAGTGAATGAAACATGCACTAAATTAAACAGATCATTCCAAATGTTAATAATAATGTTTGCGTATCCTGACGTAGGTCTTTCTAATCGACATCCATGAGCAACCTGCATGTCTGTGAGGATGTAGCTGTACCTACGATTAAATTCTATGCTGAATGCGGCACAAAAAGTCAATCCTTCAGCGAGAGAAAATAACTAATGAAAGTTAAAATCCTCCACTCGGCAGGAAATCGAACTTAGGAGCCATTGTACCAAAGGTCAGTATACTAATCAGCGACGGATCGCCGGATTGGTGTTTTCCAACACAAATTTTCATGCTCCCCTTAAGTCTCTATTATCTGCCGTGTCAACTAATACTCACACACAATATAGTACTGATGCCAAAAATATAAGTCATGCTTATATACACAGAAATGAGCACTGCAGTGCGTCTTGCCTCTGTAGGAAACTACAAAGAAACGTGCTCAACTACAACTGTTTCCACCCTACATCGTTTGGTTTATCAGTTAACTCGCCAATATCATTAGAATTAATCTTGGAGGATTGGCTCTTGAACCTCAAATGGTCCGCCCCATATTACCGTAATTATCATTATAGTTTCTAGCCCAGAGCTGGTGCCGTGCCTTTTCCACCTAACTTAAATACAACCCCTGCGTATCCTTGTCCCCTATAGCAATTCTTCATCGCAGGAGTTAAGGGGAGCGAAAAGACGAAAACGGGAAGGGGAAGTGTGGATAAAAAAAAATTCAAGCTCAGAATCGGACAAAAGCTATATTCAAGCAAGACTCGGCATATTCACAGTTGAATCACGTTTTCGGCCCCTCAGTTAACGGAATATACGGGCCGCTGACATTTGCATGGTAACCTCCCCAAGATGAATAGTCTCGGAAGGAAAAAAAGAAGAATGCTACGGACGATAAAAGGGGGAAAGACGAATTTAAAGTGAAGAGAATAATCGAAGTCAGATCATAAATGTGGAAGATGTTCATTTGAGTGGAGAGTTACGACAGATTGTGTGTTTTATTTGTTCCTGCATCTGTCATCACTGAACATGCAGCCTAAAATCCCTCATCCCTTTCGTTCGCCATTGTGGTTTGTGATGTTGTGGTTTTACATTGAAAACCTCGCAGTAAAAAGAATACAAATTACAGTAGACTACCTCCTGTCCATTTTAGTTGTTCGTAGTTGACAGTTAACGTTCAAATGAAATGCAATGCTAAATTAATATCCATAGTAGCAATACAAAATAATGAGCTCCCATTAAGTCCAACAATGCCATTCTTCATTATGAAATAATTTCACATTTTTCCTCATCTATTACTTCACTACTTTTTGTTAGCAATTTTAAAGTCTTGTTCATAAGTATGTTTCTTCAAAACTTCAAAAAACTTTACAAATGGTTATTTGTTTAGTATTAAATCGTCTGCTTTTTGAACAATTCTCTTCGCTTACACTTGGTACACGAATATAAAGAAAAGTAAATATTTGCTTCTACAAAACGGGAGTCCTTTATCGGCATACATACATTTTTATCATATGAATACAAACGTGTTCGTAACAATGTTTTATTTTGCATCTCGCGTGGTTTTTGTTATATTGATTGTTTCTTCTGTTTTAGACTTGTTTTTACATTTTTTATGTTTATTGTTTTATTTTTGTTTCTGTTTCAAGCTTTATTTCTTCTCTTTCGTGATGATCCTTGTTGTTTAAAGGGGCCTAACATCTAGGTCATCGGCCCTTTTCTCTTTCATACGAAGTGCGACGACTTAGAAATGTACTGAAAAAATCTTACAAATAACAATTAGAGGCAATTAGACAACTAGAGTTGTAAAGAAAGTTGTGCATAAGATGAAAATGCAAATCCACAGTCTGTTTCCAGAAATTCGACTGGGTCAGGAATGAAGTGAATAACGCCCCCATCTAGCGGCAGAGAGGAAAGAAACTGTGCCGGCTGCCGTAGCCTGTCGCACTCCTCTGGGCCAATTATTAATGACTGAAAGATGAAATTGAAGGATATTGGAGAGTGTTGCTAGAATGAAAGATGACGGGGAAAATCGGAGGACCCGGAGAAAAACCTGTCCTGCCTCCGCTTTGTCCAGCACAAATCTCACTTTGAGTGGCCGGGATTTGAACCACGGAACCTAGCAGTGAGGGGCTGATGCACCACCTGAGCCACGGAGACTCTTTATTGCAAGATAAATCTGCAAACTGTATCAGAGGAACGACTTACAAGGGTAATGAATTTGGTTGCAGGTTTAAACTTATAAACGAAGGCGATAGGACACAATGTGCATGTAGTAATAAAAGTCTCTGTGGGTAATTGACTGCAAGGAAGTGCCAAGTAAAGATGCATAGCCTATAACTGAATTCCGTTTGATAATAACTGCAAGGTAAGGTCAGCAGACTATATATATATACAGTAATTCTGTTATGTGTCCTATATAAATTACGTTCCTAACAGTTTGAGGATTATTAGGATAGCATACGCCGCTTGCGTAAAAACATATACAGGCAAGTGGTACGCGACTGTTGATATCGTGATCAGAGCCACCACTGTTATAACTAAGTGCAATAATATTCACCTGTGTTCATATCAAATAAGTAATTACTAAGTAAGGTCACCTTTTTTAAAAAGAAAGTAAATATATAAACACTGTTCACCTGTATAAACTAACAGTGAACTTGTCTGTCCGAGGTAAAAAAACAGTAAAATAATTTTTCATGAATTATTGGTTATCTGATATATCTGTATAAAATCTGTTTACAAAAATATAATATATGTAACTGAATTCTCAGAACGAGAAGAAAACTTATTATATTTGACACAAACGAAGAAACATTTCAAACCTTTGCGACATAAATCTCAGAAAGTGTCAGGATTTTGGAACTTATACTAAAATATTAAATAAAGGGAATGTAAATAAACTTTTTGAAATTTTTTCAACATTTTCTGATGAATACAGGCGAACTTTGTATTTAAATTCACCGTTATTACAATTTTGTAGTTTTTTATCTGCTTGAAGGAACAAAAGACCAATATGTAAACATTTAATTAAAAGCTCGTAGATGAATTTATTTCGAGGCTAAATCAAAACAAGTAAATATACTAGTTTATAAGTTATAATATTTAATTTACTCATGTTCTCAATATTTTTACATTAGTAGTTTGATTAATATTATTATGCTATTACTACATAGTATATTTTCAAATCTCAGTAAATGTACCACAGATGGTAGGTACTGACAGACAGTTATTACAAGAAATAAGTTACTTCCAGTATTTAAGTTCTAAATGAACATTCGCTTTTATTCATCAACCTTAAATTTGTGTTGCATTGTTTGGTGTATACTGTATTTCATAAGCTCAATCCCACGCTTGTATCGGACTTTAGTATTGTTCACTTATCTCCGTAGAAGAATGAGGTAACTCATGTTTGACCTGGAACAAATTCCAGATATGAAAAATAGCTGTCTTAATGTAGATTTCCTCCACCAATTTTTCCACTTATTAGTAAATGCGATATCTCCATATATCCTTCCTCAGACCCTCGCCCACATCAGTAATTAATTACACTTCAACACGCGCAAACACTATCTCATACCCGACAATAACGCAGGTCATCAGACGATATCTACACTTATAAGGATTATGTACACAATCTGCAGACTGTCCTGATAAACATAATAATGTAATATTGTACATCAGTTTAGATCGCTAGTGATTTCTCCCAGTCCCATGGCATTGCATAGCTAACGCCGTGATGTAACGAATGTTGCAACCCATCGAACGGCTATGTGAGACAGGTTGCATACTTGTTCGCGTTCCTTGTGAGTCGTTTCATTCAACATCCTTTCTTTTTCTTTCTTTCTTTCTTTCTTTCTTTCTTTCTTTCTTTCTTTCTTTCTTTCTTTCTTTCTTTCTTTCTTTCGTTTAAGTACTTAACTTTGTATTAAATTTATTTTAACGATATTCTTTAATTGAGTTGCTGACATTGTTCTCTTAGGAGGATTTTGCTGTACGTGAATAAACTTAAATGACTCAGAATATCTCATGCATAAACTTGAGGTAGCGGATATAAAATTATTGAGATCAGTTATTGATACAAACAGGTAGAATCAGTGGTGATGACGTTTGCTGTTTCAAAGGGAAAGACATAGAGGATTATGCACATAAGGTACTGTATTCGCAATGAGGAAATAAAAGGTCAAGTTAGAAGTACTTAGATGAGTGGTACAAACTGTAGAGAACTGGCTTTCTGACCCCGAGGTGGCTGGTTCGATACCAGCTTAGTTTGGGGATATTTGAAGGTGCTAAAGTGCGCCAGCCTCACGTTGGTAGATTTATGGGCGCAAAAATGATCTCCTCCGAGACAACCAGCATCTCAGAATCTCTGAAAACAGTAAAAGTAGCAGTAAAAGGTACAATACAATAACATCATTAGTGTAAATGGTTTTTTATTATAAGTTAGAAACGAACACATTCTAAGGAACTGACTATAAACCTGTTCAGTGGCAGGTTCCCGTGAAGTGAATATTACCGAATAAAATAATGGACTCGGACAAGGAGGGAAAGAGAAGGAGAGGAGGCGTAAGATATGATTACATTACTGAGAATTTGTTGGTCAGAAGGATTTCGACTCGTCATTTGTATTTAGATTATTATTATTATTATTATTATTATTATTATTATTATTATTATTATTATTATTATTATTATTATTATTATTATTATTAATTTTTTCTACCGGTACTCAACGCTACGCAATACCGGCACGTTCTTTTTCTAAGCTCTTTTGAAAGAGATCTATGACTTATTGACAGATATTTTTTTAATAGTTCCACCAGATGGTACTGTGTTCACGAATTGAATTTGCACCATGCTTACATGTTTCATAGGTTGGTAACGCTATCGGAAGTTGTGTTCACTTTCCAGTATATTGTGTTCAATGGCAGACTATCGGTTGTATATCCGCCCTGCAACATGCATGTATTTAAGTGAGTTTTGAATAAATCTTCTCTAACTCAGTGCAATCTTAAAAATCTTTAAAATTAGTGAAGTAAGTGTAAATGAGCAAAATAAGAAGGGCTGAAGAAAAAGAAATGTTATTGTCCGGTCTACTTCTGATCCTATAAAACACAAAACTAGCTCCGAAAATTCATGTGGTGAAGAGGATCATAAAACCAAAACCGAAGATTAACGAGGTCAAAAGGAAACAGATGCTGGCAATGATTGGCCAGACTATTGGACTCTTTCGAAAAAAATGACTTCTGCGACAGAAATGAATGGCTGGTGACGACGGGGGTATATCGGAGTGTATGTTGGAAGTGTGGACATGAGTACCAGCACCTTTTCTCCCGGAAAAGGAATACTGATTATTATTATTATTATTATTATTGAATAAATGTTATATTTGCGCACAGCAATTAAATTATTTTGTAGGACTGAAGCCAATTCATCCATTACAAATTATCTCTACCAATTTCTGTGTATGTTCTTCACACTGTTTAACATTCCTGAAGTGATCCTACAACACTGAATACAGTAAAAGATCTTGCACTATTATCCTAATATAAAGGTGTCATTACTAGTTCAAAGTGAGTTTTCACGTCGTTCAAAACTTGTAGCAACCTACGGCAAACATGCGGATGGTACAGAGTTATCGTAGGATCATTTGTTTTCTCTCGGCGATTGAAATCTGTTCCGTGGTAACGTTACGAATCCAACGGGCGGCGTCACGCTCCATCTGCGAGGTGTCTGCTTCCGTGATGGATCGTGTGCTCGCCCTCCACGGGGCAATTAGAGAACGGAGAACACTGGACTGCAGATTATCTAGCTCAAGATCTTGCAGCGGTTACAGTGTGTGTTAAACGAGCGAGAGTTGATTGATTGATTGATTGATTGATTGATTGATTGATTGATTGATTGATTGATTGATTGATTGATTGATTGATTGATTGATTGATTGATTGATTGATTGATTGATTGATTGATTGATTGATTGATTGATTGATTGATTGATTGATTGATTGATTGATTGATTGATTGATTGATTGATTGATTGATTGATTGATTGATTGATTGATTGATTGATTGATTGATTGATTGATTGATTGATTGATTGATTGATTGATTGATTGATTGATTGATTGATTGATTGATTGATTGATTGATTGATTGATTGATTGATTGATTGATTGATTGATTGATTGATTGATTGATTGATTGATTGATTGATTGATTGATTGATTGATTGATTGATTGATTGATTGATTGATTGATTGATTGATTGATTGATTGATTGATTGATTGATTGATTGATTGATTGATTGATTGATTGATTGATTGATTGATTGATTGATTGATTGATTGATTGATTGATTGATTGATTGATTGATTGATTGATTGATTGATTGATTGATTGATTGATTGATTGATTGATTGATTGATTGATTGATTGATTGATTGATTGATTGATTGATCGATCGATCGCAGAAATAGTCCATATACTGACTCCAGAAATATTCTTCGGGAAACAAAAACAATTGTAATAAAATAATTATCTTAGTCAATTCGTTTAAACTACAAGCAATCATAATAGTATCCAAAAATAATCATACGAAATTGGAAATTGTTACAAATTCTCCAATCCCATTCCACGCAACACAATTAAAATAAACAAAACCGTGAAGAACCTTGGCCTCGTTTTTGACCAGAACTTAAACTGGACAGTAATTCTCAGCAATTTACCTTTCGTTTATAACTATTACTTACGTTTAATTTTAAAAAATTAATTATATATAATTAGGAACCTTCAGACTCTGTAGTTTGTACAATGTAGCACACATAAGACAGTTTGACATAACAGCAGACTTCATAGCCTGAGCCGCATCATATTAAATTAGTCAATAAACAAACACAACGCTAACTCTTTAACTTCTCATTCCAGATCTTTATTCTATTGTGATATGTTTATAATTGTCACTTACAATAGGACTGATACTCATGATGTTTTGGCTCTTATGACATCAATAACCTCACTACTAACATATCTTTGAATGATAAAGTTTGAAATAGTGAGGAAACGTTCGTTGTTACTCCCGTTCCTCTGTCAAGACAATCAGTAAACGCAGCTCAGAGTATTATGGGCATGTTGGAGGCGCGGAAAATCACCTTAAAACTCACATGGATGTCACTGATATGCTAGTATTGTGGATAAGGGGAACAAAAAAATCTTATTAAAAAGATGTTTGGTGAGCTGTCAAATAAAACATCTCTTCAAAAAGATAAATACGAATTTCCAAACAGCGGCTTTTTTCAGTTATCGAAATTTTGCTCTCTGCACATTGTTCACATTTAAGGTGCTTAATACATTGTTATAAGTGGAATTAAGGACATTTTTATTAATATAAAGATAATGCAGGATGTTTTCCGCGAAATATTAAATATTTCTGGAGTGTGCCAGTGCCATAGTGATATTTTCGTACTTACTGACACGCACTGCTGCCGCCTGATTAAATACGAGTGCGTCGGGCTGAGTGGCTCAGACGATTGAGGCGCTGACCTTCTGACCCACACTTGGCAGGTTCGATCCTGGCTCACTCCGGCAGTATTTGATGGTACTCAATCAAATACGTCAGCCTCGTGTCGGTAGATTTACTGGGACGTAAAAGAACCCGTGCGGGACTAAATTCCAGCACCTTGGCGTCTCCTAAAACCGTAAAAGTAGTTAGTGGGACGCAAAGCCAATAACATTATTTATTAAATACGAGTGCAGCCATCTCAGTGTGCTTGAATAAAATGTTAGTTCCTTTAGCTTAGCTAATATTATTTCCCTGTCCACTTAGTCAAATGCTTTACTTACCTCCAAAAGTACAAGGATACTCATTTGTCCGTTGACCATTTCCACTTGAATATTATTTGTAATTTTTATTAGTGTTGTGGAGGTGCTATGGATAAGTCTAAATCCTGATTGGTATTTGTCGAGTAGTTTGTGTTTGTTAAGGTAATTTGTTATCTGGTTGTGAACAACATCTTCTAATGGCCTATTAAGTCGAGAAAGTATTGTCGTTTTTCTTATCGATCGTATTAAGGCCATTTTCCATTTTTGGGAAAGATTCCTGTCATGTGTGGGATTATATGCTTAATTTGGGAGAGCAATTTCAAAGAGTCTTTTAATTAATGTAACATTTATTCCGTCACATCCAGAAGCCTCTGACTTTATTTCACGGATTGAATTTCTGGTGTCAATAAGGGTTATATGTGAAAAGTAAAATTTCTCTTCACGCTGTTTGTCAGTGGTTTGAGAAAGTGAGCAACACGAGAGCTCAAAATGTGGAAGATCATAAAAGAGATATTGATTGTATCTGTGGCGATAAATCCTGGTGTTTCTGTCTGAAAATTCATCGAAAGTTATTGTGAGTGTTAGTTAGCCTCAGCCATTTTCAAATACCTCCACTTAACGGGAAGGTGAACCCAACATCATTCTCCTTTGCAACGAGAGGTAACCTACATTTCATCGCTTTAAGGCTGCTCATGAAATACTTTTGCTGCATGGTGAACCCTCGAGGCAGGATCCTAAACTAAATATGCAGATACATCGTAGGGAATTCCCACACTTTCCATCGTTGGTAGAAGATCTCCACTGTAACGCCTTGCTAGTAAATGCAATTTTTTACAAAATTAATTTTAAATCCAAAAATGTACACCTTGCTGCAGAAGTAATCATTAAATTGCTGTTCGTGTGTTCCGAACATGTAGGGCCAATCGGAGAGCGGGTCCTCCAAAGTCAACATAGATCATCCTTCTAAGCTGGGAATGGAATGTGGTTGATAATAAATTTTAAGAGAATTGTGTGTGTTGACCAAGTTTGCCTTATATTTACTATCGGCTTTAGGGGTTGATTTATGTTCTACCGGACAGAGATTTCCTCCAACGTAGTTTATACTGGTATACCAAGGAAGCGTGGCTTTACAAGATAACAAAAGTTCTGACACTGTAATTCACTTCTCACAAATTAAATTATGCTATATTTTTTAATCATTGTGTATCTTGACTACACTGTACCCGCGTTCTTTAAGAAATCAGTCATTGAAAACTTAAAATGGATGACCCGTTGACTTACTCCATGTTAATAAAATTAATAATATTTTAATCCTGTGTAGATAGTTCGGATGGGAGAGAGCTGGCTTTCTGAACCAAGGTGGTGGGTTCCGTCTCGGGTCAGTACGATGGTATTTGTTGGTGCTGAAACACGCCAGCCTCATATCGGTAGATATACCGCTCCTGTGCCAAAACTACGAATGTGACAATGCCCTTCCAATCCGTTATTTCCCTTAAGACTGTTCACGCCTCCCAGCCCCATACTGATATACATTCCATCCGAACAGTTTTCATTAAGTTCACTTTCCTATGCGGGTGTGTAAAGGAAAATGGACCTTACATACGAGTGGGTAAATATGTAATGCAAACATACATTCCTACAGTACGTTACAGTAAGGTTACGTTTCCTTTACACATCAGCATAGGAAAATTAACTCAAAGAAATTTGCTCTGACGGTCTGCATACCAATATGTGGCTGGTAGGCGTGACCAGTCTTAAGGAAATAATGGATAGGAAGAGCATTGTCACATTCCGCGGAACATATTTTTGACACCTTCACATCTCTAAGCCAACGGCCGTAGCCGTGTTGAAACACCGGATTCCGTGAGATCTCCGAAGTTAAGCAACATTGGGCGTGGTCAGGAGTTGGATGGGTTGTCACGCGCTGTTGGTGGGGGTAAGGGAATGGAGGAGCGGAAAGGAACTGGCCACCCTACCGCGCGTAAACTCCAGCTCAGGAACACCTCTGCGGAGGTTCGGACCTGCCTTCGTGCAGAATAACCCTAACCTTACCTTACCACATCTCTAAAAACCGTAAAAATTGTTAGTGGTACGCAAAATCAAGACATTATTAACATTTAATATATGATTTGGCTACCCCGCTGGTCTACTTATTAGATAGGAACATGCTGTCCACAGGGTTCCGGGTTTGAATGTAACACTGATTATGAAGATCAAAAATGAATCTTTCAGACTCGTGCGGTAAATTGATAAGTATCTGAGGACGTAACGGCCTGCTCGGTTTATATGGAAGCACGTGGTTTCAGTTTCCCATCAGGAAGTCGCAACATTTAGAAACGGGTCTTGAAGAGGTAAATGAATCAGAGGTTCACTCAGCCTATACCAAAAATAAATAGCAACTTAATACTAGGGCAAATTCAGCCTGGTATAGAGCTAATCACTATATGCTCAGTTTAGAGTTAGCGGAAACCGTCAAGGGCCTTCATAACCTGCCCGGAAATCACTTTGTTTTACTAACGAATCTGAAAGCGTGGGCTAGTAAACTTGTATTAAAAGAGGAATGATCTGTCACTTTCACAGCAAAACATCCCGTTCTGTCCCTGGGAATGCTACTGAAACCTATAGCTTGACGGCAAAACATCCCGTTCTGTCCCTGGGAATGCTACTGAAACCTATATCTTGACAGCAAAACATTCCTTTCTGTCCCTGGGAATGCTACTAAAACCTATATCTTGACAGCAAAACATTCCTTTCTGTCCCTGGGAATGCTACTGAAACCTATATCTTGACGGCAAAACATCCCGTTCTGTCCCTGGGAATGCTACTAAAACCTATATCTTGACAGCAAAACATTCCTTTCTGTCCCTGGGAATGCTACTAAAATCTATAGCTTGACAACAAAACATCCCGTTCTGTCCCTGGGAATGCTACTGAAACCTATATCTTGACAGCAAAACATTCCTTTCTGTCCCTGGAATGCTACTAAAATCTATAGCTTGACGGCAAAACATCACGTTCTGTCCCTGGGAATGCTACTGAAACCTATATCTTGACGGCAAAACATCCCGTTCTGTCCCTGGGAATGCTACTGAAACCTATATCTTGACGGCAAAACATCCCGTTCTGTCCCTGGGAATGCTACTGAAACCTATAGCTTGACGGCAAAACATTCCTTTCTGTCCCTGGGAATGCTACTGAAACCTATATCTTGTCAGCAAAACATTCCTTTCTGTCCCTGGGAATGCTACTGAAACCTATATCTTGACGGCAAAACATCCCGTACTGTCCCTGGGAATGCTACTGAAACCTATAGCTTGACGGCAAAACATTCCTTTCTGTCCCTGGGAATGCTACTGAAACCTATAGCTTGACAGCAAAACATTCCTTTCTGTCCCTGGGAATGCTACTGAAACCTATAGCTTGACAGCAAAACATTCCTTTCTGTCCCTGGGAATGCTACTGAAACCTATAGCTTGACAGCAAAACATTCCTTTCTGTCCCAGGGAATGCTACTGAAACCTATAGCTTGACAGCAAAACATTCCTTTCTGTCCCTGGGAATGCTACTGAAACCTATATCTTGACGGCAAAACATCCCGTTCTGTCCCTGGGAATGCTACTGAAACCTATAGCTTGACGGCAAAACATTCCTTTCTGTCCCTGGGAATGCTACTGAAACCTATATCTTGACAGCAAAACATTCCTTTCTGTCCCTGGGAATGCTACTGAAACCTATATCTTGACGGCAAAACATTCCTTTCTGTCCCTGGGAATGCTACTGAAACCTATATCTTGACGGCAAAACATCCCGTTCTGTCCCTGGGAATGCTACTGAAACCTATAGCTTGACAGCAAAACATTCCTTTCTGTCCCTGGGAATGCTACTGAAACCTATATCTTGACGGCAAAACATCCCGTTCTGTCCCTGGGAATGCTACTGAAACCTATAGCTTGACGGCAAAACATTCCTTTCTGTCCCTGGGAATGCTACTGAAACCTATATCTTGACAGCAAAACATTCCTTTCTGTCCCTGGGAATGCTACTGAAACCTATATCTTGACAGCAAAACATTCCTTTCTGTCCCTGGGAATGCTACTGAAACCTATATCTTGACGGCAAAACATCCCGTTCTGTCCCTGGGAATGCTACTGAAACCTATAGCTTGACGGCAAAACATTCCTTTCTGTCCCTGGGAATGCTACTGAAACCTATAGCTTGACAGCAAAACATTCCTTTCTGTCCCTGGGAATGCTACTGAAACCTATAGCTTGACAGCAAAACATTCCTTTCTGTCCCTGGGAATGCTACTGAAACCTATATATTGACGGCAAAACATCCCGTTCTGTCCCTGGGAATGCTACTGAAACCTATAGCTTGACAGCAAAACATTCCTTTCTGTCCCTGGGAATGCTACTGAAACCTATATCTTGACGGCAAAACATCCCGTTCTGTCCCTGGGAATGCTACTGAAACCTATAGCTTGACGGCAAAACATTCCTTTCTGTCCCTGGGAATGCTACTGAAACCTATATCTTGACAGCAAAACATTCCTTTCTGTCCCTGGGAATGCTACTGAAACCTATATCTTGACGGCAAAACATTCCTTTTTGTCCCTGGGAATGCTACTGAAACCTATATCTTGACGGCAAAACATCCCGTTCTGTCCCTGGGAATGCTACTGAAACCTATATCTTGACAGCAAAACATTCCTTTCTGTCCCTGGGAATGCTACTGAAACCTATAGCTTGACAGCAAAACATTCCTTTCTGTCCCTGGGAATGCTACTGAAACCTATAGCTTGACAGCAAAACATTCCTTTCTGTCCCTGGGAATGCTACTGAAACCTATAGCTTAACAGCAAAACATTCCTTTCTGTCCCTGGGAATGCTACTGAAACCTATATCTTGACGGCAAAACATCCCGTTCTGTCCCTGGGAATGCTACTGAAACCTATAGCTTGACAGCAAAACATTCCTTTCTGTCCCTGGGAATGCTACTGAAACCTATATCTTGACGGCAAAACATCCCGTTCTGTCCCTGGGAATGCTACTGAAACCTATAGCTTGACGGCAAAACATTCCTTTCTGTCCCTGGGAATGCTACTGAAACCTATAGCTTGACAGCAAAACATTCCTTTCTGTCCCTGGGAATGCTACTGAAACCTATATCTTGACGGCAGAACATCCCGTTCTGTCCCTGGGAATGCTACTGAAACCTATAGCTTGACAGCAAAACATTCCTTTCTGTCCCTGGGAATGCTACTGAAACCTATATCTTGACGGCAAAACATCCCGTTCTGTCCCTGGGAATGCTACTGAAACCTATAGCTTGACGGCAAAACATTCCTTTCTGTCCCTGGGAATGCTACTGAAACCTATATCTTGATGGCAAAACATCCCGTTCTGTCCCTGGGAATGCTACTGAAACCTATAGCTTGACGGCAAAACATTCCTTTCTGTCCCTGGGAATGCTACTGAAACCTATAGCTTGACGGCAAAACATTCCTTTCTGTCCCTGGAATGCTACTAAAATCTATAGCTTGACAGCAAAACATTCCTTTCTGTCCCTGGAATGCTACTAAAATCTATAGCTTGACGGCAAAACATCACGTTCTGTCCCTAGAAATGCTACTGAAACATATAGCTTGACAGTAAAACATCCAGTTCTGTCTATGGGGATACTACTTATACCTATATTATGACATCAAAACATCCAGTTGTGTCCCTGAGAATGCTACTGGAACCTATATCTTGACAGTAAAATATCCAGTTGTGTCCCTGAGAATGCTACTGGAACCTATATCTTGACAGTAAAACATCCAGTTCTGTCAATGGGGATACTACTAAATCCTATAGTCTGACATCAAGACATCCAGTTCTGTCCCTAAGAATGCTACTGAAACCTATAGCTTGACAACAAAACATCCCGTTCTGTCCCTGAGAATGCTACTGAAACCTATAACTTGACAGCTAAATGTCCAGGTCAGTCCCTAGGAATGCTACTGAAACGTATACTGTAGTTTGACATCAAGACATCCAGTTCTGCCCATGGGAATGCTACTGGAACCTATATCTTGAGAGTAAAACATCAAGTTCTGTGCCTGGTAATGCTACTGGAAACTATAGCGCCAAGAGTACAATTTAAGGAATCTATCGATGCGCATTGGAAAAACGTGACATCGAAACGACTTCACAATCCTCGAAGCGAATTCTTCCGTGCTGGTGATTATTATTAAGAAGTAAAACAAAGTTATCATCTCCTTGTAACGTTAAATAAAAGAAGATGAATCCCGACTAATCCAAGAATGAGAATATCTATTAAAACAAGGGATAGGACCATAAATGATAGAAACGTATAAAACTCCGCAAGCCTCACAAATGTAATACTGTCGTGGTCGGAAAAAGGATAAGAATACCGGGCGAGTTTGCCGTGCGTTTATGGCGCGCAGCTGTGAGCTTGCATCCGGGAGATAAGGGGTTCGAACCCCATTGTCGGCAGCCCTGAAGATGGTTTCCCGTGGTTTCCCATTTTCACACCAGGAAAGAACTGGGGCTGTACCTTAATTAAGGCCACTGCCGCTTCCATCTTACTCCTAGACCTTTCCTATCCCATCGTCACCATAAGAACTATTCTGTGTCGGTGTGACGTAAAGCAAATAGAAAAAAGTAAGAATTGAGTAGGAAGGTTATCAGCGAGGAGACTGCGACAAGTAATGAGAGTCTCAGCTGTACCCCATGACATCCATACACATCCCATAAGTTTTGAATCCATGAGTAATGTTCAGTAAGCTACTCCTTGTTATCAGATGGCTACAATAGAGTAGGTGATAGAAACGTGATCCCTTTCAAAGAAAGGTAATGTGAATAACAATTATTGCATTACATTGTCTGGAGCACTGGCATAGGGAATACAGATATTCAGAGAGTTTGGCTAAGCGAGTTGATAATGTAGCTGTTGTAGCCCTGATGATGGTTTTCCATAGTTTGCCATTTTCAGACCAGACAAAAGCTGGGTCCGTACCATAATTAAAGCTACGGTCACTACATTCCTAATCCTAGCCCTGTCCTACCATATCGTCACCGTAAGACCTGTCTGTGTCGATGCGTCGTAAAACAATTAGCCACAACGAAACCCATTCTCAGGGGTTGCATGGCGTAGCTCATGAAGCTCTCGCCTTCTATGCTCAAGGTGGTTGAGAGAATGAATACCAGTGCACTCGGGTGACTTTGAGAAACGGAGGACTTGTGTCACTTAATTTACTGGCATATTAAATAATCCCTCTTCAGGACAAAATTCTGGCACTTCGACTGCTTAAAATATGTACAAATCGAAAGGACGTTAAGCGCATGCAATAATAATAATAATAATAATAATAATAATAATAATAATAATAATAATAATAATAATAATACGTTTAGGAACACAGTGAAGAATTTGGAAGGAGTTCAAGCCACAGGAAGACCTAAGAAGACTGGAAGAGCCTGGACAGAAGAACAACGCAAGCAGGCCAGCGAACACATGATGGAGTATTGGACACAGAGAAAACTCCGCAAGAAAGAGAAAGAAATGAAGTTGTAGCGTGGTCCTCAGTGATCCTTTCGTTTAAAAAAAAAATTATCATCATCTATTATCTCAGTTGCTATATCCATACATTTTCGTCTCTTTTGACGTTTCGTATTATTCTGCCAGATAAGAAACCTAAACTCTCTTGGTGGCACGTCCCAGGTGGCGGATAGGGGGGTCCTAACCGGCTTGCCGGCGGACTTGAGGGAAATAAAATACCTTTCGCGGACCAAACACACAACACCCTGTGGGTGGGGGACGCAGGCGGAGAATTCACCCACGGTATCCCCTGCCTGTCGTAAGAGGCGACTAAAAGGGGCGACCAAGAGATGATCAAATTAGAACTATGAAACTACTTGTGATTAGTACCACCACGCGGGGAACACCACGGGTCGCTTTTACTTGCACGTAGTACCACTATGTTAGGTACCAAATAGGTTTGTGATTAGTAGCACTATATGAGCGACACGATGGGATGAGGGAACCCATGGTTCTGGCTTGCCTATGATTAGTACCCACTATATGAGGAGGATAGTACGAGTCCCTGTGGTTAGTACTCTTATGTAAAGAACACCATAGGTTTGCGTTGCCTGTAAATGGCGCCGCAATGTGCGAAACAGCGTAGGTCTGTAATACTTGTGCGAATTTCATTACCTGTGAGTCGTACCATAATGTGTGGAATACCTCGAGTCTACGCTTACTCTTGATTAGTACCGCACCATGACAAATACCATGGTTCTACTTTTCTAGAGATAAGTACCATTGTGAGGGGCCGCTGACTTGGATTTTGGACCCCTTTTGACTGCAGGTATCATCGATTCAGTATTGTGCTATAGAAGCAGTCCCTTGGTCAGTAATACTGTTGTTCTACGCCAGCTTCTGTGCATGTGAGGCATTGTGGGTTGGTTCCACTGATCGTTTTAAATTCATATCCGTCCATCCATTCATTCTTCGCCGTCACGTTTTGAATTGTGGTCAGTGGATGTTTTGGGGATTTAATTTGTCATTTAATTTTGTCTCATTTCGTATCATTAGGGGCCGATAACCTAGATGTTAGGCCCCTTTAAACAACAAGCATCATCATCATCATCATCATACACCCTTGGCTCACTTTTTGCTGACTTTGAATTACTTCCTGCAATTTTGTCAAGTAAACAAATGTCACCAGAGATCTCTTACATGCCAATATGGAGTGCCGAATTGACATTTTCTCACTCTCGAAATATCCGACTATCTCTGCCGTGTTTGAACCCGCAATCTTGGGTAATGTAGACCATCATCGTGCCACTGATTCACATATAGACCTATTATTATTATTATTATTATTATTATTATTATTATTATTATTATTATTATTATTATTATTATTTCAGACTTTCTTCAAGTGAACCGTAAGTTTCCCTTCCGTTTTAATGGTCGGCCGGTCGCGGTCGGTCGATTTAGTTATTTATAATATTGTATTATATTATGTACATACTAACAACGAGGTCTACGATGAATTTATCAATATTTATAATGAAGGGTGTATACTATCAGGTAATTTCACTTCATAAAACCAGGTGTAAATAGCACTCAGATTCAAACACTGAAATCATCTGAAACGAATTTTAATCCCAAGATAAAAAGGATTATATGGAAATAGCGTTCAAATAAGTTTCTGACAGCTGCGGTTGAATTTTTCGATACTTAACTTTCTTCTTAATTTCATTACTACTTTCTAAGGATGTGCTCAACTCCAAACATCAGAATAATTACGACTAAGTTACAAACTTAACCAGTAATATTTCTAATTCATCAATAATCAAGCGCGTCTCGTATTTGGTGAATGTGTTTCACACATTTATTTTTTGAAGTTATCCGTATAATATTATTATAAGGTTTCTTCCTATTGATAGTAATTTGATCCGAAATAAAATAAACATAAACTCAGACCACACACATAAAATAAACACTCCCCTACGTAAAGAGCAGTGGAAGACGATAATGTTGCCGCCGAACGTTGATAGTGAAAATAAATTTGAGGTCGACTGCTGAAGCCACCGACAGAATAGTTCTCGGAGTATGTTGGAAGACATAACCCTAAGTATGCACGATTTTCAAGCTGAAAGAAATACGTGTTGCAAAGCGCTATTCTCATATATTGCAGTGTGTTGATGACTACTCTTTCAGAACATCACATAAAGGTGGTGGAGTCAAGGGAAACAGTGGTAACCAATGCCATAAAACTTGAACGTAACCGTTTTGAAAGATGTGCACCATTTACTTGCACGAAACCTTCGGCCTGTACAACTGATCAGTAACTAAATACCGGGTGAGTCAGCCGCGCCTCACGTTTCTGCTTTTAGGTATCCCAACGAACGTGAGTGGGGTAATGGTCTATTTTCCTTTGCCGTATACAAAGCTACAGTCGAATTTAAAGCTTTTACTGCGTTATCTCTGCACGATTTTTGCAAAAAAACATGTATGCGACAGGTATTTACACAATATATCAAACCGTCATACGGTTATGCAAAATGTACGTGCCAATTATAAGCTTTCAATTGATTATGAAATTATCGCTAAAAACTATGTCATTTCTTTCTTTCTTTCTTTCTTTCTTAATCTGTTTACCCTCCGGGGTTGGTTTTTCCCTCGGACTCAGCGAGGGATCCCACCCCTACCGCCTCAAGGGCAGTGTCCTGGAGCTTCAGACTTTTGGTCGGGGATACAACTGGGGAGAATGACCAGTAACTCGCCCAGGCGGCCTCACCTTGCTTTGCTGAACAGGGGCCTTGTGGAGGGATGGGAAGGAAGCGGCCGTGGCCTTAAGTTGCCTGGAGAAGGAGTGGGAAACCACGGAAAACCACTTCCAGGATGGCTGAGGTGGAAATCGAACCCACCTCTACTCAGTTGACCTCCCGAGGCTGAGTGGACCCCGTTCCAGCCCTCGTACCACTTTTCAAATTTCGTGGCAGAGCCGGGAATCGAACCCGGACCTCCAGGGGTGGCAGCTAATCACGCTAACCACTACACCACAGAGGCGGCAAAAACGATGTCATACTGATAAAAACAAAACGGTGCGAGTTTGTGAAGCGGGACGTAGTTTTACACCAAGTAAGCTTTCTGATAAACTGGAGGCAACACTCACCGTAGTTTAGTGGACTAACCGCAAACGTGTTGACGCATGTTGCATTGGTAGGTGGGTTCAAATCCCACGAGCGATAAATATTTTTGTTCAAATTTTAAACTTTGGGGATCAAATAAGGGGCCATTCGTGCCACAATGAGCCTCCGTGGCTCAGGCGGTAGCGCGCCGACCTCTCACCGCTGGGTCCCGCGGTTCAAATCCCGATCAGTCCATGTGAGGTTTGTGCTGGACAAAGCAGAGGCGGGACAGGTTTTTCTCCGGGTACTCCGGTTTTCCCTGTAATATTTCATTCCAGCAACATTTCATTCCATCTGTCATTCATTAATCATCGCCCCAGAGGAGTGCGACAGTCTTCGGCAGCCGGCACATTTCCTATCCTCGCCGCTAGATGGGGGCTTCATTCATTCCATTCCTGACCCGGTCGAATAACTGGAAAGAGGCTGTGGATTTTTTTCGTGCCACATTCGACCAATAGCATGTTGAATGTGTAGTGGCCTGACACTTGGTGTAGCTTAGCAGTCCTGGTCATTTCTTCGCTATGTATTCAGCAGAAGAGTATGTTGACCTACGGCCAAGCAAGACAGAACTCACAAGAAGTACAGCGCCTGTACCGGGAAACATTTTCACATAGACAACAACCAAGCGCAAATACGTTTAGGAGAGTGGAGCGACGTTTGTGTATAACTTCGTCACTTTCCCAAACAGGTCCTCTTAGAGTGGCACCAGCTACGTCCGGTGAAACTGTTGAGATGGTTTTGGACACTTTCCGAGAGAATCCTCACACGAGTACCCGGGCAGTAGCACAACAGGCCAACATCAGACAGTCGTTTGTTGTAAGGATAATGCATTTGCAGTTTATCGTCCATATCACCTTCGGCTACATCAAGAACTCCACGGACGAGATTTCGAAACTCGTGTTGATTCCTGTGCGTGAATACTGACGTAAGTGACAAATGATCCAGCGTCTGTATCTCACATTTCATTTTCGGACGAGGCAGCTTTCATAATAATGGCTCTGTAAATCCTCATATGCACTACTGGAGTGTTGAAAATCCCCGCTGGCTAAGGCAGGCAGCATTTCAGGCACGATGGGGAGTAAATGTCTCGTATGGTATACTGGGTGATCACCTAATTGGACCATATTTCTTTGAAGATCATTTGACAGGAGCCCGATACCTACAGTTTCTTCAAGACCAACTACCATTGCTGCTAGAGGATGTGCCCCTGAATAAGCGTGTAACCATGTGGTATCAACACGACGAAGCTCCCCCTTGCATGTCAGCAGATGTTTAGGAAGGGGAGGACTTGTCACCTGGCCTGCTAGATCGCCCGATTTGACGCCACTGGACTTCTTCCTATAGGGCTATTTGAAGGATGTACCTAGTGTACGCTCAACAGCCGGAAAATCCTAAAAGCCTTCGAAACCTTATTACGGAAGCCTGTGAATCCGTAATCCCTACAGTACTACAAAAAACCCAAATGGCAGTTCAACGGCGTGTTGAAACGTGCATTACTGCAGAAGGCCATCTATTCGAACACTTACTGCGCTAACAGGCTGTTGCTCATTCAAGCGGATTCAAACCCCCAACCATTCTATCCTCGTCCAGCCTTACTTATAGAACACCTACATAACCAACCCTAATGGCCTAGAACAGTGCACGACGTGTGGGCATTCGGATACATTGACTCTATGGATGATTCTCGAAGTACAAAATTCGAATAAAATTTTCAGACTCAAGTGGGATTCGAACCCACTTATCAAACGCAAGTATATGAACAGCACCACACTTAACCTAAGCCACCACGGTGACTCCAGTGAGTAGGTTTCCAAAAAGCCTACTAGATGGACTAGTACTTCCGCTTCACAAATGCACACACGTTTTCTATCAGTATGCCATCGCTTTTAGCGTTCATTTCATACCCTACTGAATGCTCATAATTGGTACGTACTTTTTACATAACCGTATGATAGTTTGATGCATTGTGTAAATGCCTGTCGCATACGGTACATGTTTTTGCAAAGGTAATGGTGCAGTGAGTGATAAAAGGCGATTGTTGCTTGGTATGCAGCATAAGAGAATAGACCATAACGACACCAGTGACGTTCAGTGGGATGCCTAACAGCGTAAAACGTCAGGCGTGGCTGACTCACCCAGTATAAGCTGCCAACTATTCTTCTTCTTCTTTCTGTTCTTTGTGATATGAAACATCTTGTGGCTCTGTCTCAACAAATCTTCCGTGCTTCAGTATGCCTTCTTTAATTAAATATTTTTAATTTTGTACAGTCGACTGTATGAATTGTTTGTTTAATGAAGTGTATTTTTGCAGGTATGTTACAGTTTTCTGTATTATATTTTGAACTAGTGTGTTATATGGACTGAAAAGCTTTTAAGTTACATTATTGTACAATCATGTTATTCTTGAAGCTTACGGAAAATTTATTTGATGAAGCTTGAAATACTGTCAGTGTTGATGTGAAGTTTTAGCTCTTGAGGCAGGGAAGAGTCTGTATTACTGTAGGATGTTCCCTTGCAAAGAGGGTGCATTCTGTCATGAGGTGGAGAGCCTATTGTCTTGATTTCTCTGAGAAGTGGCAGAGTGGTGAAGTAAATATATTAATGCTGTGGAGGTATGATATAAATCAGCCATGGTCTGTAAGGAATTGCTTGGGAATCTAATCAGGACCGAGAGATATAGAACGTCTATGGTACATACTGGTAATGAATGGTTTAGTGTGAGAAGCATTCTGCGAGTTGATGTACGTTGCATTACAAATGTTGGTGTAATATTTTCCAGTAACTTCCTGCATCTTCTCACTGGAATTGTACTTAAGAGATAGTATCTAGATAACTGGATGCAGTTTTGGCCTGATAGTACAACTTTTCATTCGCTCGAAGTTCCGCGTGTCCTTTGACCCAATGAGAGGTGACTGAAGTTATCTTATTTAGATGAATTGTTTTCTTTCTGATTGCAAAAGCAAGCGGATGCGTTTTGCGTCTGTTTGTGGTAGCAAGTAAGGCTGCTTGGGAGTCTACATGAATAGTGTAAGAGTGATCACTTGTTGATTTGTCTTGAATGCAAGCTATGGGCATGGAAACTGCGTATAATTCAGCTTGAAATTCGGTGTATTCCGTGCGTAGTCTTCGTGCATCGACATAGATTTCCTTCGAGCGTTTCTCAACTGCCAATCCCGCCCCCACATGATTATCCGTTCTGGAGCCATCCGTATATGCCATTATACCTGCTTATCCTGTTGTGCCCATGGTGTAGACACAGATGTGGTCCTCGTTTGGGTTGATTATTGTTGTATAAATGCAAATTTCCATCTTTTTAGTTTATGGGATACTGCGTAGTGCTTTATTACATCCTCTACTTCATGTCTTGCGAAAACGGGGTCCATCTGCGTCGCTGAAGTACAGTTTTCCGATTGGAAGTTTCTTACAATCCATTTTTGTTCACTTGAGGAGGGTTATCATCTGGGAAGAATTTCTGGAGTGTAGCAGAAGCGGTATCTTTTTCTCAAACTGTTGCCGTACCGCCTTGGAGAGTTAACGTCTTTTACGTGTGCTACTTTACAAAACCGCATTTGCGAGACTTGTAAATTTATATTATTTTCATAAATTGAGAGAGAGAGAGAGAGAGAGAGAGAGAGATGCGTCGTGGCCGCTATGCTGTGATGAGTGACTACGTGAGCGCAGATAATTGTATTCATTGTTAAAAGTCGGTTCTACTTAATATTATTGACTCAATTATGCGAGGTCTTGGTCAATCTTTGCTGAAGGCATTGTGATCCATTTCGATTGTTTTACTGTTATCGTGAATGAAAGTGTTCTATTTCTGGTAGTATATAGGTCTTCAGAGCGATCTCGACTGCTTCGGTCTACTTCCTTCTTAAGACTAGCTGCGAGAGAGTGAAGGAAACATGCGCGGTCAGACTCCATCCTTTTCAATGTGAGAAAGGATAGTGTAAATGACAGAGAAGTGAAGCACATGAGCCACAGCTTTCTGTAACTGCCTGCAGCATTTAAAAAATGAAGACTTTTCCGTACACCTCGTAACATTTGTACCCCACCTAATGCTATTTTAGAAACTAAAGCGGGTTCACTCGGCAGGATTAACTACTCTACTGGATTGGCTATAGCTTCTTTATGTTCTAACCCAAGAAACCTGAATAATCTGCAGCGTCCTTCCCGATGTTACCGTTAGGAAAACAATAATCAGGAAAATAAGTGGCTTCTTACTAAAAGGGGATTCAGTGAACCGTTGAACCTGGTGAAAAGCCGTGTCTGTCAAGAAATGAAGATATTAGAGTTGTATCCTATTTCCATAATTACACAGTTTGATGGTGCTATCTTATCTGTCTTTTAATTTGCCTTCTTCCAAATTCGAACTACTGCTCAGATATCTTATGAGAATTTTTTTCTGAACCTTGTGACTGTAAATAAGTGAAGCTAAAATGCCATCAAACTGTTTTCTCAGCAGGTGGAGCTCCTGGACGGCCGAGTTTGTCGCTCAACCTAGACGGAGGCAGTGGAGGTGGGGCTTCCCCGAAGAAGAGGCTTGGTTTGTGCCTAAATCTGGGTGGAGGAACGTCCGCTGTCGGTGATAATGTTGATGTAAACGTACCCCTGGAGCGGCAAGGGTGAGTTATTCAACGAAATACCAGACTCGTTGTATCTCATGGCTCTATTTTAGTCTCTAATTAAAGTATATTTTCAGAAAATATAAGAAAAATACCTGTGTATATCCAAACATATAATAAATCTGTAACTGAGAAAGATACCTTGTCAGTAGATTTGTTCCGCTGTAACTCGCAAACAGCTGGAGATATTTCAATGAAATCAGGTATATATTTAGATGCATTCTTAACTTAGATATTGGTATATATGCTTTATATAACATCCGCTGTCGTGCTGTATTTTTACGATACATTAAAAATGTCATCTAAACATAAGCCGCTTAGGCTGAAGGAGCAAATTAAGCGTTATTTGACAACCATAGTATTCTTGGCAAGAGTACTTTTCTTTTGTGCTACAGAAGATTACGAAAGGTTCCTGATCCTACGGGCAAATAATAATTTATAAGAAGAGGAATTAGGGATTGGAATAATCAATCAAGGGAAATGTTCGATAAATTTCCAACTACTTTGAGATCATTTAAGAAAAAACTAGGTGAACAACTGATAGGGAATCTGCCACCTGATTGATTGATTGATTGATTGATTGATTGATTGATTGATTGATTGATTGATTGATTGATTGATTGATTGATTGATTGATTGATTGATTGATTGATTGATTGATTGATTGATTGATTGATTGATTGATTGATTGATTGATTGATTGATTGATTGATTGATTGATTGATTGATTGATTGATTGATTGATTGATTGATTGATTGATTGATTGATTGATTGATTGATTGATTGATTGATTGATTGATTGATTGATTGATTGATTGATTGATTGATTGATTGATTGATTGATTGATTGAACATAGATACTAGACCTCCAATTTTACGTAGAATCCGAACCAGAGAGATGCGACTATTCATTTCTAAAATTCCACATCAGGTGTTCGAACCGCGGCTTCCTTAACGAAAAGCCAGTGACTATGCCATTCGGTTATCACCCCCCCCCCTCGACCCCAGCCCCACCTCCCTACTCCCATCGGTTGTCCTTCCTGCCGCCAACTCTATGTAGAGGGATATATTCACCTATGCGTGTTCCTGTGGTGGTTGATAGTGCGGTGTGTTGTGTGTACCTACATCAAGTGGGTATTGAGACGAATTCGAATACCCAGTCCCTGAGCCACAGAAGTTAAGCAAAACCAAACCAAGTGCCTTATGCACCTGGTTAGTGACCTGGTCAGTGCCCCCAGCCGGGCAGCCTGAACCAGAGTTCGCTTGAGGTCGGGTTGACAGTTCCTTTCCGTTCCTCCTCTAGTCAACAGTACGTAGCTACCATCCAAGTGCTTACCACACCCAGTGTTTCTTGACTTCAGAGATCTCATGAGATCCGGTGTTTCAACATGACTATGCCTTTGGCAGAAACTAACCAGACGCGACCATAATCTCCAACCCCGTCGGGAATCGAACCCTGCATGTGTTGCTGACCATTCAGCCAAGGAGCCAAACTTATTCGAAGAGTATATAATAAATTGGTAAAAAATGCACCTCTGATTACTAAAATAATTTATTTGAAAGAACACAACATATGCGCGTACAGAACTTGTAATAGCTTATCTACATACAATTGCAGTTCTGATGTGCCACTCCGCTTTGTTCGCACTCATTGTCGCGGGTAATTTACAACTTCGTTTACTGATAGGGTACGGAGAAGAGAGAATGAGAGAGAAGGACGGTATTTATTATAGCGCAGAAAAGAGAAACTACTTTGTCTCAGAGCAAAGTACTCGAAGCGGTTATGACCGGCCATTTGGTTCAAGCCAGTTTGTGAAATGTCTGGCCACTGACCGCGTTGTCAGGTGACCGTTTAAAGCAGGGATATTAACATAGGTTTCATGGGAGAATGAACCGGTTCCAGGGAAAATGGACGTATATTGAGGTAATCACTATGTGAAGGTGGCCGTATAGGGAGGTTTCATTGAAGGTTAATGTTATCTGTAGTTACACAACATTTTAACAATTAAAGACATTTAGTTTAAGCCTTCAGTTTTAACAGTGACACACAACTTTACTACACGAGATTATCTAAATCAATTTGCGTTCCTTTAAAGTCCTAAATACACTCTAATTATCCATTATAACGCAGTGCATACTTTACTTCACGAAAGTTTGTGAAACCGTTCATTCCTTGGGAGGGGCAGGTACTCAGGGGGGTGCTACAGCTCTTGATGATTGTTAGCAGTAGCGGCGATTGGGAATTAGAAGTGGGAGGGGGGGGGGCACAAATATGAGTAGACAACAAAAATTACCTGGGTCTGTGGGATGCAGTGGTGGGGAGGGGGTTGGGGAATAGAAATCAAAATTTTAAAATTGCTACAAAATTGTAAGCTTTTGATTCTCTCTGAACAAATTTCGATAGAGACGTAAAGGTTGACAGTGTATTAATTTAAGTGCAGCAGTAATAGTTTTTTGACATATTGATTCAATACTATACCGGTACAATAAAACTTTCACCAAAGGAACAATAATTACACATGTATTACAATTAAGTGGAAGTGCGGCGTGGCTATACAGTTATATACAACTAAAAAAGTCATTTAGTATTTGATTATACACTAACAAAATAACAGACACATGACTGAATGAGACTGATTATTGCGCGCGGCAAGCGGGTAAATCATACCTGCATTCATGACCTTGGCAAAAATATACCCCTGCTGCCCGTACACATTGCCGCGCGGGTCTCCATTACTTGCTGTGGTGCTGTACAAATCGGTTAGCCGCGACGAACAACATTTTGTTCGCATTTCCTCTAAGTATTTTTCTTAATAATTAAATAAATCAAGGGAAAGAATTAGGTGTCTGACTCATTGGCTGAATGGTCAGCGTTGAGCGTTCGGTTCAGAAGGTCCCGGGTTCGATTCCCGGCCGGGTCGGGAATTGTAATCGCCTCTGATTAATTCTTCTGGCTCGGGGACTGGGTGTTTGTGTTTGTACCAACACTTTCCTCTTCATATTCACACAACACACTACACTACCAACCTCCAGAGAAACACGCAATAGTGATTACATCCCTCCATATAGGGTTGGCGTCAGGAAGGGCATCCGGCCGTCAAACAGGGTCAAATCCACATGTGCTACACAGTTCGCACCCGCAACCCCACAGGTGTGGGAAAAGCGGTAGAAAAAGAAGAAGAAAGGGAATTAGGTGATAAGACAGCAGGGTTTGTACAATTTTTTTAATTTTATAATTCCTAGCTTCGGATGGCTAAAATGGAATAAAAAATATATTTCTTCTCCACAAACTGGGGGGGGGTACTGCCCCATCTCACCCCCACCCCCTCCCAATCGCCGCCATTGATTGTTAGAACAGAAACCAGTTGAAACAGAGAAAGCAACAAGCGTGTGGTACAGATTTAAACAGTCTAGCGAAAAATATGAAGACTGAAACATGTATGTTCTTGACTTACACATATGCGGGCAGGGACTGAAAGGGCTATCATGACTCGTGAGACATAACAGAATTATTCAAATGAAGCCTGTAAAGGTCTTCTTTTTTTTACAGTAACTGTACCAGGCTTTATTTAGAAACCCGTCAATCTCTGTGTCCGAAGTTGTATAAAGGTGGAGTAACGTCATCAGTTAAAATGTATATAATCGTCTTCCTTTTCAGCTTCCTGTTCTGTTCTATATGAGCACATGTATGTGTCGCAGTCCCCAAGTTTCGAAAAACTTTTTTCTTCCCGCATAATGCGCAAACACGAAGCATAATCCTAAGCCGTCGAATGGAATTGGCAGGCGGCTTTGAAGATCAATTTATCAGCCGCGCTAACGAAGAGTAGGCAGGCTGCATGAATCACAAGTGAGAAGCTAGGCTGACGAGCTTAGCAGGGGAGGCCTTGATTGTCCTATTTAATTAGCACGTTGCGTCAATGGCTAGTGACACAAGACGGCTTTGGCTTGTCGGTACAACTACAGTGCACCTATTACCGGAAAACAATAGAGCTTCCTTGCGGTTGATGCAGACATTGTCGTCACATGATCCTTCCAGATATCAGTATGTCATTGCCTATACCTGTATTCGCGTACATTTGTGATATGTACAGAATTTACTATTTGAAAGGTTGCCCGAGGAGGACACAATCAATTAGACGGAGATGGTCATAATCTGTCGTTTATAAATATACATATTGTTGCTTAATAAATTGCTTAATGATTTATTATGATTATTATTATCCTGTCGATTTTTCGCACACTCGGGTGGGGTCATGCTTCGCACATGTAGACTTAGCCATGTTTTGCGGCCGGGTGCCCTTCCTTACGCCAACAGTATATGGAGGAGTGATTTCACTGTTGATTGTTTCTGTGACGGTTGGTAGTGTTGTTACAGCCCACCCCGTTTTTAATACTAATAAAAACTAGAAAGTGGAAGTAGCCCAGCCTTTGGAAATGAAGGTGTCGATAAAAATAAAAAAGAGAGGCCTTTCGTGAAAATGAATGACTCCCTAGGTTTTGCACACCTTTTAAGCCTACTGTTTTTCATGGACGTAAAAGTACAATAAAAGTAGTCCTAGAAAGTTTACTTTCTGAATGTAATGATTAAATATTATTGGTTATGATACCGACGCTACACTGAGGTCAAAGTATAAAATGAATTGCTAATTGTGCATGCAGTCAGTTGATTCCTTCACAGGAGGACTACAGTGAAGAAAAGAAAGGTGCATTATTTTATAATCTGCCTGCGTGTACAGTGGATGTGTATGGACATTTTATTGTCATTGAATTGTTTAGTTTGTATGCACACACTATTATAAAACTCGTGACTTGATAAATATAGCCTGTCTGGATTCACGTACCTCTCCGGAACAGTGGCGTACTACCTTTTCTCTGGTTTAAACCATGGATTAATGTTGTTGCAGGTGGTACCATGGTGCCATTACTCGTCTCGAGGCAGAGAACGTCTTGCGACTTCATCAAGAGGGCAGCTATCTTGTGCGGAACAGCGAGTCTACGCGACAGGATTATTCCCTCTCACTTAAGTAAGTTTGCTCAAATGTTGTAGTCTTAATATCACTCCCTGCTAATGTTATTTTGAAATCTGAGACTTTATAGAAAGGATTCATGTTTGATACTGTCGCAGTCTAATTTTAGGTTTTGACAGTATCGTCACATGATTCCAAGAATCATTCGAAGTCTGTGTCAAATGAGATGCGTTTTAGCCTGCACAGGCTACTCAGACTCGTCCAAAATACTGGCTGCTATTTCACCGTGTTTTTTCCATCCACTCAATGTGCTGCGCTCCGCGAAAATTTTCGGTTCTTTAAATAGCCTTACACCAGGTCAAAATATCTTTCTTGTTTCTTTCTTTCATTCATTCTTTCTTTGTTTCTTTCTTTCTTAATCCGTTTGCCCTCCAGGGTTAGTTTATCCCCCGGACTCAGCAAGGGATCCCACCACGACTGCCTCAAGGGCAGTGTCCTGGAGCGTGAGACTTTGGGTCGGGGATACAACTGCGGAGGAGTACCTGCTATGCTAAACAGGGGCCTTGTGGGGGAGTGGTGGTGGTGATTATAGTTTTAACTTCTAGCCAACCATCCTCTTAGATAACAACTAATCAGAGAGAAAATATGGAAGGATGGCTGAGGAGGGATTCGAACCCCCCCTCTACTCACTTGACCTCCCGAGGCTGAGTGGACCCTGTTCCAGCCCTCGTACCACTTTTCAAACCAAAGTATTTTTACTGCATAAAAACCGACCGCAACGGAAACAGCTTCCCATTTGATATAGACTATAGTTAATTTTATTTTACTAGTTTTGAGATATAGTTTTAGGCTTCCTATGTAAATCGAAATGTATTTCAGGTCTACGTAGATGATCATACCTTATGAAGAGATGAATTTTAACACTATTATATGCTTCTGTTATTATTAAACTGAGAGAGTGACGCAGTTTGGATCATGTAGCTGTCAGCTTGCATTCGGGAGATAGTGGTTTCAAACCCAACTTCCGGCAGCACTGAACATCGTTTTCCATAGTTTCCCATTTTCGCACCAGACAAATGCTGAAGATTTACCATAATTAAAGCCACATTCACTTCCTTCCTTCCTTCCTTCCTTCCTTCCTTCCTTCCTTCCTTCCTTCCTTCCTTCCTTCCTTCCTTTCTCAGTGCGACGTAAAAAAGTAACGTAAATCATTACTGAAAATTAAAATCCACAGTCGGTTTCCAGTCATTCGACCGGGTCAGGAATGGAATGAATGAAGCCCCCATCTAGCTGCGAGAATAGGAACTGTGACGGCTGCCGAAGCCTGTCGCACTCTGGGGGAAAATGAAATGAAATGGCGTATGACATTTAGTGCCGCGAGTGCCCAAGGACAAGTTCGGCTCGCCAGATGCAGGTCTTTTGATTTGACCCCCGTAGGCGACCTGCGCGTCGTGATGAGGATGAAATTATGATGAAGATGGAGCAATGATTGATAACTGACAGATGAAATGAAATGATAATGGAGAGTGTTGCTGAAATGAAAGATGACAGGGAAAACCGGAGTACCAGGAGAAAAAGTTGTCCCACTTCCGCTTTGTGCAGAACAAATCCCACATGGAGTGATCGGGATTTGAACCACGGAACCCAGCGGTGAGAGGCCGGCGCACTACTGCCTGGAACACGAAGGCTTCAAAAATCATTATCAAAATAAAAATTATTTAAAATTATAAGCTGTTTTCGTCCGAACAGAAGTATGATGTTTCAGCATAATATAATAACTACGTACTCCTCTTCAGTTACCTCTACAGAACTGAAGAAGAAAATATTCTAATGAATTTGAGGGTGAATCTAATTAACAGCTTTTGGAAATCTCCTTTGCCTCTACTAACTGCAATGCACTCCTTTACACAACTAAGCAAATTTGCAAAAAGGACTTATCTGCAATAAAGCACGGTATTTGAAATAATGAATAGTAGATACAAATAAGACAGTAGGAACACTAATGAACTAACAAAATAAAATAATGGACTTCTTATTCTTACTCTTCCCTTCAGTGATGTCAAACAGTGAACTTAAAATTTGCAATTTGTTTTACGTTGCACCGACAGACAGATCCTAAGGTGACAATGGGATAGAAAAGGGCTAAGCATGGGAAGGAAGCGACCGTGGCCATTACTGAGGTATGGGCTGATGACCTTTGATGTTAGGCCCCTTTAAACAACAAGCATCATCTAACTGAGGTACAGCCAACATCTGCTTGGTGTTAAAATGAGAAACCATGGAAAACAATCTTCAAGACTTCCAACAAAATCCACTATCTCCCGAATACAAACTAACAGCTTGTAACCCAAACCACATAGCCACTCGCTCGGTAACAGTGGACCTAATCATCTTCTTCCACTTCGTTCTATCCATAAGGCAATTTCGAGTAAAAGTCAAAGTAATCACGCCTCTTGGTTGCTGGTTTGTGGAGAACAGGGTCGATGAGTGCTTATACAGTATTTATAATCCGTAATGGGATGCTATGGAGGCAGCATAGTAGCAATACATTTGCCGAAAGCCCACACAAAGCCAGATTCCTACAGCCCACTCACCTAAACTGTTTCTCTCCTGTAACTTGCTATGCTCATGTTCATAACGGTGCTATATCTCTCTTCCTCGAATCCAAACCAGTAGATTCGGGAAACAATCTTGCTCTGTTTTTCGAATGGCAGGCCATACAGTTCATGACATCCTCAGTCTGGATGAGCAGTACAAGTTCCATAAGAAGATGCTATAACTATTAAAAAGCTATTTAAAATAGTATGTCCTTGGTCCATCTTGTCAATACACTTTTATAATTGAAAATTATATATCCATATATGTTTCAGAAACATAGTACATGCCCATCATCAGTGAAGTCTAATCAAAGTGCATTGACAAGGTGGACCAAGCACATACTATTTTTAATAGTTTTTAATAGCTTTAGACAACTGAGTACAGGAACAAATACAAATACCTATTATGGTTAAGTTTATCAACAGAAGATGCTATGTAAAATTACCTACTTATTACACTAAAGGAAATCTTTCTTACTTTTATACGGTACCTACTTTTTGCATTGGCCAATTGAGACTCCTGGTTTAATTGAAACCAAGTCCTTGCATTATTTTCTGTACTATCTGAGGTTTAATATATTATAGACGTCCACTGGCCAGATCCATACCTAGTGAAATACAGTATACAGACTGTACTATGTCTCCTAGGACGGGCTTCATCAAGTTACGGTAGTTTCGTTCAGTCTCTTCCTTGGCTTTGACGATATGAAAGTGACTTAGGTACGAGCAAGCTAGTAATGCCATTTCTTATGCAGCCACTCCCTGTGATGAATGGTGTGAAAGTGTTGCTTATAGAGTCTGTTTGTGTATGCATATCAGTGACCTTGATAAACTTATCGACTTACAGAGAGAAACTTCTGGCTCGGTGAGGAATGCAACGGGAAATTATCTCACTCCTCATTTCCTTAGTATGCCTCTTCAGTGACATCTACAGTACGCCTATTTATGACAGCTGATGAGGGATCTGTTGAGGTTCCAACCAGCTTTCAGGCTGAGGACTTAACATACAGATAACTACAAAATCCCAGCTATAAAGTTACCTAGTTTTGCAACCATGTGGCAATATGAAAGTTGAGATATGGGAGTGACTGACACAGGTAATACCATTCCTTGTGCAGCCAGGCCCTGTGATGAGTGGTGTGAAGGGGTCACTTCTAGGGTTGATTGCTGTATGCCTGTATGGGCTTGGCAGACTGATATGTAATAATATGTCTGACTTGATAGAGAAAGCAATGGGAAATCATATCAATCCTAATTTCCCTTCATCACCTTTTCAGTGATAAAAGAACATTCTGTGACACCTGATGATAAATCTGTTCAGTACTGTACTTTAAGAATCCGTCGTTCATAATTAGTTCTAGAATATTTTGTATTTTTATATCATTTTATGATAACTTAAATCTTGAATATTGAAATGATTACCTATAATAAAATGAATATAATTGGTAAATTTATTTACACATAAAATAAAAAGAATGAAGAAATTCTCTGATTATTTTATACTATAATTTTAGAAGCATGGCTCAAAATTTAATTTAAGAAATTTTTGACAATATTTTCCATTTAATGAGATTTCTCCTTGCTGTAGATTAAAGTTCTTGTCATTTCTTCTTTTTTTCTTAGTCTACGGATGAAGAGAGCATCTGTGTAGAATACTCATATCCTTGTTTCTGTAATGTCCATAAGAATATGCATTATTTGAACACAAGATTTGAATAGTTCCTCCAGGACTAAATAAGTTCCCCAGAAATTTATCTAGAGTGACTTAGGTAAAATTTAGTCCCACAGTGGCTATATTAAATCACCATAGATAGATCAGCATTGGCTACTTTCTCTTCCCATAGTAAGTTATATACTGTAGTGTGCATGATAGCATGGTTGTTTCTGTTATTTTATTTTATGTGTGAGAACAAGAGGATGTCTCACTTCCCTTCTCAATAAAGCTCATATTTGCCTTAAAATTGTATATCTCTTGCATCTCTTGACACTAACTGCATAACTGTGACACACGCACATCTATGGAATGAAAATGAATGGAGTGATCAAGACCAAAACTATGGTATACTTTTTACAGTAGCATGCAAATTAATCTGATCATGATACAGAAAAAGTAATAAAATAATAAGAACAAATAATAAAATTATGTAATAAAAACTGCAGAAAAATCAGTCCTGCAAGTACAGGAGAATTATACTTTAATACTGATGTGTTTTTGTATGGATTCCAAAACTTTTGCATAAATATTCTTTATTTCTTCATCATGAAACCACATTTTGATAAAGGAACACATCATGTTCATTTTTGCTGATTATCAAGTCTTACCATTCTCTTCTTGAAAATGGCCCATAATTTTTCAATCAGGTTGATACTAAGTGAGTCACCTGGCCAAGGAAACACTTGGACATTGTGATCAAAGAATTTATTCACCTTTCTTGATGTGTTATATGGTACAAATCTTGATGAAAGGTCGACCTACTATCACCATCTACTAAGAGTTTTTGTAACACAGGCACACCTATTCCTCACAGAATTTCCATGCATTGGTCAGTGTTCATTATTCCCTTAACAGAGACTGGACATCTTGGCCCGATGTGGATAAATCATCCCCAGTACATCACTTCTTGTGGATGTTTAGGAACTTGTTGAATATGAACTGGTGATATTTTCTCTGAATACAAATAAACAGAACACACTGACCACAAACTTCAAAATGATTTTCATCTTAAAAAAGTATAACTTTCTTCTAATCTTCCACAGTCCAGTCTTTATAGAGTTTAGTCCATATCTGTTACTTCTTCCATATTGCATGTGTCAAAGGCTGCTTCGTTGTTGGTCTGAACACTCTTCTTCCAGCTTCCAAATATCTGCAGCAAACAATCATGATGTGAACATTTAACCTGCTCCAACTTAAATCTAAGTTTATACCAACAGTAAAAAGTCTACTCCAAATAAGTAAACAATCTCTTTAGGTGCAATCTTGTACTTTCAACCACATTTCGTCCCTTCAGTGATAAAAAAGACCAAATTCCTCAGAAGTGCTCTAATATTGAATGTACTGTAGCTACACTCACTACATTGAGAAGCAATTTGTCTTTGTGCCTTAGAGATATACCTACTATTCAGCTAATGTCATATTTTTTAAATATTTCTGCAGAGTGGAATTCTTTACCAAATTGCAGCATAACAACACAATACAATACAGTACTTAAAACCTCACTATGGAATAATAATAATAATAATAATAATAATAATAATAATTATTATTATTATTATTATTATTATTATTATTATTATTATTATTATTATTATTATTATTATTATTATTATTTAATTATTATTATTATTATTATTATTATTATTATTATTATTATTATTATTATTATTATTATTATTATTATCCTTTTATTCCAAGTGGAACAGAGGGACTCCACAAAGACTTACCACCACACTCATTCTTTGGCAGTTCTCTTGCCTTTTCCAGTTGTGTTGACAACAGTTGCAAGTTCCCAGTCTACGGATCTTCTCCATGTCATCCATGGTTTACCTTGTCTCCTCCGGCCTTGTGGATTCTGCTGTAAAGCTTGCTCCACAATTGATCCTTTGCCTTACCTCAGGGTGTACCCAATCCATTTCCAGCACCTCTTCTTGACATGCTCCACTGTTGGTCTCTGACTAGTTATTTCCCAAAGTTTAGTATTGGGTATCATATTAAACCACCATATTCTTAATATGTTCCTCAAATAGCAGTGTAAGAAAGTATGGAGTTTGTTCAAATCTTTCATTACTTTCCATTATTCAAATCCATATACAAGTACGGTACCGGTTCTGAATTTTATATTGCTGTTAAATATTCAGAGCTTACAGTGAAGTTGTCTAGATCTCAAGACAGGTCTCAACTGTGCAAAGGTACCTCTTGCCTTATCACTGCAGTTCTGAACATTTAACAAACCACCACCTTGTGTGTTTTAATTGCCAAGATAACAGATGCTTCTCTGGATTGATTTGCATTTTCTTGCTTTTTCTATGGTTAATAATGTACAGTAATACTAAAATTAAAACTGCTATACGTCAACAATGCAATTTGGTTGAAAGCAGGAATAGTATTTAGCAGGAACAACAATTCTGCCAAAAGTAGTTACAAACGGTTTTACAAACTCCTGTCTTTGAATTAACTTGCATGCTACTGAAAGTTAGAATTAATGGCTGTGATGAAATTACTAACTAGTCTGTTATCTCTTGATTATTTAGACATTATTTTTCATTGAGTATGAAAATGTGTTTCAGGAGTGCTCGAGGGTTCATGCACATGCGTATTCAGCAGAACAAAGAGACTGGGAAGTTCATCTTGGGCCAGTTCAGCAAACCTTTTGATAACATTCCCCAAATGATCCATCACTACACTGTGAACCGCCTTCCCATCCGTGGTGCTGAGCATATGTGCCTGTTACAACCTGTCATAGAGCAGTTACTCTAGCTCGAGCTGGATGAGTGTCTATTCTTAAAAACTACAAAGTTATAACACAAAGACTTTAAAAGGAATTATGAACCAAATATCTTGACTGAATATATTGTCAGGAAGAGCCTAGAAGGAGATGTTGCAGTGCAAGCTGTGGATCATGTTAGATCAAAAGATGTAATTGGGTTGGTTGGAAATTTATCTGTCTCTTATTCATAGTAAAGATTAGCCTTAGAGTGCTTCTTAGGGGATATCAGGATAGCTGGTACAATTACTTGTTTATGAAGTGAGTATGATCTAGTAATGAAATCCCCTTCTCTTTCTAGCTTATCACCAGCCAAAACCCCATAACTCTGATATGCCATATTGTTAAGATCAGATTTCAAATAAACTGCAGTCTAATAAACATTATTTCACTTACTGTTAAGGTATGAAAATAATTAGAGTGGAATTTTACAAGTAATGGAAATAGATGAAGAGCAGAAACTTGCCAGATGTGTTGTTTGCTCGTTCATGGAGAAATGGATCTGTGTAGTATGTTTTATCTGTGCGTGTGCATGCGCGCAATGTTTTCTCATCTGACTTACTGTTCTTAATCCATTTCCTTATCATTTATAATTATTTACAATAATTGTTCCTACAGTATATAATATATAATTTCAAAACCAATCTCAATACTTCTATTTTTTATGGCAGTATAATAACAGTCGAGTGAGCAATAATGCAACAATCTACTTTCTTCATCGAGAGACTGGAAAAATGAAAAGGAAATAATGCTTTCATAATAGTAAATCAAGTTTATTTTTTCTATTCATTTTATGTTGCACTAACACAGACAGGTCTTGTGGCGACAGTGGGATAGTAAAGGGCTAGGGTTGGGAAGGAAGCAAACATGGCCTCAGGTAAGGTACAATCCCAGCATTTGCTTGGAGTGAAAATGAAAATCCACGGAATACCATCTGCAGGGCAGATGACAGTGGGGTTCAAACCCACTTTTACCTGAATGCGAGCTGGCAGCTATTTGATCCAAACTGTGTAGGGCCTAGCCTTGTCGCTCGGTACCTGAGGCAGTAAAGGTATGCTTGATTTGCTAAGAAGAATATGGGTTCAATTCCCCATCTACATGCCGATAAAGAATAGAAATTTAATTTCCACTTCTATAAGGCATGTGGCCCTTAGAGTCTCACCAAAAATAAGTACTACGTTAGTTCCTTGGGGCATGTTGCCGAGCATAGAGCCAACCACTTTGTCCCAATTAGTGCCGAGATTAAGATTGCTTTGCTTTTTTTACTAGTAAACTTTTTTTGTCAGAGGAGACACTAAGTAATTCCGAAGTGAAGTTTTTCAATATGTAACTGATATCTTTAGTTAGCAGTAAAAGAAATGTGATATGTGAAGGAGAGGGGACAACTAGTTCACTGACAACCAGTGCTTTAATATATTTTATACTCGGCGATGCCAAAATATAAATATTATATGTCAAAAAACTGAATCTTAATGAGGCTAATTGTAGTTCAAGTTTCATTATGATACAGATTATCCACCAACCAGAGTTCAGATTTTCATTATGATACAACTATTTGACCAATTAGGTAAGGATAGCATCACACCTGTGCTCAACGCACTTGTTTCCAAAATCAAACAGGTCGGACACATATATTAACATCAATGCACCTTCTACTTCCAATTGGGCCAATGATCTTAGATGTTAGGACCCTTTAAACAACAATCATCACCATCATCATCATCATCTACTTCCAATTCCCGTAAATTCACTTCACCAGCTATACGGTAAACAATTTATATTTGAAATAAAGCTAGGTTATGATAACCTTCTATCAAAGCTTTGAAAACATATGACATTGTCAAGGTCTCTGATCCACTCACGGAAAATCAATAACCCAGTGCATGGGCTGTGCACTCTGTTCAGTGAACTCAACTGTCAAGCGACATCTCGACAGAAATTTATGAAGATTTAAAAAATAAATTTAATTATCGTCGAGCATAAACAGCCGTATGCAACTCGGCTATAATGGTAATTAAGACATGAGTATGTTTATAAAACGAGCAAAGCGAGTTTTATAATTTCCATACGAGGTCATTATAGGCTTGTTGCATAATGTACATACAGCATTTTTATATAGAGATACATTCTAAGCAGAATTTGTTCTATACAGCATCCTTCTACATAAATTTAGAAACATACTTTAGAGAAAATAGAAAAAAATAAATTTTTTACTTAGTCAATTGACAAAACTAGGACATGCTGATTAACAACAGACTTCTTTGAAATAATACTTATCTACATCACAACCCTCAGTTCTGTTAATGTAATACTTTTTTTCCAAAGTACCTTATCACCACAAGTTTGAGATGGGGCTATTAAAGACCATTACACCAATGAAAAGTCATTAGAGAATAGCCAGCCTGATAACAGTAATGATGGTGTTGGTTGTTATTTTCAAATAAAACAATTAGATTATCAGCCCCAGGTGACAATTTGAAACACTAATAACTAGAAAAGATCAGCAGTTCCATCTTGTGAATGAAACATGTAAAATGCCTCTTCTTCAGGTGAGGTTTTAAAATCTCAGATAGTAAAAACATTGAGAATCCTCTTCCACTTCCACATGCCATCTACTTTAATTTTATTCTTCTGCTTCTTCACTGATAATAAATTATAAATTGGCCCTAGGTTCACTCAGCCTACACCAAAAAAATGAGTACCAGGTTAATTCCTCAGGACAAAGGAGGTCTACACATAGAGTCAGGGCGAGTGAAGTATTAAGTGGTGGAACTCACGTAGTTCAACATTCCCGCCACAAGGTAGTTGGCCTTGAACACGACTGCAATACTGCATACCGTAACATGAAATAGCTAGAGCTTCTGTACATAATTTAAATACATATTAATGCAATTATTATTGGGAGTGCTATATAATGCACTAGAGTGCCGTTTACAGAAATAAATGGTAAAACATGTAATTCAGGCCACAAAATTAAAAATGCTTACCTCTAATTGGAAGAAACTTTCAATACTTTTCTTCCTGCTTTAGAGGATGACCTGGACTTCACCTTTCTGCCTTTCTCGATATTTCTTTTGCCAAAAAATAAATCTGCACTTAATGTAATGGAATACAATTTTGGCCAAATATAAAAGCAGATTAATCTTCTGAGCAGCACAAATTTCGAAACACTGGAAGTTCGTATATCTCCACACAGTCTGAAAATATATTACCCCACAATGCGCCATCTCCTTTCAGCTTTTCTTCCATTGTAGCATCTACACGTTTCATCATGTCATAGAAGGCTAACAAAGGACATTTAGGAGTTAAGAATCACTGCCACCAAAGTCCCATAATTTGGAAAGAATGCTCACATCACTAAGGACACACTGAGTTTCAGAATCACATTCTAATGATTTTACACACTCACTGCAAGGTACAAGTTTATTTGCCACTGTGTCAATCAAGTAACCACATAAATAATATGAGAGATTATCACCTGCCTTAGTTAAACTCTTATTATTATTAACTGACAGATGTATGGGACTGAGGCCTGGTTCAATATCTGTCAGTGTAATAGTGTCCCTTAGGGGTAAAGTTTGTCATGCATATAGCTAAGCAGTGTGTTCCATTTCGAGCCAAGCAAATGCCTTACAGTATGCAAACTTTTTCGTGATAGCTGAGCTCCCTAGTGCTGAATCGGTAGACCTTGGTTATCTTTGAGATTCGTATTGACAACTTTTGACACACAAACTATGAATTGCTTATGCATTGCCGTGAGACATCTGGCATACACTTTACGTACTAGTACTGTTGTTGTTTACACAGCAAAGCCAAACTATAGAATTCATGCTAGCAAGAAAATTTGCATCAAGAAATGTTATATAGTGTGTGTGTGACACAGGAGTTGGCTTAAGATAATAAAGGTTTAGAAAATTCATATCGATCGATCATATTATCATTTCAATTCAGATTTCATTTCCACTCAGTTGGCAGTATAACCAGAACTGGGAGAGTTCCCTCCTTACTCCTCACCCCCATAAAACTTGGGATCAAGGAAAGGTTCGCATACTGTACACTCCTCCAACCAAGGACCTTCATAGTCTGTATGGAGTAGATATTCTCTTTGCAACAAGTAACCCAATAGAGCTCTAATTTTTCTGTAAATTGTGAAGTAAATACAGATGGTCAAAATTGACTCACTGGTAGCCTAAAACCAAAATGCTTGCACATACTAGCTGAGGTCAAATGATAATCATTATTTTTAACTATAATACTACATTTCCATATTTCAAAGTACAACACTTTACTCAAACCAAAAATGTTTAAAATTCCACTCTCCTCCTTTACAACCTCCTGTAATAATATATAGTGATAAATAAATATTTTTATGATTATTGAAATCTGATCTTAACCCATGATCCACTGCACAGTGCATTTCTCCAGTTATTTGCTCTCCTGACTCTGCAAAGTTACCTAATATATTGACTGTTCCATGCACAAGGGAATTTTTAAAAGACTTTTAAAAGACTACGTGTACAATCTGTGCCATTTGGACCCACAAAGAGAACAAAGTGTATGAATTAGGATAGTGAAATAAATATGTGCAATGCCATACATATGTGCCCATAGTTTATCATGTAGCATTGTATGGAGATTTATCCAAGCCAAAGAATAGCTGTGAACATTTTTTTATTATAAGAAGAAAGAATATATAGGCAGTATACAATAAAATAATTTGTCTTAGGATAGATGGGGATTTAATTTGTTGTACTGGTTATGGAATGGGGAAATATGGTGGGATGATGTTTTAAGTCTATAAGTAGAAAACCATTAAATAAAAAATTTAAAATATTGGTAAAATAGAAATAACGGTAACAAATCTGTTACTTAGGTTATAAACAGCCACACGATGTTATCTTTAAGGTTGATAAAGCTCATATAAATTCCGATTCAAAAATGGTCCGTCCGTCTGTCCATCTAACCGTCCGTTAGTCACTACAATAACTTAACGAACTGCTGGACGGATTTTGACGGTGACGCAGCATGATTTCACCTTTTTTAAATTATTATTATTATTACAAACAACACCATGTCTGACCTTACAACATAGCATAACATTTATTAGATTATTATTTCAAAATGTTTTGGACTGGAAATTATGAGCAATACTCAGTAAGAATATTTCTCTTACTGTTTCAAAGTAAATTTTAAAAACACACAATTTAGTGCTAAGTTTCTCATAGGATTGGAACTTGCTTTCATTTGCAGTTATCTTATACCAAACAACAGAGACTACCAGGGTATATTAATTCTCTTTATTAATGGAATCATTTATAAAAGAAGAGAGAGAAATTTATTTTCCAATTTTGTTTAGAAAATTCTCCCAAATGTATTCACAATTTACCTTATTATTTTTATTTATTGCTGGAGCAAGCATGAAAAGTATCTAAATATGCCACTTACAGGTCCATTTTAAATTCTTCAGGTGAAATATATAATCTCTACCTCTAGGACGTGACTTACTGGCAAAGTTTCAAGACTTTTGAGTTGGAATCAATTCCAGATCAGCTTCCTGGAATATGAATGCCTTCATCAGTGCTAGAAAAGTCTGCATTTGGGTGATAATTTATTCAATTTTTAACTTTCTGGGAATTCAAAATCACAAAGGAAGACTAATAAACTATTAGATTTTCTCAAAACTGCTTATTGTATACCTAATAGGATTTTTTATCACATTTGTGTACAGAATCCATCCATTTATTGGCCAAAAGAAATTAAATTCTGTGGACTTAGAAATAAATATTTCTTTTCGTGCTTTCCAATTTTAATACATTTTCATTATAATGATTTATTTATGTGTAGTTAATTATTACCAATATAACTTAATCTCTCCCACTAATGTACCTAAAATAAAAGTGGCTTGTTATAGGATAGGTTCTGACATGATTTTCACAAAGTGATTCAACATTATTGTTGGTAACTCTCATAGCTTCCATTGGCCTAGGCTCACATTAGAATCTGTCTTCAACGATACCTCAACTATAGTTCTTCCTGTCTTCTCTTATTTTTTTCTTTCTAAAAAATAAGAAAGAACTCCAAGTCCACTGACTTCCATTTTAGAAATTAAATCTAGATGAGAGAAACAGTGCAATATTAGTTTTACTTGTGTATAGCAAAATATATTTATATTAGGGATTGTGTGTATGCTATAAAACCTTAGGTGATAATGCAAGTTTTAGTATAACAGAATGAAGAAGTTACCACTGTTTTGCAAGCTTATAATAATGTATTTTCATAATATTATATCAGCTGATGAGTAATGATTTTGTAGAATTTATTATCTTGTAATTGTGTAGACTTGGTCACCACAAAGCAACAGTTTCAGGCATATATTCTTGTATGTTAGAACTGAAATTGAGAAAAACTTATGTTGTAAATAATTTTATTTTAATAATTTTAATGATACTAATCATTGGTAGGTGAGATACATATTTTCCAGAAGAGGTCAGTAAAACATGCTTCTTGGTAGAACTAATACTCCAAAAAAGTTAGGCCTACCCATCCAAAACATGGGGAACAGTAGTCCCACTGTTACATTTGTTCTTTGTTCAAAACAACAGGTAATAACAGTGGTAGCCGATGATAAGGTTGCATTGTTGCTCAAAAACCATAATTATGTTTATTGAAAAATATTTATCTTATGGTAGATGATTACAGAGTTGTATATTATATTCTTTTCAAGAGAATATGATTCATTCCTTTTTGCTAGGTGATTAACATCACTCTAAAATATCAGATGTCTTCGGCAACATTGGAATGGGAGAAGGCTAGGATTGGGAAGGTAGAGGCCATGGCCTTAACTAACCCTCAAGCATAAGTATCAAATTTCAGAACACTAACATACGCGCAGAATTCATTACAACCCAGATTTTTGTATTAATTGAGTGTTTTAAGATAATTTACATAAAAATAACTCTTTCTGTTAGCTTTAACCAAATCATATGCATTGAAATGTGTAATTCATGACTGACTAATGCCTCAACTACACCATTAAATATTATGATGCTGTACACAAAATTTAGAATCATGGAATATCTGAATACATAAACACATTAAATCTGAAAGGATGTGAAAATCGGTTGAACAACTGATACCTGGTACCTGAAAACGTATCAGCAGGTCATTGGCCAACTCCTTGGCCAATCAGGAAATGTAGGTGGAGCTACATCACATATGTCATATGCACTTCTAAAAGGATCCACATACTTTGTTTGTGGACTGGCCTTTCAGAGTATTCTGGAATTTAATCATATATTCCAGCAGTCCAGCATTGTGTACTCCCTTCAGTATAACAACAAACAGATTTTAAGTTCTGGCATCAGTTATAAACTGTTTTTTATTGTTTTCCTTTCTTGTCATGAATTGGTGTAAGAGGGCAGCTACCTGCTCCCCCCCCCCCTCCCACTGCACTGGCGATGCCCATGTCTGGAGATATTTCAGTTGGACATTCTTACCAACTCACCATTTCATATAACATATAACTTCTTGAATATTAACCTCATATTTGGTTTTTATATCACATAGAGCAAGTAATGCCCAATGTCAGGTTTACTTTCATTTTTGTTTATGTCTTTCACCCTTAATATTGGTACAATCAAAATAAAATGTGTATTGATAAGACTGAATGTTATTTCCCATCATCACATCATTTATCTGCTGTACTCCAGGCTGAGTAGCTTGGACGGTAGAGCACTGGCCTTCAGAGGCCAACTTGGCAAGTTCGATTCTCAGGCCGATGGTATTTGATGGTACTCAAATACATCAAGCTTGATGTCGGTAGATTTACGGCAGGTAAAAGAACCCTGTGGGATGAAATTCTGCAACCTCCACATCTCCGAAAATCATAAAAGTAGTTAGTGGGGCATAAAAATCAATAGGATTAAATGAATTGTTATCTGCTATACATTTCTTTCATACTACAATAATGAAGCAACATGTTGCCCTGGATAAGATTTACTGGCAAGGAGAAGTAGGTAGAGGTACAAGCTAGGTTAACGGTTAATTAATGGGTAGCAAAGTTCAAACAGTATCAGATGAAAGTTAACACAACGAAAACTGTTGCTCTGAAATATGAGTGGGAAAGATAATGGCTGCCACATAACGCTTGAAGGTGAAAACATTCAAAAAATTCAAATACCTCACGAGGACCATTCCCAGCAGGGTTACTGCAGATAAAGAAGTAATAAACAGAATGTCTAGCAGTTCCAACTTATACAACCTCATAAAACATCTACTTTGGGATAACAAAGTGCCCATGAGAACCAAGATGACTCTGTACTAAGTTATACTTTGTGCCCAACAGTCTAGAAAAATGTACACTGAAAGAGAGAGAGAGGTTAGTAAATTGCAAGCATGTGAAATGAAGTTCCTATGAACTACCCTCCAAAAAAACATACAAGGACCATGTAAGGAACACCTCAGGGTGGAACTGGAACCTAAGAACTTCAAGATGGTAAGGACATATAAAGTGAATGCCTAGAAAGAATGGTTGAAGGAAGAAGGCCGGTTGGAAGAGCTAGGAAGAGATGGCTATACCAACTGAGAGAAGATGAGGGAACTGGGAGTCAGTGGTGAGAGAGGAGGCATTTCTGGACAGACAACGATGGCACGCTGGAGGGGTTCTATGATGATTATGATAATGATGAAAGGTAACACTGCAGATCAGCAGATGTGTCTTCCCATGGCTTCCTGAGTCATTTTGATCTATGAGTTTGTAAAGTACAATCACATCTAGTTTATCAAGACTGTCTTCAGGTGGAAGAATAAAACCAGCTGATATTCAAGCTATTGATATATATATATATAAACAACATGCATTCATTTTGACTATTGTTCTCATACATCAAAGAAAAGTATTAAATCCATCACCACTTACAGAGTTAGTAAGTGCAACAACAACAACAACAACAACAACAACAACAACAACAATAATAATAATAATAATAATAATAATAATAATAATAATAATAATAATAATAATAATAATAATAATAATAATAATAACAATAATAATAATGTTATTGGCTCTACATCTCACTAACTACTTTTACGGCTTTTTGAACGATTCATTAACTTGCCAGGAAATCTACTGATATGAATCTCATAACTTTGCACTCCTTTATGCATATCAACTGTACCAGAAACTTAAACACTGTATCAAGCACCACATAAGAACAGCTGGAGTATTTGAATTCTACATAGAGGGTCATAGGGGAGGAGAGTGCCTTTGCATCTAATGTTCCGACTGCCACTGACAGTAGTATCACTAAAATCTTGCACTGTTCTAATTCAAATAAATTTACTGAGAGCTTATTTTTAATTTATAACTGTGATCTTTGGGGTGACCATACATATATTTTCTTCCTTGTATATTGTAAACATGACTTCCTTTTAGATCATCAAGATTACTTCAGCATAACAAAATCAGTATTAATCTGATGCCAAGCATAACCCCTTAATGTGACATAGAAACCATGGGAGCTAAAGTTTATAGAAATGTACACCTTTTCCCTGTATCAGTCAGACTATGTAACATATTATAGAGTTTAGCTACATTTGAAAACTACTCAAAGAAATGCATATGAGTAAGTTGGAAGATGCAATACTGTGTTATTATCAATTTTTATCAAAAAGAATACTAGTACTGAATCTTCCTACATTTCAATACAACTTACTCAGCTATCTTTATCTTTTGTGCAGTTTTCAATCATTTTATGGTTCTGAAATTGTACTATGTAATATGAAATATTTTCTTGCCATTGACAGCTGCTAACAATTCTGGCAAATGATAATGTTGGAATGATTGACCTTTTGTGAATAATAAGAAGTCACTAAAATTATACTATGAATTTTGTTTTATCACCCTTTTCCATTCACAAAGAAATAACTGAAGCAGAGATCATCATCATCATCATCATCATCCATTTCCCACATCCAGCTTCTCCTTAAATGTATTCCAATCCAGGATTCTTCTAATTACACCGGTACTATTCTTGATCATTTTCAACCACCTTAGCCTGGGCCACCCTCTTGCTCTCCCTACTTCTATTTGGGTTTCCATCATCCACTTCATCCATCATCAATGTGCAAGTCAGAAAGCTATTCCTCTCCAATTTCTTTCCTGATGTCCCCAATTCTTACTTTGTCCTTTCTTGTCTTTCCTATCATACTTCTTAAAAATTTCATTTCACTGGCCTGGGTTTTATTTTCCTGTCTTTTTGTCAGTGTCCAGGTCTCTGCTGCACATGTCAGTATTGGGAAGTAGTGCATCTTATACATCACCTCTTTACACTTCTTTGGTACGTCCTTCCTCCACACCAGATTTCTCACATCTGGGTCTTGCCGGGCTAAGTGGCTCAGGAGGTTGAGGCGCCAGCCTTCCGACCCCAACTTGGCAGGTTTGATCTTGGCTCAGTCCGGTGATATTTGGAGGTGCACAAACACGTCAACCTCACATTGGTAGATTTACTGGCACGTAAAAGAACTCCTGCAGGACTAAATTCCGGCACCTCAGCATCTCCGAAGACCATAAAAGTAGTTAGTGGGATGTAAAAGCCAATAAAAGTAACATTATTATCACACTCTGGTAGAATGTATTTCCTTGTTAAATCCTTTTACTGATCTCCATGTGCAATCCTACATCCTGCATCAGTTTTCTTCCCAAATACTAGAAGCTCTCTGCAATTCCAAGGTTTTGTCCCTTTATAATTCCCTTCCCTTCCTCTTCCAGTCCTACTCTTTTCCACACATTTTCATTCCACAATTTTCAATTATCTCACTCAATATATTGAGTTGTCCTTGTACGTCCTCTCTGTTTGCTCCCTACACCACAATATCATCTGCAAACGTTATCAAATACAGTAGAGACAATACACGACACTGAGCGAGATATCGAGGGACAGCTATTGGAGCTCACTCTAGCGGATAGACCTGAACGGTACTGATTCTGTCATAAGAGCACGTGTATTTTTGTGTGAAGTTTTTGGTGTTATTTATGCGTTTTCAGTGAGTTGACATAATTAAATAGTAGCGTGTGTCATTCCTTGATATCTCCTCTCAACATGAGGGGAAAGGTATGTGCTGTGTTTGGCTGCAGTAATTACGAAGTAGAGAAAAATGCGCGGTCGTTCTTCAGGTTCCCTCGTGACAAGAACATGTAAGTAATATTGTGTTTGCATATATATTCTTCCAGTGATAGAGATTTTTATAGTACTTCATAATCTTCTGACCTGCTCGACCCATGTTTTAACGGGCTTAAAATATAATACGCATATTTTATTGTATAGTGCAGCAGTTAACCTTCAATACCGATGTGTTGTTGTAGGTGTGATCTGTGGGTTTTGAAATGTCACAGAAGCGATTTGGATAAAGTGTACAAGAAAGAAGGGACGTTACGCTTGTATAAGAATTATAAGATCTGTTCAGATCATTTCCAGGCCAGCGACTTTAAAAATCCTCGACTATACAGCCAAGGGTATGTTACATTTTTACTCTAATTGTACGTAAATATTCCTCAAAGCATCACTATCGACAACATTTTCAAACTTTTCTTTCTTTTATCGCTCTTCTCAGATTAAAGCCGGGATTTTATAGATTTTCTTTCTGTTAGTAGGCTTCATGTTAAGAGGAAAAATTGTCCAGCTATAAAATGTTAATTCATTGCATCATATGTGTAAGGAATGTGCCGATATTTTTATTGACAAATGTCTTAATGTGATGATACATTGTTTTTAAATGAGGAAAAAAGACAAATCCAACCGTAAGATTTCAGGCAGGTATGCTAAAGCTGAGAAAGTAATGCATAAATGAAAGATCAAGCCATGTCACAGCAGTCCATTTCACACCTTGTTTATATGTCTAATTTCAGTCTTTGAATAATAACATTTTAAATAATTCTTCATTCATTTATCCAGAATTGCTTTAGCAACTTCGAAATTAATATCTCAATACCACTGTCTTTCTAGACGTAATTTATTTATCCATTTCTGTATATACATTTCCATTGATATTTGAATTTAGCGCGATTTGTTCAGGTCAAGTCACTAGGAGCGCCACCGTCGAATTGTCTCCCATTTTAGCAAGGCGAAATCCATAAGTGTCGTGTATTGTCTCTACTGTATTTGACGTCATTACCTTCAGCGCCCTTCTCCCATACTTTATCTTTGTCTCCTAGATAATTTCATCCATAACCATTATGAATAAGAGTGGTAACAGCACTCTTCACAGGAAGGAGATGAGCATAGGCATTCAGGCTTAAACTTTGTGCAAGTCTCTGACCAGAAAATTACACAGATCCTTCAGTGTCGATGATCTAAAAAAAAAAAAAAAGGGATTCAATGTGCATGAGGAGATATACAGACTGGCCATAAATGGTAGTTTGCAGAGAATTGACATCATAGCCTTTAAAGACAACAGTTCTCAGGGATTCACCTTAGATCCGACTGTCAGGTTTGTACATCATAGCGGTCAGCCAGAGAAGGTCACTCCAGAAAAGATTCAAAAATACAAACCCACTACTTACTACAAATCTAAATACCACCTTCAGGAAATCGAAATAATAGGGATAATGGTCAGAGCTCACAGTACCATACCTTGTCACTCGGTCACCACGTGGAAGTGCTTCCAACTTCCAATGATGCTTATCCCTAAAATTGTGACTCTCGTCCTCTGAGGCTCCATCAAGATCCTGAGACACCACCCCTACAGCACTGAAATGCCACACTAATAATACTGTTTCTTTATAATTTAAAGTTTTCTTCAATTAATAGAGCCGTATAGAAAAATGTGGTATGTTTTACCTTGTTCTTGGTGGTAGCCTACGAATACAGGAGGTTATTCCTAAATAAATAGAATATATGTTACAATTAAAAGGCTTGCTATATCACTTGTTGCAATATGTAATTCAGAAAGCGAAATATACTCCTAATAATGAAATATCATTAGGGCCTTACTCAATGATACTATGACAAGCACAGTGGTATGCTAAAAACTTTCACCAAAGAAAGTGACTAGAGCCTACTATTAGCCAATGAGGCCAACATAACCAGAGAACATGAACAAGATTAAAAACCACAGGCTACTAGACCACAAATCTAGTAGAAGAAGAAATGCTTCTGGTTGTTCCACTTCCAGTACCTCACACATCCAGCTCCAAGACATGCAGGCATATTTTTCCAGGTGATGTACATAAATTGTATATTTGCAGATAGATTATGTTAGTTATATTGCATATCAGAAATTTGTCTGCATAACTTGTCACATACATATCTGAAAGTAATGTACAATTTCATTACAAGGCATCCACATGGATATAGCACCAAAATGATATGGGAGTAGGTAGTAGATGCAACCTCAATCCTCTTCTCCCTGTTCACTGATACTGCCCTGTTTTGCATGAATTTGTATACTAATCAACTTTTCTAGTATCAAAGCAGTTCATAATTTCTTGTACAATTTTCAGTGCTCTGGTCCTCATAGAAGTGACAATAGAAAGAATATAGAGTATGGTTCCAGGATTACTTGAGTCGAGAACTGGAAAAATTCCAAAGGAAAGCAGCTCGATATGTTCTCAGTGATTTCTGACAAAAGAGTAGCATTACAAAAATGTTGCAAAGTTTGGGCTGAGAATACTTGGGAGAAGGAGATGAGCTGCTCAACTAGGTAGTATGTTCTGAGTTGTCAGTGGAGAGAAGGCGTAGAATGACATTAGTAGATGAATAAGTTTGAGTGTTTTTTTTTTAAAGTAGGAAAGATCAAAATATGATGATTATGTTGGAATTCAAGAGGACAAATTGGGGAAAATCCTTGTTTATAGAAATAGGAGTTAGAGATTGGAATAATTTACCAAGAGAGATGTTCTATAAATTTCCTAATTCTTTGCAGTTATTTAAGAAAATACTAGGCAAACAACAAATGGAGGATTTGTCACGTGGGTGACTGCCATGAATGGAGATCAGTGGAGGTAGGTAGGTAGGTTGGTTGGTTGGTTGGTGGGTGGGTGGGTTGAGTCGGGTCAGTCGGTTAAGAAACATCTTGCTAGGAAATAAGCCATGTGATCTTGTGTAATGTTATTTTATTATGGTCAGTGAACTGATGGCTTTAAAATTGGGTATGAAGGTAATTTATTCTTTGGCAAAATTTTTTAAATATTAATTTTCTTCAATCTAGCATTTAACTGCTGGTACAGGATCTGCGATAAGTGATATTGGGCAGGTATCTTCAAACCAGTGGTTCTAGTGTCCACTTTTATTATGTCTTGCCAAACTTCTCCATGCAAATATTGGCATTGAACATCAAATCTGACAGCGATTTTGACAAATATGCCAGATGCTAAATGTGCAACATGATCTTACCATCTCAGGCATTTCTGCGAAAGGAGAGACCCATCTCTTGGCAAATGTTATTGTTGATGACATGATCCATTAAGGTGTTCCCAGCACAGCATCTGCTCAGTGCTTTTATCAATTTACCAGCATTCGACCCCATACAACGCAACTGCATTCACTACCACTTGGTAGTACATGCTAGTAGTGAATTAAGAATGCTGTGTTTTAGTTTGATGAGTACAGGTCAACTGTATGCTTCTCGCTAAAACATACATAATCCTCCATACATTTTACAGACAAATAACATTGTTGAAATACGCTGGCAGAAAAAAATATCCAAACCATAAGAAGGGGTTGTGCTAAATTAACAAATGTTGGTAGGCATGTTTATACATCTGAAAGATGACGTTGATTCATATTTCCCCCAAATCCCATTAACGTGGCACTAGTAGCAGCCCCGTGGTGTTGCACATCAGGTTTGCTTTAAATACGGGTCACACTGTGTGAGAGCTTTAGTTACCTGTGAGATTGGACGAGTGACTGTGAGAGGGTCAAGAATGCCTTTACGACTACGAAGAGGCCAGTATCAACAGCTCACTGCGGTTGAACAAGGCCATATAATAGGGCTATATGAAGGTGGATTTTCCTTCCACATGACTGCAGAATGACTCGGCAGGAACGTCTCGTCTGTGCATGCATTCTGACAGCAGTGGTCACGAGAAGGTACGCTCACAAGAAGACCGGGCTCCGGACATCCCTATGGTGCCACTGTGAGAGAGGACCTCCGTATTCGACGTATGGCTGTGGCGCAGTGGACTGCATCCACAGCAGCAATTCAAGCGGCTGTTGGCACCACAGTCACTCAATGAACTGTTCAAAATCAGTTTCTCGAAGGATAGCTCTGAGCCAGACGCCCTGCGGTGTGCATTCTACTTACCCCAAACCACCACCGTCTGCGATTTCAGTGCTGTCAAGCGAGAGCTCATTGGAGGAGGGAGTGGAGATCCATTGTGTTTTCCGATGAAAGCCGGTACTGCTTTGGTGCCAGTAATAGCCGTGTGTTGGTTAGAAGGAGACCAGGTGAGCGCCTGCATTCCATATCTCTGTGGCACCAACACACTGGAACTATACTGGGAGTTCTGGTCTGGGGAGTATTTTCCTACGACAGCAGGAGCACTCTCGTGGTTATCCCACGCACCCTGACTGCAGATGGTTACATCCGTCTGGTGATTCAACCTGTTGTGCAGCCAATCATGAACAGCATTTTGGGGGCTGTTTTCCAACAGGATAATGCATGCCTCCATGCTGCTGTTGTAACCCAATGTGGTCTACAGAGTGTCAACATGTTGCCTTGGCCTGCTCAATCCCCCAATCTGTCCCCAATCAAGCATGTAGAGGGCATCATTGGACAACAACTCTAGCGACGTCCACAACCAGCATTAACCATCTCTGTATGGACCAAGTGCAACATGCATGGAACTCCATCCCAAAAGCTGACATCTGGCACCTATACAACACCATGCATGCATGTTTGCATACCTGCATTCAACAGACAGGCAATTACACTGGTTATTTATGGACCAGCATGGCACATTTGTGGTTGCCTATCTTGTGCAGATATTAACCTGTAGTCTTGTACCTTTATTCAATTAAATATATTACCTCAATAAATATATTGCCAAAATTTCCATATTCTACATTCCTTATTTCATGGTGTTTTGATTTTTTTTTCTGCCAGTGCATATATTGTCACCCACAAAATGCCTGTTGATATTCACTGGACCCTTGTCAGTCACCAGTATTTGTACCACTCTATGAATGTTGCAAACCATTTGACCAAAATATACTCATCAGTACAGTTGCAACTTCTGGCAAATTAATTCAGTTTTGTGTTTGATAGTACCACCTTTCTCAAGAGCCATTGCTATTTGCCAAACTTTGTCAGTTGTTGCAATGGATGTTTTTGAAATCTTCACTCTTTTATTAACATTCTGCATGATGTTTTGTAGAAAGCTTTTCTTGAATGCTTTTCCATTCCACTTCGGATGTTCATAGTTCACAACAACTGCTAGTGGTTTGCATGCAGTGTTCTGAATGCCCTTCATATTCAGTGTTCCATCATGTCACTCTCATGTCATAATGTCAGTCTTTCTGATGTTAGGGGAACCTTTCCTAAAATGACATACCACAAAATGAAAACACTGCTGTAGGCATCATTCTTGACCGGGCTAGTTGGCCATGCAGTTAGGGGTGTGCAGCTGTGAGCTTGCATCCGAGAGATAGTGGGTTTAAATCCCATGGTTTGCCATATTCACACCAGGCAAATGCTGGGGCTGTACCTTAATTAAGGCCACGGCCACTTCCTTCCCACTCCTAGGCTTTTCCTATCCCATCATCACCATAAGAGCTATCCATGTCAGTGCGACGTAAAACAAATTAATTGTAAAAAGAAATGCATCATTCTTGAGACAACACATTTATTCTCTGTACATTAATAACCCTAGGAAAGAACACTATTGTGCCATAACAAAAGTATTGATATAATATTTCTGTTTACTTTTAATTTAATAATTTTAAAAAGCTGCCTCTGTGGATCAGTGGTAGAGTGTCGGCCTCCGGATCCCAAGGTAGTGGGTTCAAACCCGCCAGAGGTAGTCAGATTTTTGAAGGGCAGAGAAAAGTCCATTCGACACTCCATGTCATACGGTGTTGGCATGTAAAAGATCACTGGTGACACATTTGGTGTTTACCCAACAAAATTAATTAAATCTCAGCCATAAACACCCAAGAGAGTTTCGTTTACTCGGTCTGCCATTTTGTAGGCCTAAAATAAACCAGAACGTTGAAATTGATAAGCAGACAGCCAGATGGCATCAAATGAAAATGTCTGCACATGGTAGCTGAGGCCATACGATTATTATTATTAAAACACAATATTATATCACATTATCTGAGGTACTTGGGTAAAATGACAAACTCACTGCATATCCCTAGTAAAAAGAGTTCTTACTTGCATACCTCACAAATAAATGCCTTTGATGTTTTTGAGAGATCAGCACACTCACTGTGTGCCCACTTTGTACACTTAGTACAGTTTGACTGTATCACCCTTGGTTTAGATTTACTGAATATGTCATTACAATAGATACTTAATCTCTGTCAGCACCTAACAAGAGCTTCTTTTTTATTTGTTGAACAGCACATCTTGATACCAGCTACTTCTTCTCTGCAGCCTTACTTTATATTTCATTGAAGTATGTACTGCTAGTGAGGATTTCAGACCCTTCATGTTTCTTTTTTTCTTGAAACACTTTTGGTTTGGGATGCAGTGGGAACTGCAGATAGATGAACTGATCTGATATATGAGGACAGTGAACAATCAAGTGATGAACTTTCAATTGAATATGACCTGAAGATGATGTTGCACATGTGGAACTGGAGGGGATTATAGAACCTTGAAGAGGTGGAAAGGATGCTGTTTAACCATTTTTCTTGTTAGGGTCTTCCTGATGTTTGTCATATTGCATAGATCTTTCGGTAACTGCTACTACACAGAAGACAATCCTGGAAATACATCACAATCTAATGGCCAGATACCAGTTTTGGAAAACTCACTGGTGGCATTTTAAATTGAGGCTGCTTTTCCATAGGCTAATGAAAACAAACGAGCCATTTGGTACCGGTACTGGGTAACAACTCTTCCTGGATGAGCATTGAGCCATTTGGACACTTCTTGAATACAATTCCTCTTCAGTGGTCCAAAGAATGCCACATTCTGAAGCTGAAGTCAATGGTCACAGTGAGAATAAAATGAGATCATGATGGTACCATTGTCCTTGGCATATGTTAGCACATCAACAAGCTTATGACTAGCGACTAGTATGGTTATTGAGTAAGAGAAGCACATTCAGGTCTTTAGATGAACTGACATGTTGTTGGAAGTTTTTCAACCACTGAAGACACAGTTCTTATGTCATCCAACCCATTTCATTTATAAGAGCCAATGTTCCCGTAGGTGCTCCATCAACATGTTTGTTTTTAAACTTTTTTGTGCAGGTGGAATGAAAATGCCATCAGAGCTCATATAACACACTACCATCGCATGCTGACCCCTTTCAAACCTGGTCTTAAAACCAACTTCCTTCTTACCTTTAAAAGCTAGAAACTTCTGTGGCATCTGAACTGTGGAGAGAACTGATTCATCTGCATTTTAAATCCTTTTAGGAATGATATTATTCTGTGTAAGAACAACTCCTAGTGTGATTAAGAAAGAAACCATATTTTTCAGTGTCAACTTATTAACTTCAATAAAAAATTTCCAGTCTGTCAGACACACAACATTTCAAATGCAAATTTAAACACTATATGCATACCTGTAAAAATCACAAATTATATACACAGAATGTCATGTTTCATTCTACAAGAACATCCTCAGATTCTATCAAATCACTTAAATTATGTGCATATATGTGCAATATAGTTTATGTAGTGTAAACTTGTCAATGTTATGGAGTTAGGAGGTAATATGAACCATATGTGAGCAAAAGATTGTGCGGGAAATGACCAACACTGTTGGGGAATGGTGTATTAGGGGCAGGGGCATTGTGAAACTTTCTTCAACTATCTTCTTCTAGTAATAATGTATTATGAATAAATGCAAGTTTATGATGTAGGTTTAATAAATTAGGTATTGAAATAGAGTGTATCTGTTAGATGATACTTTTAATGTTAACTCATGTTCTGACTACATGAAACAGAAATCAGAAATTTGCAGCTGAAACGCCAAAAGACTGGGCGGATCATTTTAGGAGTGCCAGAAATAAGCCCTTCCCTTTCCATGTACTTGAAGTTGATCAACCAATGATTCGTCAGTGGACCAAGTTTTTGACTCCCTTGTACAGAAAAGTTTGCCCTTTTAAAACAAGACTTATAAGGGAACTTGCCATCTCCATTGAGCATCCATGATTCATGGCATACAGAGACAGTTACAATGGCCATTGGGAACGACCTGTTGTAAATGCTCCAAAATCAACTCCATACTTTCCAGAAACACCAGTTAGTGAGTTTGTTCTTCCAGAGGCTTCTTATGAACGTAAGTGCAAGAGTTAGTGTACATCAAGTTGCTCTACATTCGCAAACATGCTGGCAATACTGAGATTTTAAATTTGTAATTTATTTCTATTTCAGGTTTACATCCAATCTCTGCAGCAAAATTTTCTGATCTGCGCGTCCTTAGATCATTTTGTGGACCAGAGGGAAGATCATTCATTGATACACTTTCTCACTATTAATTGACAGGTTATTTGTTAGGTTTTGTTGAAAGTGACATTCCCATTTATTTCTGTGATAATGTGTTCATAAGACTGACATTCCCCTTTATTTTCGTGACAAATGTGTATTTACTTCATTTTCCATTATTTCTTTTTAATTGAAAAATGAAAACCTACAACCTGTTTTCCAGTCATAGACCGGGTCAGGGATGTAAGGAATGAAGCAGATATAGGCTATTAGTACGACGGGGTCGCCACTCCCAAAGTGATATATTAATGACTGATAAATGCTATGATATGAGAATGGAGAGTGTTGCTGGAGAATGAAAGATGACAGGGAAAACCAGAGTACCCGGAAAAAAACCTGTCCCGCCTCTGCTTTGTCCAGCACAAATCTCACATGGAGTGACCGGGATTTGAACCACGGTATCCAGCGGTGAGAGGACGACACGCTGCCGTCTGAGCCACGGAGGCTCCTTTCTTTTTAATTATAAAACTTAATTCTATATTTTCATTATCTATTTACAATACCAATACATTAGGCTAACGTTACATAATATTATACTTTATGTACATTGTATTATTGTAGACAGTATTAAAGGTTGAAACTTTCAAATTTAATTATCTCAGTTTGTAGAAAATACGACATTCCCCCTTTTTCCCGTGTACCCTTCACAACCCCACTTATTCCTGGTATTTCTGTATAGTTAGAAGCAAAAGAAACATTTCAGTGTTTTACAAAACTGAATAAGATTGAGTAATGATGGTATAAGTTGCCATGTTGAAATTAGTTCTTTTTCTTCTTGGTAGCTAAACAAACTACAGTACAAGGTTTGTTTTGTTTTTTCCCTTAATTCTTCAGTTTCAGAGCCACAGGGTTTACTTGATTTTTACCACATTTTGGTATACTTACGTTACAAGCCAATTTAATTACACTAAACTGTACAAAATATATTAATTTTCTATCATGCACACTCTCTTAAAAACTGGGAAAACTTAGGCTCTCCGACATGCATTCACATCCTCACTGCTGGGATACAACACAGTTTCCAACTACCTTCCACCTTTCCCTCCTGCTCCCCTGGCTGTTTTGCCTATCTTTTATACACTAACACTGAGGACTTTCATGGATTTTATAATAACAGACCAAGAATGGGGAAGATACGTCATGAATACGAAGATAATCCCCAGTGAAAGTATGGAGGGTGATCATAGATTATTAACTGTGGAATTAAAACAAGTAAAAATCCCTAAAATTGTATTCAAGAAGAAACCAAAGATCAGGATTTGGGAATTGGAGGAGGAGGATAAAAGAATGGCATTCCAAGTTTGTCTAGAAAGGAAGTTGCCTAACACGGAAATATGAAGTGGAGAAGAAGAGCGGGACAATTTAAGACAGACATTTGTGGAAGCAGCAATTGGAGTATGCGGAAAAACAAAAGCAAAGGTTAAGGGAAAGGAGACACGGTGGTGGACAGACAAAATAAAAAAAGAAATAAAAGAAAGAAACAAGGTGAAGAAAGAAATGGATAAGGAAAAGCAAAAAATGTATCAGAGGGATGAGAATAAGAAAGTTTACATGTGGAATACAAAAGATTGAAACTACAAAGTAATGTAGGAGAAATGCTGTGGAGAGTTTACCAACAAAATTGAGCAAGATAGTCGAGGAAATCAGAAACTGTTATACAGAGTAATAAAACTGAAAAGAATAAATCAAGAAAAAATCAAGGCAATCGGGAGAGAAGATGGATCCATAGTACATGACGAAAAGGGTCTTCAGAAGGTGATGGCAAAGTAATTTGAAAAACTTTATAATGAGAATGACTGCTCAGAGGAAGAAGGAGATAAGAAAATGGAAATACTAGATTGAGAAAAAGAAGAGAACCCAATAAAATGGTTGGAACTTGAAAGGGCAATGAAAGCAATGATTAAAGGTAAAGCAAGTGGAAAAGACAAATTCAATGTTGATATGATTAAGGCAGCAGGAAGCATTGGACTACAGTGGCTATACATTGTTCTCAATGCCATATGGAAGGATGAAAGGCTACCTGAAGATTGGCAACAAGGAAACATTGTACCATTGTTCAAAAAAGGAAATAGGAAGAAATATGAAAATTATAGAGGTATAACCCTATTATCACATGGGCTAAAAATAATGGAGAAAGTCATAGACAAAAGACTGAGGGATATAATAGAAACACAGTTAGAGGAAGAACAATATGGCTTAAGACTGAATAGATCAACAATAGACTTAATATTTACAGTGCAAACAATAATCGAAAAACATCTGGAAAGGAACTAGGAAATCATCTTCGTATTTTTGGATTTGGAAAAAGCTTATGATACAGTTAAGAGAAAACATGTATGGGAATGCCTACTGAAAAGGAATGTACTAACATCATTAAATAACAAGATAAAAATGTTGTATCATGACAGTAAAAGCAGTGTACAAGTGGGGAGCGGTGACTCTGAAACATTTTAGACAAAAAAATGTCTCAAGCAAGGAAGTGCACTGTTGCCATTATTGTTCATTATGTTGATGGATGAAATCATAAAATGTGTAAAACAGAATATAAGTAGTGATGAAGTGAATGCTATTGTATTTGCAGATGATGTGGTGATTCGGGAAAAGGGAGAAAGGAAAGTACAAAGAACACTGGACGTTTGGAATGAAAATCTGAAGGAGTTTGGAATTTATTGTAATTAGTAAAAAGAAAACTGTAGTCATGCGCTGTGGAAAAGAGAAAAAGAGAGGCCAAGTGAACATAGATGGAGAACAGTTAGAGAATGTAGAACAGTTTATATATCTTGGTAGCATTATTAATAGAAGTAATGAAATCAACCCTGAAATTAATAACACACTAACTAAAGGTACAACATTTTGACATCAAGTAAGAGAGCTTTTATGGGATGACAAAGTACCCAATAGAACGAAATTAACATTATAATAACAGTATTTCATACCAATTGTAAAATACAGACTAGAAACGCTGGTAACTAATAAGAGACAAGATAGTAAGATCCAAGCAGTAGAAATGAAATTTTGAGAACATTGGTTAAAAAGACAAGAAGAGCTAAATATAGAACCATTAGTAGGCTACAGAACATACAGAAAGCAAGAGTGAGATGGTTTGGACATGTAAAAAGAATGGGAAAGGAACGGGGTAGCAAGAAGGGAATTGGAAAGAGAAGTTAAGGGAAAGAGACCAGTTGGAAGACCGAGAAGAAGGTGGATGTATCAGATTTGAAAGGACATTAGAGAAGCTGGATTGAATGTGGCGGAAGTAATGGAGCAGGAAAAGTGGAGGGATAGAAAGGAGTGGAGGAGGCTTGTTAACCACACCCGGGCGACTGGAGTGGGACATTGATCATGATGATGATGATGATGATGATGGTGGTGGTGGTGGTGGTGGTGGTGGTGGTGGTGGTGATGATGATGATGATGATGATGAGTCAAACACATTTTCTCAGCACCAGTTACCAGTTTCTTATTCCCTCCTTGAGTACTTTCCAATAATGATGGTGTCATTTCTTCTCATATTTGCAACAATGAATTCTAATAAACATTTATGCAGATACATTACGAAGCGTAACATAATCCTCACATCCTATATGGAATAATTGCCACTGCATTGGTACACATGCATTAAGTGTTAGTGCAAGAACAGGCTTACTTTGTTATTTCACTGCCAAACAACAATTATTAGTAGAGATAGGCACAATATGGGAAAGATATGTAATTTATTTTGCCAAGTATAAAAATATGAAATACATTTTAGTGCTGAAATATCATCCGGAAAGCATTTAGAGTGGGTTTACATCATTATTTACAAAACAAGCCTTTATAAATTATGTTTTATTTATATTTAATAGTATGATACGAAATGAACTGCAGTAAATCCCAATAATATTATGGTCTTTCAGGTATCCTGAAACCCTTACACTTAGAGAAAAAAATATTACTGGATATTTGAGCTGGACATAACATTAGTTACTGCTTCACCAGATCACAACGGATCACAAAAATTTAAAAATGTCACATCAGACTCAATTAGTGTTCGGTGCTCTGGGCTGCTTGATGGTGGTAAAACGAGGAAGTCACTCAGTGTTGGCAGACTGCTACTGGAAAGAGCAGCTTGGATTTATCAGACATGTTTCTGAAAATCTGTCTTGATACAATACCTGGAAAGCCCAGTTCATTGCTAATGGAAGTATTAATGGAAGGAGAAGAAGATTGTGCAAAATATGAAAAAAGAAAATAATATTTAAAGCTTTCAAAATAAGGTGATTTTCATGAATTACCTAAATATTATGAAGTACGAAAACAAAAATTTGGGCAAACTGAATTCAACACATTGCAAGTCATAAATGTCCTTGTTCCCAAAGCACTAGCAGGCATTGTCTAAAATATGAAATTTAATCTTTCCTGTCTCTAGTTATTCATCATCATCATCATCGGTTTGCCCCTCCAGCGAGCCGGGTAGGGTGTTTGAAAACGAGTGCCTTCCAAAGTTGCCTATTCAAAAACATTACTGTACACAATCCATGTCACCTGCCACACATAAGCCATATCACATAATGACATATCCCAGTCTACAGCTGTAGCATAATGGTTAGCACTATTAGCTGCCATCCTTGGTGACCTGGTTTTGATTTCTGGTGCTGCCAGAGATTTAAGAATGTCAGGAGTACTGGTATATGATGTATAAAGGTATGTGCAACTCACTTTCATTGTGGGTGTACCTTAAAAGACCTGCACCACCTCAAGGAGTATGAGGACACAAGTTTACTTTACATCATATCTCACAGGTATTGTCAAATGGAGGGATTTGGACAATAGTATTGTATTTAACTTCTTTGAATCACCCTAAATGCAGAGCAGTGGTGATTGATTGATTGATTGATTGATTGATTGATTGATTGATTGATTGATTGATTGATTGATTGATTGATTGATTGATTGATTGATTGATTGATTGATTGATCGATCGATCGATCGATTGATTGATTGATGGATTGATTCATTCATTCATTCATTCATTCATTCATTCTTAAAAATTTATGGATAAGTCATATCATGTGTTTTTTATTATATTTAGGCTGAAGATATCTCACATGGAAGAGATAAAACATGTCCCTTTTTAAAATAAAATAAAAAAGGGATAATATCGTACAGTATGTCCGGTCCTGCGGTGTAGGAGGCAACGCGTCCGCCTGTCACCTGGTGGCCCCGGGTTCAATTCCCGGCCAGGTCAGGGGTTTTTAATTGTAAATGATTAATATCCCTGGCCTGGGGACTGGGTATTTGTGTCGTCCTTAATGTTCCTTTCCTCACATCCAACACTCTACACTTCTACAATTCCAATTACATGCAGGTTCATATCATATGGTGCAAGTAGGGGCAAAAGATCTCCAATAGGTCAACACCCCAAACAAATAGCATTTAAAAATAAAAAAATAAAAGAATCGTACAGTATTGTAAAGGTGAAATTACCCAATTATTAAGACCTTCAATCTTGTTGTAAGCATCCATGTTGCTGATTTATGTTCCTGTATTCCCATTTCTTTCAGGTCCTTCTTCACTTCCTGATTCCAGTGCATCATAGTTTTCCTGGTCTCAAAGAAAGCTTATTACAATATCTGATTGGTCGGTCTTCTTGGGTTCATTCTGCAGATATGTCCGAAGAACATGGCTCTCCTCTTCCGGATGGTATCTGAAATCTTTTACGTCATAATGTATAATTTTTGGTTTCCTTTCTTTCTGTACGATCCATCTTCTGTTCTTTGGGGCCCCAGCAACTTCCTCAGATTCCTTCTCTCTGCCAATTCTAACTTCTTGACCAATCCTGTTTTTTTTTCAAATTCAAACATTCAGCTGCGAATAAAGCCTCCGGGTAGATCACTGTCTGGTACTGTCTGAGTTTTAGGTGTAAGTGTTCATATTTAGTTTATATGCCAAGTTCATCTTGTTGATTCTCGATGACAGTGCTTCTCTTTCTGGTAGGTCATTATCTGTCCATTCTCCCAAATTCTCCACTTTCTAAATCCTGTAATCTATTTAGTGAGTTAATGAATTCTTCCAACAGAGCACTTAGAGTGAAAAAGGAGATGAGGATAGTCCATGAGTAAACCTGTGGTCTGTGGCAAACCCCAGATATTCAATCCCCTTTAACAGTTCTGTGTGTTATGCAGTTACTTCTTCTTATGGAGCTCGATATTGGCAATTTACTTAAACTGGCGATTATAGTGTTGTAGTTAAAAAACAATCAGATGTGCAAAACTTGGTGAACTTTTTGCAGTGTTATTGATGCTGTATCTTTTCTAGTAAGAGAAAACCTATTTGCTTTTATACAAAATTGTGACAGGGAATGTTTCAGATGATAAACACATGAATAGAGCTTCAAAAAACCTCACTAAGAAGAGATCTCATGAAAATAATGAGACTGATATTGACAGATTTGATGGCTAGAGTTAATTGTATATAAGGAAGAATTTATTCCCAGCTTAAATGGTAAACCTTCCAATTGTAAGGGGAAGTAAAATCTTGGACTCTTTGAAGAATCATATGGGAGTGGATTCTATTGCAAAATGAACAATGGTACTGGTAACAGAACTTTCTTTGAGTGCACAAAAAACCATAGCAAAGAGGGTTAAGTTTCACTATAAGATGGAAGAAGAGCCATAATGTTTCTGGATGGAATTTGAGTTAATATGAATCTTACATGAGACAAAATGTGGATTGTTGATGACTGTATGGAAGAGTGAATGAATGAATGAATACTGATCTGCATTTAGGGCAGTCGCCCAGGTGGCAGATTCCCCATCTGTTGCTTTCCTAGCCTTTTCCTAAATGGAAGGTTTAGAAACATTCATTTGAAAGGATTTCTATATAATCGTGATTCCTGTCAACAATGAAGATGATTTCATAGAGGATCTGTTGTATGTTTTACACTCTAAATCTGCAAAATGGGTAATGATGGATTTCAAATGTGGTTAAAAAGAATTCCATTAGGCTTTTGTTGCTTTGGTCTGCAAACAAAAACCTGCATAGGATTTTTCAACTATTTCTGACAGGTTTTTGTATGCTGAATAGAAAAATAATGCTTTAAAAATTCCATCACATCAGATTCTCTTGTAAGTTTTTTGTAATCCTGCTGAATTTTAATGAAAAAATTTGTAAGCTATTCCCAATTTGAAAATTCTTCTGAAATGAAGATAAAGAGTACAAGATGGGTCGTGAACATGATGGGTGACTACTGCTGAATGCTGAAGTGGGAAACTGGAAATACCAGAAAACAACATTTCACCAGTAAAGGTATAAAAGAGAACAAAGCATTTCACGAGCTGACAGAGCAAATAATAAACACTGATCAATCAAGTGTGTTTCATGGGTGACAAATTTAATTGTGTTTTACTTGATAATGGAATTATAATTTTTGACCAATCAGTGTTGATTCAATATATTCACTCTTCTTTTACAAGAAAACTAAGTCATTTTCAGATTCAGCACACCAGAATACATTATATTCATAAAAATGTTCCATGCAGATTTTCACAAATATATTTTTGCAGACCTGTGTAATGAAAGTTACTACTCCTACTGTATAAACTATATAAAGCACCAACACTTAACAGTTATAAGGCATAAATATATGTGTAACTAGCTGATGTACCCATGCTTTGCTACAGAATTCTCATAAAGACTCTGTTTCTGGTTTTCCCAACTGAAGTGAATATAGGTCATTACAATGACGTCAGTAGGAATGTAGCAATTAAAAGCAATGTTATCTTACAAAATACTTAAATCAAATGAAAAAACCACACATTTTCTCACTTTTAACAAACAGTCCAATGTTTCAGTGCTGGAATGACCAGGCTGCAGACAGCCGGGAACACTCCCCTGTCATTATTCTGTTAAATGTGCACACTGCTAATTCTAATCAGTGCCTCAGAGTAGGTAATGAATAGCTGGAATGCTTTGATGAACTAGTATGTTATGTACCAGTAGTATCAGAAAAATTTATGAATCAGAAGAATGGCATGCTAAAAAAGAGAGAGATCTAACTCCCCAGCTACTTCCCGCCAACATTCAGGCAGGCTGTTATACTCGGTACGCAGCAGTAATCTCATCTATCAGAGCTGAGTGGCAGCAGAAGCACATTGCAACAAACAGTGGTCAATGTAATGTTATTGTTGATCAATTTTATGAGCTTTCTATATTGTAGGCCTTTACATTTAGTTTTCTTCTGACTCTGTGATATTAGGGCACCTTATAATATTATTTATAGTGTAGACTGTAATTTCTTATTCCCCAACGTTACACACCGATTTTCATTAAAATCTGTTGACCATTTTCTTGTGACTCAGCGCTGATATGGACTTAGCAATAAAAACCCAAATTCATGAATATATCTGTTATCATAGATGGTACGGTAAAAATGTATAAGATATAAAATAATGATTGGAAATTTAATCAGTGATCAATTTTATGAACTTTCTATATTTTAGGCTTTGACATTTAGTTTTCTTCTGACTCTGTGATATTAGAGCACCTTATAAAATTATTTATGGTGTAGATTGTAGTTTCTTATACCCCGACTTTACACACTGATTTTCATTAAAATCTATTGACCATTTTCTTGTGACTCAGCACTAATATGGACTTAGCAATAAAAATCCAAATTCATTAATATATCTGTTATCATAGACAGTACGGTAAAAATGTATAAGATATAAATGGTTGGAAATTTAATACTATATAACTTCAGTTATGTAGTATTTCTCGATAGGACCACTAATAACATAAATATTTGAGAATTAAATTTAGGCCTTCCCCTAAACTACCATTTCACTCAGTATGAATAAAAGTATTTATGGCCTAAATTGTAGTGTCTTATTCCCTGACTTTACATACAAATTTTTTTTAATTCTCTTCAGCCGTTTTCTCGTGATGAGTGTAGATACATAACAGACAGACAGTCAGACAAATAGACAAATAGACAATTACAGAAAATTAAAAAGTGCATTTCCTTGTTACTGTGGACACGAGTGATACAGAGATACCATACTTTTTCAATTCTGAGCAATGTACAGAAAAAAACTCTTATTTTATATATATAGATTACATGCTAGAGACAGATAATTTGGTGATTAATTGGTAAAAATCTGTATTGTGTGAACTTATAAGACTGTGTGAATCATATTACAGAATAATTACATGAAATGGTTAAGCTAATAGAAGAATCCAGACATAGTGTAATCTGTGCTGAACTGTACCTTACAAGTTTAAACCCATCAAACTCATATGTAAGTACTTAAGAGGATCTGTAAAAAACACAGTACAGTATACATGTTGCAGCATATTCAGTTACTGAAGACAGGTGGAGAGATGCATACTAGCACATGGGAAATATGGAAGACTGTCACCAATCACCTCATCAAAAGGCACAGGATATAATTCTGACCAGAACATTTTGAGCAGAAAAGAAGAACTAGCAGACTCACTAAATCACTATATGGTTATGTGGCTATTATATACTTTCTGCTTCTTACATGTACGTTCTTAATTGAGAGGTCACAATCTGAAAAGTTATTTACATTAATTAAATGATGCATAACTAATCTTAAAGGACTTTGAGATCCTTTTTTTTTTTTATGTTTTGCAAGTATTAAACAAAACGTTGATAAATTGGCTTCCCACCCAGAAGGCTGAGGTTCAAATCTTGGCTGATCCTGGCTTGAGTTTTTTGTCCCAAAAATCATGTGACATCAGCAAGAGCATTCAGCCTTAAAATCCAACCAAATCTAAAATGAGCCTGCGTGGCTTCCTGACCCCAGAAATATCTACGACAAGCTGAACTGAAGACATAATAATATTATTTGTTTTACGTCCCACTAACTACTCTTTTACGGTTTTCGGAGACGCTGAGGTGCCAGAATTTAGTCCCACAGGAGTTCTTTTACGTGCCAGTAAATCTACCGACACGAGGTTGATGTATTTGAGCACCTTCAAATACCACCGGACTGAGCCAGGATCAAACCTGCCAAGTTGGGGTCAGAAGGCCACTCAGCCCGGCAAAAACTAAAGACAGTACACATTACTGTGTGTACATTATTTGTCTCTCTAGTCTGGATGACTAAACTAGAATTTGTGGTGCCATACCTTCAGTACATCATGGTCCTTGGAATTAGGAACTAAGAAGTTAGGACATTGTTTTGAGTGACACTGAATCTTATGGACCAATAGAAATATTAATTGGAGCTGATGTTGCAGACAAATTGTTTACAGGAGGCCACAGGGTGCTAAGTACTGGACTAGTGGCCATGGAAACTCATTTGGAATGGATTTTAATGGGTAAAGTGCCTTCAGGACACAGTAATGAGGAAAGTATGGCTATGGTGGTGACAGCTATGGTAACAAGAAAAGCCTGTGTATCAGATTTATGGACTCTAGATGCCCTTGGAATAATGGACCCTGCTGAGAATAAAAGTAAATTAGAGCTTCAAGAGGCTGCTCATCAACATTTCTTGGATACACTAAGGATCAATAGGGATGACAGACCAACAAACTAAAATTCTTTAAGAAATAAAAAGAACCAAGAGTTTGAAAGTCAATATGGAACTGTCATGAAGTTTATTGTTTACAATGTGCTAGTTGAAATTCATTACAAAACTTGACACAGTCGATCATTTTTGGTAATACATAACTTACCGGTACTGACTTTTTCTCAAATCATTATGCCTTTTTCTTTCTGAATGCAGACTTGAGTTATTCTCTGTTATCTGTTTTCCCAAGCACTGAAAGATCAACTAGGCCTACCAAATTTTTATGAATGAGCAATTCTTTGTTTTTTAAAATATATTCACTTTTTTTTTTTTTTTTTTTTTGCCCTACTAGCATCACACTCTTTACCAAAGAGTAAACATGGAAAACAGAAGAGTTTATTTTTTGCAATACATCCACAGATCCAGTTGTTTTGTTCATAAGTTTCAAACTTGAATACACTACAAAACAATTTGCCCTCACAGAATCAGTCCTTAGAAATGTTCAGAAGTGGAAGCAGCCTTCCCAAGTATTTGATTTCAAGTATTTTTCTAATGGAAAACTATAAAACACAAAACACACACTTTAGATTACAGACATACATAAAACACATTCACAATACTGTAATATAATAACATTGGTAATATGGGTAAACAGAAATCTGTACCACTGGAAAGCAACCTTATAACTGCAAGTGAGAGCAATTTTGTCAGAAATACATTTCCCAATCCCCTCACCCTCTCTTAGGTGTTACCGGTACCAAAATGAAGATGAAGCTTGCTCTGTTTCCAGGCAAATTTGGAGAGAGGAAGGTTGTGTGAGCATCATATAGAAGTATACTGGTAGTCCAAATAACAGAGATGGTAAGGAGCCACAACCTTCTCTGGCAAATTAAGTATGTTTTAATCTTTTTTTTTATGTTTCCCCTATACCTCTTAACACTATACCCCATCTAGGGATATTTTAGAAGCTTTTGCTGGTTTACTCAGCAGAATGAATCATCCAACTGGGCTGGCAAATGCACCTTATACCCTAAGTAAAGAAAGCCAAATGACCAGCAATATCCTCTTGATTTTACCCTTAAGAAACTAATAATCAGGAGAATAAGTTGCTTTCAAGTGGCAAGGATTTCAATGGACCATTGAACCTAATGAGAAGCTGTGTCAGTCTTGGACTAAAATGCTTGTCAGTTACTGGTATATATAGAAACAAACTACTCTTTCAATCAATTATTAGTACCTACAGCTTGCCTTACTTTCAGAAATGTTTTACTGCATAACATTATCTACCTATTCCTTTATTGATAGCATTCATGGTATGTTCAGTCTTTATTCTTTCTTTGTTTCCAATATTGATATTCCCACTGAACTTATTTGCTGTCCAGTCTTGAAATGAGGCCATTTGCTCCTCCTGCATACACTTCTCCCTGAGGTCCAATTGCCAGTGCATTGATGCAGTAATCCAGTTCACCCGTAGCTGTGCACTTACATGTCTCAAGGTCCCATTGTTTCACAGTCTTATCCCAGCTTCCACTATACAGAGTGCTATTGTTGCCACACAAGGCATTTATGATCATACTGTGGCCCTGAAAAAGAATAAAGGCACTTAGATATGAGTCCACTGATCTTCATTTATTATGTGCAGTTTGGTTACTCTGTGCCTCATAGCCAAAGATCATTACATGAATATATATGTTTCTGTACCGAGTATGTTGACTTGATTACACAGTCCATTCACTCTAAGATCAAGCAAGATGAAGGAAAGGAAGAGGTGGGAATGAGTTAATACAAGTGAAGGGAGAATGTCATACAGAAGACTTCAAAATAGATCAAGAATGTAGTAATGCCAAAGAACAACAGCTCCATCAAAAATGTGAACTGGAAAGGCTAGGAAAGAGTAGCTTGGCACTGAAAACAAGGCAGACAACCAAGGCTCAATCATCTCTGATGAAACACAAATAAAGAACCACTGAGAAATGTACAGTAAGATTCTGTACAGCAAAGAATATGAGTACATCTACACAACTGAATCAAATACAAATTTAGTCACACCTTTACCTGTGACTAAATGTGAATTTGAGTTGGCAATGAGGTCACTATCTAATGAAAAAGCTACAAGCATTTCTATTGATCTCATTTCTTCTATATTTCCTCCTTTCGCTATACTCTCCTCCACTGTATCCATCCACCTCTTTAGAGGTCTTTGTTGTGATCTCTTTCCTGTTGATTTTTTTGTGTCCATTCCATTTCAGCTTGCTTGGTTCTATCCCGTCCTTTAGTTTTAAAGCTCCAGTCCTCTTTCTAATCTCTTCTGTTCTGATTCTGTCTTTCTTTTCTTAACTACAATACCTCTAAGGAATTTCATCTCAGCTGCCTCAACTCTACTCCCATCTCATTTTGTTTATTGTCCTTGTACTTGCTGAATATATCAGTATAAGTAAATTAACAGGATGAATATAGAACATCTTTGCGTTTCCTTGGAACTTCTTGGTTCCACAGTACATCGGTACTCTTTACACTCTGGTAAAAGCCATTTTATTGTTGTACTCTTTCCAACCTCCTCAGTTATCTTTCCATCTTTGGTTTTCCATATATCGGTACTGTTATTTTCCTTCCTTCCTTCCTTCCTTCCTTCCTTCCTTCCTTCCTCTTGTCATCACTAATGTTTTATTCCTCTCTATCCTTATTTTCATTACAAACTCTTCTATCACCTGATTCCACACATTAAGTTGTTCTTATACTTCCATTTCATTGTCTCTTCATATCACTGTTTGTCCTCTGCAATTCAGAATTCTGTCATTGTCCCTTTACCAAAGAAAACAAAAGCAACCAACTGGAGTGTGTACAGAATAATTAGTTTGGTTCCTCATGTTTCCAAAATCATCATGCACCAAATCATAACGAAAGACTAGAAGGGGAAATCTATGGCTACATCCAAGAAACACAATTTTGTTTCTATTAAGCAATTGGTACCCAAGATGTCATTGGCACTCTAAGAATTATTCTAGGAGAATGTATGATGAGCAGGAGCCAAAATCCATACATATGCTTCACTGACTATGAAAAAGCATTTGAGAGAGTTTCCTGGCATAAATTACCTCTAATAAATAATAATAACAACAACAACAACAACAACAACAACAACAACAACAACAACAACAGCAACAATTATTATTATTATTATTATTATTATTATTATTATTATTATTATTATTATTATTATTATTATTATTATTATTATTATTATTATTATTATTATTATAATGACAAGAACATTTCTATCACAGCAGTATAGGTTGGGAGAACTTGACAACAGTCTGTCTTGTGATCGATGAATCGCCACGGCGAGTGAAGTGTGAATAATAATAATAATAAATGAGGTATAGCTGTTTAAGGAACATCTATGGATTATCAAGTTCCGACTCGATGGTTGAACATTATCAAAAGTATAACAGGGTTGAACATCTTTGGTGCAGCACATATGGTCGAGACCACAAGAGATGGAGACAGCTGACTAATAGCCTTCTCAGAGATCACAATCCGCAGAATTGAGAGAACGATAAGTGAGAGATAGATGGATCTTCCATTTGATGGTCTTCTGCACACTATCCACTGCATTACAGAGAGCATTTATGCCCAATTAATTTGAACTCTCTCATCCTTGTAACTCCACCCAATACTTACTGTTAGCCTACCTAAGAAATATGTGAAATGTTGACATTAACAAATGATTAAAAAGAACATACCATAATATCTCACAAGAGAAAAATCATAAAATGCAATATTCTTAAAGAAAAGTTAAAATTCTTACAGTCAGTTAATACCATTTAATATTATTTAAACAAGGCAAAACATGCAAGCTTAAAAATAAATAACACAGCTGTGAAAGCCTTCAGCAGTGAATAGTAATGATAGGCTGTAAGAAAATTAACTTTTATTTCAGATTAATCCATACGGCTGAACATGACTTTCTTTTTCTATCATAAAGTGCAATATTGTCTTACAAAATATGTTATCAATGTCTTTCTATGCTGATAAAGTGTTCAGTTATTTAACAAACATTTTTCAAAAATATAAAATAACATTTGCAATTCCAAACTTTAAAATAATTGAAAATTGTCACTATCTGCTTCTAAGACTGAAAAAATAGTACCATTGAAATACACCTTCAAACTGAACTGAAGATCATGACAGTTTTCTCGTAAAGGATTATAGTGACGTACCTGCAGCTCTGCTAGATACTTGTAGTGGGCCTCCTTGTTATTATCATATACAGCAATTGCTGAAGCAGTCCTTGTTGCAAAACATAACTTATTGCCCACTATACACATAGGACTGCTGCCCTCCATGGTATGTCGAGTAACGACCCTCTTTGATTCCCCTGTTCAGAAATTAACATTTATTTGTACCATATCCATATTATTTCTCACTATGTTCAATGTTGAAAAAATAATTAGTATAGAAGGGAAAACATCAATAATTTATTTACTGCTTGATACCCAGATCTTACCAATAAGGGTTCTTTCTAAAATATCCTTCATACAGTATAATCATTTTTTAAAATTTATGTCAGTTAAAAAATGTGGTCAAAATACAAGGTATAAAAAACTGTTTATTGTGCACATTAATGAGTGAAAAAATTCAGTTCATATCTAAAGAAATCAGTAATAAATGACAGTATAATAATGTATATTCCTATCAATGGTACATATATATTCAACTATTAATGTATTGTTATTTCACTGTGTGAACAACAACTTATTACTACTGTGTCTCTCATTGTACAGTACTGGCTTAGTATCTTTGTAACCCAGGCACAAATCAAAAGTTTCCTTTTCCACACCCTTGCTCTGTCTGATGATGGTAGAAGAAACTGCAGAGCAATCAGATGATGCATTTCAAAACTTAGCATGTATGTATGAGTATAAGGATTGCTTTTCAGTCATAGGACATTGTAGAAGTAAACTCCTATAGTTTCACTAGGTAACCTTTAATGCAAACTGAAGCATTGATTTTACTCACGGACGAGAGGAAACCTGAGGGTTCATCTATATATATAAAATAAGAGTTTTGTCTGTACATTGCTCAGAATTTGAAAAAAATGGTATTTCTCTATCGTTCATATCCACAGTAACAAGGAAACGCACTTTTTTCTTTTCCGTAATTTCTGTCTGTCTGTCTGTCTGTCTGTCTGTCTGTCTGTCTGTCTGTCTGTCTGTCTGTCTGTCTGTCTGTCTGTCTGTCTGTCTGTCTGTCTGTCTGTCTGTCTGTCTGTCTGTCTGTAAGTATGTATGTACACGCATCACTTGCAAAAGGCTTAAGAGAATTTAATGAAAATCGGTATGTAAAGTCAGGGGATGAGCCACTACAATCTAGGCTATAAATCATTTTATTCACGCTGAGTGAAGTGGTAGTTTAGGGGAAGGCCTAAAATTCAATTCTCAAATATTTATATTTTAAGTGGTCCTGTCGATAAATACTACATAACTAAAGTTACATAGAATTAAATTTCTGATCATTTATGTCTTATACAATTTTACCGTATATATATATATATATATATATATATATATATATATATATTCATGAATTTCGATTTTTGTTGCTAAGTCCACATCAACGCCGAGCCACGAGAAAATGGGTGAACAGAATTTAATGAAAATCGGTATATAGAATCGGGGAAGAAAGAACTGTAGTCTAAGCTATAAACAATTTTACTGAACCTGGGTGAAATGGTAGTTTAGGAGTAGGCGTCTAAAATTTAATTTTTAAATACCTTCGTTATTGCTCCTATAGAAAAGTACTACATAATGAGAGTTATAGAGAATACAATTTCCGATCATTTGTGTCTTATTCATATTTACCGTACCGACTGTGATAAGAGTAGTATTTCAGAGGCGGAAGGAAACTAAATGCGAAGGCCTACAATATGGAAAGCGCATAACATTGATCAACAATAACATTACATTGACCATTGTTTGTTGTGATGTTATTTGCCTCTTATCGTGCCCTCAACTCTGATAGATGGGATTACTGTTGCGTACTGAGCATAACAGCCTGACTCAATATTGGCGGGAAAGAGCTGGAGAGTTAAAAAACTGTTTTCTTTAGCATGCTATTCCTCTGGTTCATACATTGTCTGATACTGCTGGTACGTAACACACTGGTTCATCAGTATTCCAGCTATTCACTCCCTACTCTGACGCGCTGTTTTGAATGAGCAGTATGCAGATTTGGCAGAGGCTCACTTAGTAATAGTAGTATGACCTGGTCTAGAATTACAATTTAAGCCTATTCCAAATTACAGTACTACAATTCATTAATAATTCAAAATTCAACCCTGAAAAGAGACGTTACTTAAGAAAAGCGTCTTCCTCTTCACTTTTATTAAATTCTACATTCATTTTGTTCGAAATTAGCAGTGAAGAGGGGTTTTCTCCTCTGGCTTGGAGGAAAAATTTGCCTCCAAGTCAGATAGATTTTTCTGCCACCAGTGTAGTGAAATGAGATTTTCTGACTCATCGGGTACTCCTAGGAAAGAGATTAGTAAAAGGGCATAGATTTGTCCTCCTGGGACATTCTGCTATTCGAACCCCCCCCCCCCCCGAACGAAAAAGACGAAGTGTGTTCACAGATCAAGGCTGTGCGGCTTGGCCATTCTAGCTCTGGAACTTTGGACTGTTAGATCGGCAGCGTAGTACTGTTCGTTAAAAGTGAGAAAATGTGTTGTTTTTCATTTGATCGAGTATTTCATATTGCTTTTAATCGCGCCGTTCCTACTGACGTCATTGTAATGACCTATGTTCATTTCACTTGGGAAAACCACTAAGGCAGTCTTTCTGAGAAAGTAAAAAAGCAGGTGGAGAGTGAGTGTCTGCCATTATAATGAAAACTCCCCAACCTGATTGTGACAGAGTGGGCAAGCAGACCTACCATCACAATGCAAATTCCCTAACCCAGTCTTCATATGAGAAAAGACGTTTGGTGACTTCCCCGTCGCGTTTCTAGGGTAACGTTGCTATGCAATATAATACATTCTTGCTCACAAGGTGTACACTACTTAACATAGAATTCTGTATACAATGTAGAATTCCATAGCAAAGCATGGGTGCATCAGCTAGTAATAGAAATCATTACTTTAATTTAAAGACATTTGAAACTAATCTAAATGCTGTTTTGGCTCGGTGAAGCAGCACATTTTTTTTCTTTTTCTTTTTACGTCAGTCCAGTGCATGCCTCTGAGAAAGACATAGTGTATAAGAAAAGGAAAAAAAATGTTCATTAAAGAACCAGTATGACTACTTTCCTTACTATATGGGAATACTTTAATATATAATTCCATTAAATTCACAATTATCAGCTAATATTAATTATAGATGGGATAAATTACTAATTTTGAGATACATCAGTATCTTTTATAATAACAAAATCTGAAGAGAAGCAGATGTTTGTGTCTTTATCAGCAGCAGTCCTGCGGAAGTGGAACTGATGCTGCATCAACTCAAGGAAGCCTCCTAAGCTGTGGGTGTGAGGAGGATGAACCACAATAAAACAACAATTACGAGCCCAAATAACCTCCGTGTTACCATCGGCAATCAAATAGTTGAAACTGTTCAAGAATGCATCCCTACTTAGGGCACAGCATTTAAACTCAGTTTTAATAAAATTGTTAGATCAGAATGAAACTTACCTGGCAACATTTCTGTGATGACAAGATCACGATCTCTTATAGTGTAGATCAAGTTGCCTACAACTGCAAAATCCCGAACCTCTTCAACCAGATTGTAAACTAGTTTAACTTCGTCATTCTCGAACACAGTAATCTGCAACATAGTTTAGTCAAGTATTTGTCTACTTTTTTGTATATTAAATGTGATTCCAGCATAACATATATCATTCTTTTAATATTCTCTTCTGTATGATGGCATTACTTTGTATTTTAACGTAGACATACATTCCTTGACGATGGGTACATGGATAAAAATATTTAAGATGCTTTTAATGTTTGGGTAGAATGTGTTTATCACCAAGAGTATTTAACTTTCTATTATGTCTAATGTCTCAATTGACTGATAAAAGACAAGGCTACCTGTTGAAAAAAGTTGAAAATCTGAAATAGTTTTCATATAATAGTGCTTCAAAGTAAGGCAGAATTTGTGCTAAATATGTGACGTCACTTGCATACTCTGTTATAAGATGGCGCTGTGTTGCGCTCAGAAGACGAGTTTGGCAGTCACAGCAAGTGGACGTATGTGCTTCCTGCTGAGTCACTTTCCTCGCCAGGCTGTTTGTACTTCTGAGTACTAGTCAGGTAAATTGTACTTATTAGTACAAAGAGGAAAGAGCAGTATTTGTCTCTACCTATACACTTCTAAGAGCACAACTGTAGTATACTACCATGTATACTTGAAGAGCATTGTCTAATAGTGCTTCTCAGCAGTACTTCTCCAGTCCTTTTTCAGGCACCTGCAGGGCCAATGCAAGACAACAGGGAATAAGAGACTAGGCGAGTTAGCTGTGCAGTTAGGGGTTCGCAGCTGTGAGCTTGCATCCGGGAGATAGTGGGTTCAAATACCATTGTCGGCAGCCCTGAAGATGGTTTTTAGTGGTTTCATATATTCACACCAAGCAAATGTACCTTAATTGAGGCCACAGCTGCTTCCTTCAAACTCCTAGCCCTTTCCTATCCCATTGTCGCCATAAGACCTATCTGTGTCGGTGCGACGTAAAGCCATTAGCAATTTAAAAAAAGGGAATAAGAGACGCCAATGCCAGAGACTGTGATAGAGCTGGACCCGTTCAGCGACGGGTGTGCACCCCTTGACGGCTTCTTCTTCTTCTCTGAGAGCTTCTCAGAGCCAGAGAACGAGGCTCTACTCATCTACTACAGGCCGGGGCACCACACAATTTCTGAAAGGGGCTTAGTCCTGGACAGGATGTGCCACCCCCACCACGGAGGCAAGAAGATATTGACAACCATGTCTGTCAAGTGCTTACTACCCTGAGGCCTGATCATAAGGCATCACAATCAGGAGTGGATGCGCAACATGGAGAATGAGCTCCCTTCTCTGTTTCAGGCTGTCTGACTCCAGGGAGGGATGGTATACCAGGGATGAACGCTGGTGCCCTTGGGAGGACAGAGACCCGAGCAGCTGGCACCCAGACATCGAAGAAGGATAAGGGGCTGAGGAACACGGTGGTCAGTACCGACCCAGCTCCCGCAGTCCAGGACACCAGCACGGAGGTGGAGGCATCTGCACCCTGTCATCGTGACTGTGCAAGCCAGGTGTCGTGGCCCTGCTTCGAGACATGGACGCAGACCATTGCATCCAACCAGCAACATTACTCACCTCAACAGGTAACCCAGAACGGGCCCATTCCCAGGGTATGGACCATGGCGGCAACGGCAGTGGAGGACGACACCCCCAGGCATTCCACGATTGCAAGCCAGGCCACCCAGCCTGTGAGCACCTCCTTCTCTAAGCAGATGTTCCGGTGTACCCAAAAGGACAGTGGCCACACCAGCACGCCTGTAGGTGCTGCCGACGCCAACCAGGAAGGAGCAGCTGACATGACAGCAGGATCATGCGCTGCTCCACGATAACCAGGCCGGGAGGAGGGCCACCAGGACGAGGCCTCTTCTCCCACCAAGAAGAGACCACAAACCTGGAAGAAGATGCCGCCGCAGATCTAACAAAAAGATGCCGGCGCACCAGGAGAGGGCGACCCAGCCGCACCTCAGGATTGCTCCCAGGAAGGCAGTCAAACAAGGCATCAATCAGGAGAGGACCTCAGCGGGTAGCAGCAGTCAGGTGAGATCTGAACGTCCCCCCCCAACAGCTCTTGCAGTGTTTCCACTGTTTGATGTGGGGCCACCGTGAAGGTAGCAATGTGTTCCTAGTGAGGTACAACCACTTTGGTGCTGATCAACACTACACGGCCTGCGCAGCACTCCGGGAAGCACCAGTGTGTGCCAACTGGGTGGGGGTGCCACCTGGCCTCTCATTACACTTGCCCAGTTTTCTGGGCCATGGCCTGGGCAGAGAGAAAGTAGGCCTAATGTCATGTCCTACCCACATCCAGGAGGCCCCTGCCTTGGTGGACTTGCCCTTATTCTCTGGGATCGTAGACTGGATATGAAGGACCCAAGGGGGGTCAAGCGATCCGAGGGGCCATAGTGGTTATTGCCGCATGGCTCGGCAACTGGCAAAGCCCGTGCTACAGTAATCATGGCAGTACCCAAAAGGACTAATCCCCTGAATAAGTGGACTGGCAAGAATTAGGCTAATGACTTCTGCATGATACCTATTCTCAACTAACGCTATCACCTGGATCTTTCCAGAACCATTGCATGTGCTATATACGGCTAGTCAGGTTCTACATGTAGGCATTTTTCTCTTTCTATGTGGTTTTGTCCTGACCCTTAATATCACGCCTTAATACCACCCTACCAATACAGTCTGCCTGGTAGCATCTCTGACATGGAAATAGGCTGATACTCCTCTACTATCACTTCCCACTCCTGCCTGCTATCTCTTTCTCCTTAGAATTAATAGCAGGTCAGAGGTAATGTAAATTAGAGTTGATTGCCAAGTGGGGAGGGGCAGACTTCAGGGAACCCCCATCCTAAACCCCGGAAAAGGAATAATGCGAATACATTGTGGTCAGTTGTTTAGAATAGCACATTTAATATTCATAATATCACTCCTGAACTCTTAAATAATGTCTCTTAATTCTCATATCACAGATCCATACTACACCAAGTTATTATCTACATTCCAAGTGTACCATGTTCTATTGAATAAAATGTATTATCCACATAATATTTGTCTTTTATTTCTAATAAGTAAGTCTATGAAATGCTCAAAACCCTGCAGCATTACAAGAGTGACAGCCTACCACCAATTCTTTTATTTATCTCTTAGTAAGGTACTGTAAGATCACACAGTCCTTTCCCATATTTTCTTCAAATATATTTCAACAAACTATAAGTTGTTAAGACAGCTTAAGGTGCCTCGCACCACGATCAATGATGTCAAACAGATCACAGGCAGCATACAGCATTCCTGTTTCTCCCCAGCTGAATCGGTTGGTGTACTTTACACAATTATTATTATTATTATTATACAGTAATAAAGATATCTAGTAGTTCTGATGATGAACTTCTTCTTCACTCAAGGAAGTGAGTGAACTGGTCTCATGATATTAATGAACAAAAAAAAAAAAAAAAAAAAAGAGAAGAGTTCAGTGAAATCCACCATCTGTGCATGGAATTATATTCATTCAAAGACAATTTCTGTAATTGTTTGTGTATATCTGTTATTGAACTGAACTTCTCAAAGATTACAGCTAAGTGGAGAAGACCCCTCAGAAAGAAGGAAGGACTACTAAATTGTTTGAAGTAAGAATATTATTATTTTTATACATGCTCTATAAAACATTGTTTTTGAAGTATGAAATCATAACTCAGATATTTTTAAATACTACTAGCAGTTTCCCGCTGGCTCCGCCCGCAACGTACAAAGTATGGTGTTGTTCATTAAATCAAATCAAATCAAATCAAAATCTCTTTGTTTGCAAATGAGGTGTCTACCTCGGTGGCAAATGGTACACTAAAATACATTATTGTCAAGCACTAAATTTTAAATTAACAAGAGACGAAGAAAATTTTCCTAGAATACAATATTATACAATTTACTATAATAATTTGTTCTATTAAACACACACATCATCCTTAATAAATTTATATTGTTTACAAAATTCTACTTATAATATCTTACAAACATAGTCAACTCATATACAGTATGTGAAATTACTTCTAATAATAATATACAACTGGTATAGGATTAAAATTAACATTGAATTTATTTACATATTTATATTTTACCCATTTTGGAACCTAAGTAGCATAACGACCTGCTGCATTTTAACCAGAGCCCCTTTTGCCACCACTTTTCAGAGTTCCTGAAGGGCCTTCACAGCTACCGGAGCGGTCCCAGGGCCCTCGAAGTCCCCACGACTTCACCCCTACAGGCAGTCCCCTACTTGGGCTGTCCAAACTCCATAGACCAGGGGATGGAATTAATTTAATCAAACATATTTTTTATTTACAATATCCTGCACTGGTCGAATGCCCTCTAACATTTCATTTATCTTCCCTGTTGTTGTTTATTCTCTCCTTGAATATCTGTACAGATTTTGGAAAAGGATCAAACACTACCTCTGGTAAACTGTTCCACTCCTTCCCAATGAATGAAAATTTACCCCAATCGCTTCTGCTACAATTCCTTCTAATTTTGTACTTGTGGTCAGTTCTACCAATATAATTATTTTCCAACTGAAGCCTCTCATGGATATCTCTCCATGCTTCTTCTCCTGTATAGGCTCTATATAATCCTATAAGTCTAGTTTTCTCCCTTCTCTTACTTAAAGTTTCCCAACCAAGTTCCTTTAACATTTCTGATACACTACTCTTTCTCCTGAAATCCCCTGTTACAAACCTTGCTGCTTTCCTCTGCACACCATCTAGTTCTTTTATTAGGTATTCTTGGTGAGGATCCCAAACACTGTTTGCATATTCCAATAATGGACGAACCATACTTAAGTAACTTTTTTCTTTTAATGCTTTGTTGCATCCTTTAAGTAGCCTCATTATGACATGTAACGATCTGTATGCTTTCCCAACAATGTCATCAACATGACCCTTCCAGTGCAAATTACTTTCAAATCTCACACCTAAGTATTTGCACTTGCCATCTTTAGGGATAACTACCTCATCCAAAGTATATTCAAATTCAGTTTTAAAGCTCCTGTTTGTAAATGTTGTAACACTTGATTTGCCTCCATTAATCTTCATATTATTTTCTTCAACCCATTCTTGGATACTCTCAAGGTCCCTTTGTAATTCTCAGCAATCCTCAATGTTATTTATTTCCCTATAAACAATTATGTCATCTGCATACAATCTTATTTTCGATGTTATATTGTTCCCTAAATCATTTGCGTATATTAAGAAAAGTAACGGACCGATTATACTACCCTGTGCAATTCCCTTCCAAACTTTCTCTTCCTGTGATATATTATTTCCTACTTTGACTTTCTGAACCCTTGAATTTAGAAATGTTCTTATCCAACGTATAACCCTTATGTCCAATCCTATTCCCTCCAATTTCTTTAATAATATTCCATGTTCCACTCTATCAAAGGCTTTGGAAAGATCTATGGCAATGCAATCTAACTGGCCTCCTGAATCCAACTGATCTGATATGTCCTGCTGAAATCCCACCAGTTGTGCCTTGCAAGAAAATTTCTTTCTAAATCCATACTGGCTCCTCATGAACCAATTTTTATCATCACATATCCCTCTGATGTACTTTACTATTAAACTCTCCAGTATTTTACAAACTATACTGGTCAGGCTGATTGGTCTGTAGTTCTCTGGTTTCCTTTTATCACCCTTTCCTTTATAAATTGGTATTATTATAGATTCCTTCCATTCCTTTGGTATTACACTATTATTTATGACAAAGTCAAAGAGAAATTTTAAATAAGGCACTATATACCACCCCATTGTCTTTAATACCTCCCCAGTAATTTGATCACTTCCTGCTGCTTTTCCTTGCTGAAGCAGTTGGATTTCTCTGAAAATATCTTCATTTGTGAATGAGAAGCTTCTTGTTTCCCTATGTGTCTCTCCCTCTCTATCTTCTGTTATGGTTTCCAAGTCCTGACAATCTTCTACTGAATCTCTGAATTCCCTACTGAAGAGGTTTGCTTTCTCAGTATCTGTTAAATAGTGTTCACCCCCTTCTCCCACCATTGTAGGAATTTGGATTCCTTTTCCTTTTTGATTCCTAATATATGAATACAGCTTTTTCCATTTCCCTTTGTGGCCATTACCCTCTTGAAGAATGCCATTCATATAATTCTCTTTTGCTTCCTTTTTCACTCTATTCAGTTCCCTCATTAGCTGTTTTCTAGTTTCTCTATTCTCCCTACCCTCTTTGATTTTCCTGTTTACTATTCTACATTTTCCTTTTAATTTTCTTATTTCCCTTGTATAATAAACAGGGTCTGAGGTCATTTTACCCTTCTTAACAGGTACAAATCTCTTCTCTCCTTCCCAAATGATTCCTTTAAATTTAGCCCAAAGTGTATCCACATTACTCCTTTCACTTATCCAACAACTGAATTGTGATTTAAGGTAAGTCCCAAATTCATCAACTTTAGTTTTTCTGTATAATTTCTTGTCTTGTGTGACCCTCTTATTAAGCCTTTTTGGTACCAGTCCTACATCCATTATTACAGCCTTATGGTCACCTATTCCTTCAATTACCTCAGTTTTATCAACAATTTCCCATGGTTTAACCAAGAATACATCTAGTAAGTTATTGAGACGAGTCGGTTCTTGTACTACTTGTGTAAATCCTCCCTCCCAAATTAACTTATTTGCCAGTTTCTGTTCATGGGCTTCACTTGCAGCTCCATTCCATTCAACTTCAGGCAAGTTTAGATCTCCCCCAATTATTACCATATCATTATTATTGTTTTTATTAGCATAATCTATTATTTTCTCAAATATTTCCATGTCTCTTTCCTCTCTTCCAGGCCTGTATGTTCCTATAATTCCCACCTCCTTCATATTATGACAAACTTATTTTATCCCTAATATTTCATCCCTTTCATCGGTAAACCATTCATGTGAACAATAAGTTTCCTTCACCAGAATAAACACCCCCCTCCCTTTTTATCTCCTCGGTCTCTACGATAGACTGTGTACCCTTCTGGAAATATTTCTCTATTACCCACCCCTTCTCTCAACCATGATTCTACTCCTATCACCACATCAGTCTCATAAGATTCCATCAATGTACCGAGTTTTAATTGTTTATTTACTACACTCTGACAGTTTACCAAGAGCAATCTCAGACCTCCTTCCTCCCTAAAACTTGACTGTTGCAATTGGGTAACGTTTGACTCATGAGTTGAGAACATCCCTGGAACCCAGATCCTTGTACATAGATCTTGATTTAAGGGTCTGGGTTTTCTGGCAAGTTTCCCTGTATGTGCCAGTTTAGTGGTATGGGTTTTCTTAAGTACAGATTAGTTTGCAAATCTCTGTTGACAATTGTAGCAATTTGTCTACAGAGATTTGCTTTTCCATTACCATTCAGATGTAACCCATGCCTAGTGAACATTTGCCTGCCAAGACCTAAAGTATCTACTACATAGACATTTCTAAAACTCTTACATAATCTCTTGATTTTTATATTTACATCATGTACAGCTTTGTTCACACATGAGTCCTCTAAAAGGTCATACCTAGGTGGCACATTAACTACCATTACTTTTGAGTCAGGTAGTTTGGAAATCTTACCTCTGAGAGTCGTAATTAGTTCCTCACCTTCATTTGCAGCAATGTCATTTGTACCACTCACAATTACCACATAATTGTCCTTCTCTAACACAGGATCACAACTTGAAAGGACGTCTTCAGTTTTGGCACCTGGTTTTTTTAGTCCTAAAACCTCAGTTTCTGGATTCTGCAGCTCATCCTTGATACCTTCTGCCATACCCCGCCCTTGACTGTCTGCGTAAAGATGAATCTTTGGCGATCTTGACTTTGGGTTGGTTTTCTTCTTCTGTAGGTTACCTCCACTGGATTTAAAATTATTTGGAAAACTTGGTGTGTCTTCTTCTGGAACTTGCTGAAGTAACTGAAATCTATTTTGGCACTGCAAAGAGTTTTTTCCCGGTTTTAAGTTGTACGCAGTTTCTCCCATATGTTTAACATTAGGCCTAAAATGGCTACGCGTCACTTCCGTCCACGGCGATCTTTCTTTTCCAATGTCATCTTTATCTTCCAGTTTCTTTATTCTGTCTTTTAAGCTTTCATGTTCATGTTTCAGAGCGCATAAGTCTTCGTGTAGCACTCCTAAAATCTTAATTATAGTTTCATATGTCTCTCTTTTTTGTTGTTCTGCCTCACTATCGGTCTGTTTACACTCGGGACACAGCCACTCACTTTCTTCAATATCAGTCCTATTTACAATATTTGCACAACGAAAATGGTACCATTCATCACACTTACGACACAGAATCCCATTTTTAACTGCTCTTCTGCATTTGCCACATTTTTCACTGCATCTTACACCATTATCTACTACGGATATCACAGACTCACACACAGTAGTCGCCATCTTGTAAAAAAAAAAAAGTGATCGCGTGGGGACCTGTAATTTTGTTGGAAGATGCTCAGTCTGCATTTAATCATTTCAAGTTTTCAAATACTGGGAGAATGGCATTTAACTTTCGATTTCCAGAGGAGAGAACAGTTTCATTTAATCATTTCTAATGCATAGTAGCCTGCCTGTGTAAATAGTTTCCCGAGAGCATGGACTTCACATTTTCCAGTCTTGCATATACCTGGTAAATATCTGACCTAGTTACGGTGAGATAAGAGGAGTTGTTCCGCTAGACTGAATGAGAACTGGTTTCACGGTCAGTGAAAATTACCCCGGCCGTAGTACTCTGGTAACTAGTTTCTACATCGTGAATGAGGGGATGTTTTAGACGACATCCAGAAGCAGCAGGAACGACAGAAAATACATCACTTTTCTACGCCAGGATGGAAACCAAAGGACTGTTTCAAGTATTTTTATAAGGCATCATCATCGATATGGCTGGTTAAAACACGATTGGGGCCGGCTGTTCTTAAGGCAGGCAGGTAAATGAGTCAGCGAAATAGATTAGTACAAAATTATCAATGTAAATTCTGTATGTGTGCATGTGGTTTGATGTAAAAAGGCGATAGGTTAGTTTTAAAATTTAATTTTAAGTTTAGCTTTTGTTTGGAAGGACTACGTCCTATTTAAAGTAAATGTTAGGAAGCTTGTTAATGTAAATATAAATGTAACGTAAATGACGTGTACCGTTTGCATAAGGCCACAGCTTGCTTTCTTTCCATTTTATGCAGATTTATTGGCTGAGTGGTTAACGTCTTTTTAAGGATCTGTTTCTTATTTCAGCCTCATTCATTTTGATTGTTTTTTGCTTTGATGTTTGAGACGCAGTGTACGTCTCGGGGATTAAATGTAAAGGTAAATAAGGATTAAAATTAAAGTCAAGAAGGACTGGTTTAAAGTAATATTAATGGGAGCTCGAAGTGTGTACGGAAACATGCCGTCATTTTTCTTGAGCTTTCTTGCATGATGTGGGAATGAGTATGTGTGAGATGGTGGAGTTTGGATCCACAAATTTTGATAGTGTCATCTTCACGACTATTTGAATATCAAGATGAGTGTAAATTAGTGTTTGATTCACGAATTCCTCGACCCATTTTCGTATTCCAAGTTCCGAATAATTATAATACATTTTCTGTAAATGTATTTTTATTATTATCATTAATGCGAGTTTCTCTAGTTGTAATATGGAGATATTTCAGTAACATGATCGATTGTCTATATTGCAATTTCTTAGTTTCAGATTATGATATTTATTACAGAGTTGGCCACTGTATTATTCATCTTTAATTTTACGAGCGCGAGTGCTTTGATTTGTGACCAGTGTGGTCTTGTTCTTTGCATGCGGGCGAATGTTAGACGACGTCATTTCATATACTTATTCAGTTCTGTCAACTTTGGACAAGTGATATGGCTTAGTACGATTTTGAGTAAGAGGACGCGTTCCTCATTTGAAAAGCCTGCATCTTCATATTTTTGTGACTTGCCCCGGGTAGACTGTTGAGCAGCGTGTGCGAAGGGTTGGATCCTGTGTTTTTTTATGATTGCTGCATTATTTTGGGAGAATGAATCTCCGCTTTGAGTCATTCCGCCGTGTGTTGGCGAGGGTGATTTATGCGTCCTATGTGTGCATCTGGTTTGATACAAAAAGGGGATAGGTTAGTTTTAATATTTAATTTCAGTAAGTTTAGCTTTTGTTTGGAATAACTACGTCATATTTAAAGTTTAAAGTATTATTAACGGGAGCTCAAAGTGTACGGAAACATGCCGTCATTTTTCCTGAGATTTCTTGCATGATGTGGGAATGAGTATGTGTGAGATGGTGGAGTTTGGATCCACAAATTTTGATAGTGTCATCTTCACGACTATTTGAATATCAAGATGAGTGTAAATTAGTGGAAGCTTGTTAATGTAAATATAATTGTAACGTAAATGACATTTTTGTCATGTGATTTATTTCAGGAACCAACGTTAACATATGTGTTGAAAGTTAAAGCCTAAAAGCCTACTCTGTTATTTTTATGAATTTGTGTCATGTAATTTATTTCAGGAATCCACGTTGATTTGTGCGTGTCGTTATAAAGTCCACCAGTTGATTGATTTTGTGTCATGTGATTTATTTCAGGAAATTACGTTGAATAGGAAGTGTTGCTTAAAGTGTAAATTTATCTCCTTATATTTTCCATCGAGTCTTTGAATGAGTGAGGATTGCGTAAATGCCGCATGCTTTTCTTCGTGAGCCCTGGAAAATATGGCATCATGTTTTTGTGTCTTTGATTGTGTATATTTGCCATTTTTGTGATTTTATTGTATGTGGTTCCGATCCACAGTGTTTGTTGTGCTCATGAGGTTGCTCATGATTCGAGTCTTAAGCCACGTACAGATTTAGCAACACCACCTCGCAAATCCCATTTCAATTCGCCTGCGAAGTCATCTGATTGGCTAACTTCAGCAGCTGACAAAATTATAACGGAGTGAGATATCAGATTATATTTTCAAATTATTTATCAGCATGACCAACCCAACTGTGATATACCCGGCTCACGTTGTTTCCGACCAATCTCTCTCTCTCTCTCTCTCTCTCTCTCTCTCTGTATGTGTGTGTTCCACGTCTCCTTCTAATCCACTAAAGCAATTTCAACCAAACATCGTCCACATGTCTTGCTATGTGGATCCAATGTGTAACGAGTTTGGTTAAGAGCTCTGGTAGAACATAACTATGGCAGAACATAAAAACATACATCCATAATCTCGATCATTTTGGACATTTTTCACTCCTTTTCACACTCCCGTCCCAAGGGCCGAGAATGTGTAGGAGTGACATGTAAAAATAATCGTAAACGACTAATACGTATTAGTGTGGAATCCATAGTGTCGCTGAGATGAAGAGTTACACTCCGGATACCGTTTAACTCGGAGTTCTGCCTCCATCAGCACGGGGTGGAGGGGAGGGCGAAGATGTGAGAAGGGGTGAAAAGTAAAATGTCCAAAATGAGCGAGATTATGGATGCAGTTCCCAGACAATCTGGGCTTCCACACAGTAGCGTAGCCAGGATCGGCCAATGGGGGGGGGGGGGGTTACAGTTACAAAATTAAGATATAACATAATGAAAGTGCTTGTGCGTGTCTGGTACGCGCATGCATGACTGTCATAAGGATACTGATACAAGAGTGAATTACTGTATGTGATATTCAGATTGCAATACACTACAAAATTCTTACTTTAAAATACAGAACAAGAACAATATGATCGAGGTCAGCAGTTTTATCTCAAACGGTATGTTCAGTTTACAATCTAAAATCTAATTTTCGAGGCTTCCTAGAAAATAAAATTTAACACATCTGTTGGTTTTACAACTATGTCTCTGTGAATGTTCAAGGGAGCCAACCCGTTGAGTCGACTTTCACTTGTGGTATTTCTGAGGTAGGTTTTAAGGCGTCTTAATGTTGAAAATGATCTCTCACTGGCTGCAGTGGTGACAGGTAGGGTGGCAAACACTCTCAACAAGCAGTAGATTGCAGGGAGTTTATCTTGATCACATAAAAGAAGTTTATTGTTTACTGTCAGTTTCTATTTATTTTCTTTTTGTGAAAGTTCAATGGGGGGGTTCTAACCCCCAGTAACCCCCCCCTGGCTACGCCCCTGCTTCCACAAGGACAAAGTTTTACGTGAAAAATAAATCATTTAAAGCTTGGAATTAGGCAAAGTAGTTCATAAAATATCAATCAAAGTCACAATAAGGAAATCTTCATTTCACACTTAATTAACCGGCAATACAAATCTTAAAAGTAAACATTCACAAACAAAACCGGGCAGCGCCGGGTAGTGCAGGTAGTAGACTATAAATGTGAAGTATCTGCAATAATATACCGTGTGATTCAGCCGCCCCTTCCAACGTAGTGTTATGCAACCCGCAATACTATTCCTGTCCTGAAAACATCTGCCTTGCCGGTATGCTCAGACAATACAATACAACCAAATATCTTGGTATTTACCGCCTCACCATGATAGGTTGCCGTTATATTATACTCGTATTAAATCCTGGAAGGAATACGTGTGCTTTCTAGATCATATGAACCTCACACGTCAGCGAAACATTAAATTGATTTGGTGACCGCAGTAAACCTACGATAATATGTGCTATAAGCTGTAGAGTGTGCCGTACGGAACCGTAGCGTGGTTGGGAAAGTCGCGGAGGAGAGGCTTTACGTGTGAGGCGGGAGGTTCGAGTTCGGGACAAAAATTCCATATTTTTGAAATATTTGTTTAATACCTGCCACACGTAATGTAAGTTCAATACCCGCTTTCATGCAAATTGTGTGTGAATGAATGTCTTTGTTGTCCTAAGAAGGGCCAATTAGTTAGCAGGCCGGACACATACGGACCGTAAATAATAGGAACACAACTGTCCTGACAATGTTTTATCGCAGCAAATGCTCGATGTGATGACCGTTTTGATTTATGCACATTGGGGCCCGGTGTCCAATAGATCATCTTGCGTGCTGAAGCATTCCAGGTGTAATTGCTCGGCATGCGTCCGTGATGAGTTTCCGGAGCTGGTCGAGGTTTTCCGGCACTTGAGTGTAAACGACGTTCTTCAAATGCCCCCACAAGAAGAAGTCTAACGGCGTTCAATCTGGTGATCTGGCAGACCAAGAAACAGGGTCTCCTTGTCCCATCCATTTCCCTGGCAGGTCCTCGTTCAGATGGTTACGAACGGGTAAAGTCGAATGTGGCGGAGCTGCATCCTCTTGCAACCATTTCGTCAAACGTGCAAGGAGCAGGAGGAGTTCCTGATGCAGAAAGTGCAGGTAGCATGGGTCCGTCCAGTGGCCCTCAAAGAAATAAGTTCCAATCAGGTGATCCCCCAAGACTCCACACCACACATTCTCTCCTCGTCATACTTAATGGGCCACCTGTCGCACCCATTGAGGATTGTTTGGGCTCCAACCGTGCATGTTGTGCAGGCGCGGCGGGCCTGTGTTAGCCGGGCTAACACCATCAAAAACGAAAAATCAATGGATATGACTACATAATATTATGGCATATAGATTAATTGTTTATTTACTGCCGTATACTATATTATAACAACCATAAAACCTCATTCTCTTTCGAATAAATACCACTTTAAGTGACGAATGCTCCGCATCTGTCACATGATAAAGATATGCCGACTGTGCGCTCTATTTGCCATTTGGCCGAGGAAAACATGAGGAACTTCAATTCAGTCGGATTTATCCGCGGATTAGTGTCTTGACGGATATAAACTGTATGGCAGTGCTAATTTTGCGGAGAATTTCTAAACAATTACGTTTATTAATTTTCACTCAGGTATACCCTTATTTTTGCTTGTGGTTAGGTGATCCTTGACAGTGGTATGAGAGACTTGAGACCATAAAGCTGCAAATCTGACCTAAGCCTAATTGGCTCCTGCCCGTAATTAATGGAAGGAACAAAGGTCAGTAGGTCGGTAGTTGTCGCAAGAGAAAATCCCTCATAAAACCTGTGACTGTAGAGGTTCTGGTGCGGGTGTCCGGCCTATTGTATTAACAGACCTAACCGTTTCAAAAACTTGGTGTAATATACCGTAGTTAAATATTTACAGTATCCGCGGATAACCATTCGGGGATGTGGATAACCATTCGCGGATGCGGGTGTGGATGCGGAGCGGATGCGGATATTATTTTGTATATCCGCGCAGGGCTCTAATCATATGCAGTATTCAATGGTGATAGTTTGGAGCGTGTCTTGTGCTTGCCGTGGCTTTCTTATTGTTAAAGGGAGATTCAGTTATGGTGGAGAACGAATGCGGCTGTGTTATTGAGAACTTGTTAATTCTCTAGCTGAACTCTTGCTGCTAACAAAGCAATCAAAGAAACGAAATGAACAGTCTGTAGACATGTTCATTCCAAAATAGCTTTACTGAAGTTCGGTGGCCCTAAAAATTAATTGGGACGAACATTTAAAAAAAATTAAAGCAAATGGGTATTTAGTTAATTGTCTAATAGGTTCTGTTCGTTTCCTGGCAGAACAAGAGCTGCCTTTTAGGAGCCATGCCCTAAATCACGACTCAATCAATAGAGGAAAATTTGATGAATGTCTCCAGTATAGAGCCACTTACAATGAAAAACGGAACTACTTGGAACCCTCTCCTGCTTGGTGCTTCACATGATATCCATAACAAGTTAATCGATTCATTCTCAGCTGTTTTGTTAAATAAAAGAAAAGAAGAGTTCAAAGAAGCACCCTGTTGTGATAGAAGATGAGACCACGAACTTAATGCAAACATGTCAGCTTTTTTCTGGGCTTCGTTATATTACAAATGTTGATATTCAGGAGAGATTTATTAGGTTCTTTGATATAAGTAGCGATCGCTCTGATATTTCTCTGGCTGGACATGATTTCAGTTTAATCAATGAATTCCAATTTAGTGATAAATTAGTCGCTCAAAAATTATGTTATGGCTGGAGCACATAACGGTCTACAACAGATAAATCTAGCCAAATATCAGTCAGCCTTATTCGTGCACTGCTATGCACACAAACTAAACCTACTACTAAAACAATCTGTTAAAGGCATTAAGGAATGAAAAGTATTCTTTGAAGCTCTATCTTGGATTGCAATTTTTTCTTGAGATCTTCAAAGAGAAAAGCTGTATTTCAGACGTAGATACCATTTGCCATTAGTTGCACTGACCCGCTAGATACATACAGATAGTTTGGTTGAAGTAATATCAGAAGTAAAAAAAAAAGTATCTGAAGATATTCTTCAAGTCAGTCATAAGCAACACCGAAGAATCGGACGATGAAACAAGAACCTGTTCGAGAGGTTACTTTGCCAATCTACATGATTTCAAGGGTGCCCAACTATTACGGGTTGTCCGTAATTATTGCGGATTTCACCTCACGATTACGGCATTATGGTCAAAGGGAAAATTATCACGGAAAAGCGATTTTATCACGAAAGTTATTTTCTACGGAATAAAGAAAGAAGGAAAGATGTTCAATCCTTTCCTGCATTTCTGATCAAGCCTCCTCGTTTCATTGTTTGTGAGTCGGAAACGATACTTATTATTATCGTCACTTCCTTTTGCTACCCATAAGCGTTGTGAAATTCATTGTGTGATTGAAGAATTTACTCTGCTGTACTCCAGTACAAATTCTTAAGTAATGTTGTATTTACAGAATTGAGGGACACATTATGCACACGTACACTAGAATCGTTTATGGTTCAGAAGTCGAAAATGTCATCACAGGGGGAAGGATGTTTCAAGAATACCTCCACTCAAAAGCATATGCTGGATGCCAAACAAGTTACAAAGAATGTTTTATCACTGAATTAACAGGCAGTGTACAAATGTTATTGTGTAATATGATATAGTTTAGAATAGATTGCTGTCGGGAAGGGGTATCATTATCGAGAAGGGAGGACATGCTTTGGACTTAACTCGAAAAATTTCAGAGGGGCTGAGGGTGATTACTGATAATCCACTTCAAAGTTTGCCACCTCTGCGATTCTGAATATATTTTTCTTTTAAGTTGATTCTCATCTGTATTATCTCAAGAAAAAATCTTGTTCAACAATTTGCAAACCAAAATGAAAGATATTGTGCTGCCAAAGTCGATGAATTCAAGAGATTTCTCAATGACAAACGTGATAAATTGTATTTGTTTTCGAAGTAGTGCATATACAAACATCCATCAGTTTTGTCAAATAAAAGTGAGTTTATAGTTAAAAGGCAGAAAATTGGTGATGTGGAAATTGACAACTGCAGACTGCATTGTGAAATATTTGATACAATGGTTCGGCATATTACGTAACTTTTTTTCCAAACTGAATAAGCTCGAATCTCTTTCTCTTTTGTATTTTGACTTGTTTGAAACATAGATGGACTCTTTTCCTGCTCGGTCATTCTAGTCACTGGTTAAATCACATGGTAGCTACTTCAACGTCCTGGTACTCAAAACCGTGTTGTCGGCCATCTAACCATCAACAGAATTTAAGAAGTCCTGCATACTAGAATTTTATAAATATTTAACATGTTCAGGATTAAATGCGGCATTACCCGAAGTAACAAAACTATGTTCTTTAATTTTGACTATTCCTGCTACTAGCGCCTCTGTCGATCTTTTTCGGCAATGAATGGGATAAAAACTTATTTAAGAAGAAAGGTAATTAAAATTGTCGTTATTTTCAATTGAGAATAACCTCCTGAAAATCTGTAGAAAGAATCCGGGGTTCCATGATTCTGTTATAGACATTTTTGTTGCCAAAAATCGCCGGATACAGCTGTGTTACAAGATGTAAGCTAATATGTGTAGATGTACGGAGAGGATTGATTTGTGTAAGTTTAAAAATGCACGATTCTATTTGAGCTTTAATACCCATACACTGCTTTTATCCGCGTTTCTACGAACTAGTGTGCTAACACTTTGATAAGGGTCACGCGCCGCCACTGATGTTGTGGCGATTGAAGTTCCCAGTATTGTGGAAACGCGATTCGTCCGAGAACAAGATGTGTGATACGAATGCTACATCATTATCCAACCTGCCTAATAGCCCACCAACAGAGCTCCATGCGAGCTTCTAAATCCCGCCCATGGAGCTCTTGGTGTAGCTCAAGATGGTATGGGTGAAATTTATGTTGATGCAGTATTCGCCGGACGGACAGCTAGCTGGCGTTAACATGTTGTGCAATCGCCCTTGCATGATGTGTGGATTATGACGAGCTGCCTCCAGACGGCCTCTTCTCTTTCACCTGACGTAACGGGCCTATCGCGGACTGGTGGCTGCTTGGAAATCACGCCTATTGTCCTGAGGTGGGGCCTGTGTTCACGTATTCAAACATCATACCGATGCAGAAATATGTGAACGATGCAGGATTCGAACCGCCAATGGCACATCCGCTACGCTACACTGCTGGGAACATGCTGGTAGTATGACGAGAGCAGAGTGCGTACGCCATCCATTTCGGTGTTTAAGACATTAATTACTGCGCTGTTGCATAGTTTTATGCATTGATTCCCCTCTTCGTTACACCTGGTCACGAGGCACGACACACTAACATAGTTACATGGTCAAAGGACATCGGTGCATGATTTCAAGGCGTCGTTTTTGCGAGCGGAGGATATAACCAGACGCTGGGGTGTGCAAAATTTGCTCACTGGACATTAGTACCATACAGTATGCCTGCAGGAGAATAGCCACCTAATTACCATATCGCACGTTAGTTGGGTTGCATAAAACTACATTGGAAAGGACGGTTGAATCACACTGTATAACCCAGTCAATAGAGCATGTCAGGATTAGCATGAGGTAAGCATTGTTACAGTTCCTTCGGTGAACATTTTATATGCTCTATAAAAACATCTGTTTGGAAAAGATTCACAATTTATGCCATCCCTATAAGTATTATTCAATAAAACTATGACGTACGACGTATTGTACTTACACAGCCTTGGTCATCTCCAGCATAGAGCACACCATCAGCCACAAAGAGACGAGAGATTTCATCTTCACTATTCATCAGAGTCTTCTTGTGTTTAAGTGTGTTGATGTCCCAGGCTTTAACCGTCCCATCATTTGAACACGAGTATATTGTGTCCTTTATGGCAGCAATGTGGTAGACCACAGACTTATGAGCATCAATCACTCCTTGAAGGCGGAGGTCAGTGCCCCATACCTGAAAGGCAGATTCACATCATAATATGCATAATTTATAATATGACTCAATAGCATAGCCAGGATCGGCCGAGGGGTAGGGGGAGGGGTATAGTTGCAGAATGAAGATAGAACACAATGAAGGTGTTTGTGCATGCAAGACTTGTAATTATAACTACACTTATACAAGTGAATCATGTTATTATTCAGATTGCAGTACACTACAAAATTTTACATTAAAATACAGAACAAGAACAATATGATCAAGGTCAATAATTTTTCAGCAAATGGTATGTTCAGTTTACAATCTAAAATCCAACTTTAGAGTCTCCTTAGAAAATATATTCAACAGATCTGTTGGTTCTACGATTATGTCTCTGAATGTTTATTGTTTATTGTCAGTTACTGTTTATTTTCTTTTTTCAAAATTTCCATTGGGGGGGGGAAAGGTTCTAACCCCCAATAACTCCCCCCTTGGCTACGCCCCTGATTTGAATTTATCTGAAAAAATGCAACCCTATCAAATTCTTAAGTCAGTACGGTAGGGAAAAATAGGCAGATTTGGCCCAGGAGCTACTGCGCAAGATGGCCGCCATGCGCAATCCATCTCTAGCCACGCTCTACGACCTCTGGCACCTACAGACAATAGGATGTTGTCATCTTATGGAATACTGTCGAAAGAGGTAACTAAAAGGGGTGTCTGACTTGAGAGAGCATGGGTTAGCGAACTAGGGGTTTTAGCTGAGTCTAGGCATGATGTATGCTAAGCTGTTGTCTATCCAACCTCCCTTGGCCAACTCTCGCTTGTTGTTTTAAGGGGCCTAACATCTAAGGTCATCGGCCCTGGCTAACTCTTGTAGGACACTTTATTCTGAGGTGGTGGGGATCAAGCAGAGTAAAGCTCCTCCAGGGACACCCTTGCCTTAGGTAAGAGCCGAACAACCTGTGCTGTAGTTGTGTCTGCATTGGCGAACTCGGGTTTTTAGCTGAGTCTAGGCATGTTGTGTGCTAATCTGTCGTCTATCTAACCTCCTTGGCTAACTATTGTAGGGGACACTTATGCCTGAGATGAAGAGTTGTGTTCAAAGTCGAAGAGTCGAAGTCTGCTCGGGTCAGATATTTCATTCATGTCAATTGTAACGCATGCATCTCTGCGGCAACTGTGTTGCTTACATAGCATAACCAGGTACACCGTCAGCAGATTTCTGAAGCCTCGTGTCTATGAGTAGAAGATTGTTCTCAAGTCAGAAGAGTAAAAATCTAGCTAAACCCTCGACTCCCTATTCAAAGAAAGTTAAACAACTATAATTAATTTCAGACTCAGCGTGAGGTCCTCTAGCCGCTAATGCCACGCTCGGAAGTTTAGCCCCCTCCCTTTTAATCGTTTCTTACAGCAGCATTCCATCACCCTTCTACCTATGTTACATCACTCCACCGAAAGTCGCAAGTTAGGAAGGGCAACCGGTTAGAAGGATAGAACCTCGAATTAGGGCAATATGTGAAAAAAGCCCTAGCACAGCCCCAGCCGGGCTAGTGCCAAAAGAGCCCATGTATACGCATGCTTCTACTTACTTGCGTTAGCCCACTCACTTTTATCTATCCTATCCGACCTTCCTCGGTTAACTCTTGTTCTTTTCCGACCCCCACGCTATTACGTTTACGAGGACTAAGGAGTCTTTAATTTTCACGCCTTTCGTAGCCCTTGTCTTTCTTTGGCTGATACCCTGCGTGGTCGCTTAACTCCCCAAGACCTAAGGTCGCTTTTCAGCGTTACGCCTCAATGAATAAAGCACATGTATTAAGTCTTACACCATCTCCCTAGCACCATGTCAAGTCCTGGAAGGTTAACGCGTTGTCAGCGCAAAGTTAGGCTTGCAGGGGCATCGAACGTGAATTGTGGGTAGGGATTTTATTCTGTATTCGGGAATTCTGATAATACGCGAAATCCTGCAGAGCTAAATTCCGGCACCACATTATTTTTTACGTATTATATTGGGTATTCAGAATGAAGATAGGTTAGGTCTTCCTGCGTGATTGTACCTAAGTTGCGAACTTGTAGAAAAATGAACTTTGTATTCTATGTGTCAGCAAATACATCCAAAGACAGTTAACTTGCACGTGCAGTTATTTTTTGCTGATATGTGCATGCTAGGCTCTCCGTTTTTAGAACTTCCGAAGATGCTTTCCGATATTACGCCCCCTATGAATAAATCATTTTATTACACCTTACACCGTATCTCAGTCCTATGTGTAGCCGTCAGCTTCCACCAATCTCAGCATCAAAGTCCCTGGATCATGTCTCATCTCGTCTAGTTAGGTTGAGTGTAAGATCGAATCTCAAACTTGAGACTGTAACGCCCTTGTAAAGTTAAGCCTAGCGTCAAATGCATGGGTTAACCTAGCACTCTTGACCATAATCACGTCGGCAGTTAGGTCTCGAGAAGTTAACGCGTGGACCGGGGGGAGGGTGAGGTACTGGTCATCCTCCTCAGTCGTATCCCCCGACCCCCAGAGTCTGTAGCTCCAAGACACTGCCCTTAAGGCGGTAGAGGTGGGATCCCTCGCTGTCCGATGGATAAAACCGACCCTGAAGGGTAAAGGGATAAAGAAGAAGAAGAAGTAAGGGAATGCCTCTACAAGGGTCTGTGTATGCCTATTTACCACTGTGTCCTAGCACAGCTCTCCCCTGAGTTAGCCCTCCCTTTTAGACACCCTTACGACTAGCAGTATGCCATTGATGCAATTCTACCCCTCCACCCCACCTCATAAAATGAGGTTCTGAGCGGAGTGACGTCATCATAGTAGCAAGAGTTGTAGTAACGTCAACGCTAACAAGCTTTGACCTGTAGCTGAAGACTCCGAGTTCTCTTAAGTCAGGTGTCTTGCTTCATAACTCTCAGTTTGGTATAACAACGCATATATGTCTGTTTTTGTTATGTTTTAATGCAGAAAGATATCGTTCAACTTTTCAAAGCAGGCAAAAAAGCTACTGTATAAACTATAAAATTTACATTTATCAAAAGTAAGGTTCATAAATAAGTAGCAAAATAATTTTACAACTAACGGCAATGACATTTATTTAAACTTAGTGAAAGTATGCCTACATCATTTCATAACTCTTCTATGGCACATTTCTTCAAACATTGTCAGTACCGGTGTTCAAAATCTGGTCTAGAAAAGGCTACTTTTAGACCTTGTTTTTTGAAAATGTTGGTTATTTTGTTTGTTTTCTTGTTAGTGTAGTTGAGGACAGTGCATTTTTCTCTTTCATGGTGTGGTTTTTCGGGTGTTTTTCTTTTCTTTATTTAACATTTTATCTAATGTCCTCTGAGGGTGGTAGTTTTCTTTCGCGATTGTTTGTATCTCTTCACTGAAATACATTGTGCTCATTGGTATGGAAATAGCTCTGTGTATCATTGCTTTCAGTCCTGCTACTTTGTGTATGTATGGGTGGTTCGATTCGTTGTCATTAGTGTGTGATTCTGAGTGGGTTTTCTGTATATTTTGTATGACAGGTTGTGATTATTTGTACTTATTGTGATGTCTAAAAAGTATATTTTACTGTTAGTTTTGTGAATTTGATTGACTGTGCGAGGAATTCAGTATATTCAACAAGTGCTGTGCATTTGTGTCGTCATTATCATAAAAGCATATTACGTCATTTACTCGTACATATCTGCTCGAGTGAACGATTCCTTTCGAGTGGTTAATTAAGAAATTGTTTTCGAAGTGATTGAGAAAAATGTTCGCAATTATGCGGATAATGGCGAGGAAAGGATGATGGATTTTGTCATTGAATTTAAAACTGTTTTGGAGTAATGTTATTCTCAGGAGGTCAGTTATTTCTGTAGTGGTTGGTAGTGTGGCGTATTGTTTGTGGTTGAAGAGAAGAGTGTTAAGATAAACACAAACATCCAGTCCCCGAGCCATAGGAATTAACCATATGGTTGGTAGAATGCATACACGGTAGCACCTGCCTGTCGTAAGAGGTGACTAAAATAGGCCCCAGGGGCTCTTAACTTTGGAGCGTAGGTTGGTGACCATGGGACCCTTAGCTGAGCCCTGGCATTCCTTCCACTTATTTGTGTTAGGCTCCTCACTTTCATCTATCCTATCCTAGCTCCTTTGGTCAACTCTTGTTCTTTTCCGACCCCGACGGTATTAGGTTGCAAGGCTTAGAGAGTCTTTCATTTTTATGCCCTTCGTGGCCTTTGTCATTCTTTGGCCGATACCTTCATTGTTGAAGTGCCGCATCCATTCCACTTTTTCTCTCTGATTAGTGTTATATCGAGGTTGGTTGCCTAGTTGTACTTCCTCTTCAAACAATAATTACCACCACCACCACATTCAACCATACGCAGTTACAATCATTGGCCCGGCTACGTATCAAACCCAGGGCCCTCCTAGCCGAGGCCAGTATGCTGACCGTTCAGCTAAGGAGCCAGACAAAATAAATATAAATATATATAACGCTAATGTGTATGTTTCACAAAACTCAAGCTCTTAATCCAGAGGGAGTTAAAAAGTACGGTTTGCACCAAAATCTTCCAAATCATCTCAATAGTACAGGAAAATTCTTGCATTTCTTGAAAAGCCAATGGAAATATATTTATTTTATGTAAATTCATCGTATCGTATCGTATCGTAATCTGTTTACCCTCCAGGGTCGGTTTTTCCCTCGGACTCAGCGAGGGATCCCACCTCTACCGCCTCAAGGGCAGTGTCCTGGAGCTTCAGCCTCTGGGTCGGGGGATACAACTGGGGAGGGTGACAGTACCTCTCCCAGGCGGCCTCACCTGCTATGCTGAACAGGGGCCTTGTGGGGGGATGGGAAGATTGGAAGGGATAGACAAGGAAGGGAGGTAGAACCTTTATTCCCCCCCCCCCCCACAGGTCCTTCAGGCTCCCGCTTCTCCCCTTGGTCATAAGGTCTCTCTCTTTCTTGTCCCCCCCCCCCCCACCAGATCAGCAATCAATGCATCCCATTTTCCTTTCGGAACACTATCTGTTAACACTTCCTGAGCCTGCACATTTGTGACGAGAAGTAAGAATAAATATTGTGGTTTGGAAGGTAGGGGAAAGAAGCTGTAACTAGACTGGAAGATAGGCTTTGTTAATACTGAAGGTGTATTGAGTACAATAGTTAATATAAAAGTGAAAATTGAATAGAAAGTTTTGATATTGTAGAACTTTTGAAAACATGGCTAGAACTAAGCAGGGAGATAACTTGGAGGGATTCACGGTGAGGCACAAGTCAAGGAAGAGATTAAAATGGGCCGTGCGCCCGGAGGAATAGCGGTGCTAGTCAAAGAGGAGTTGAATGAATGTATAGAGCATATTGAGAGTGACATTGAAGGGGTTGTGTGGATAAGATTTAACATGGGGAGAGAGGCAGGGGGAGAGAAACATGTGTGCTTGGATTTTGCCTACTGTCACTCCAAGGAATCTCCATACGCAAATGATAAGTTCTTTGAGGAATTATTATTAGAAACTAGTATCATTAGAGGAAGGTATGAGGAGGACGGAATATTGTTATTTGGAGACTAGAATGCCAGAATAGGCGAGCGAAGTCCGAGGTATAGTAAAGAAGGAGAGTTGATAGTAGGATCAGGAAGAATTAGTAATAATAAGGTAATTAATAACTACGGTAGAAAACTTTTAGAATTATGCGAAGTCGGGAATTTATTCGTTCTATTGGGAGGGGGCAGAGAGGTAACATGACCTATATTACTGAACAAGGGGGGAGCGTTATTGACTTAGTAATGAGTTCAGAGGACTTGTTAGATAACATCAAAAGCATAGTGGTGGCGGATTGGACCGAATCCACCACCTCCGGTATGGGTTAGTTTGGTGAGGAGAGAGGAAAGCAAAGGGGAAGAGAGAAAAAATACGATAGAGTGGGGTAGTGGTTATATTAAAATTAATATATATGGACAGAGAACTCAAAAAGAGAGCTAGACGCACTTATGGATAAAGAGATACAATTAATTAGAATTGCCTGGGAAAGGGAGCTGAAGGAAAATAATATAGATAGAGTGTTGGAGTTATAGAATACCCTGTAAGGAGAGTGACAAGGGCAGTCGAGCACAGCAGAAGGAAAAATATAGAAGGGGATGGTTGGTATGACAAGGAATGTGAGATCCGCAGAAAAACAGCGTTAGGAGTATTAAAAGAGTATGGGGCAAAAGGACTGAGCAAAGATCGTGAAGTATTTTGCAGGCTGAGCAAAGAGTACAAAAGTAAAATTGCGGAGAAGAGAAAGTGGTTGAAGAACCAATCAGAGCTAATAAACAAGGAATGCAGAATGAATCGAACTGAAAAAATATAGGAGACAATAAATATGATCAATAAAGGAGGGAAGGGACTGAAGAAAACGAATGTGGACTATGTACAGTGGGTGACATATTTTAGCGAGCTAGTAGGAGGAAGGGACGATTGGGAGTATAAGGAAAGAAAGCAGGCCTTGTGGTCAAATGTGGAAGTAAGTATACACGCACTAGATAGGGATTTCACGATAGAAGAAGTACAGGGGGTGATTGGGAAACTGAAGATGAAATCAGCGAGGGGAGGAATGGTATTAGTAATGTATGCTTGGAACAAATAAGTACATACAGCCAGATGGTAGAAGGAATTGTAAAGCTATTCAACAGGATTTTGAACGGGGCGAAAGTACCGAACGAATGGGAATATGGGATAATATGCCCAATATATAAAAAGAAAGGGAATAGAAATTTACCTAACAACTACCGAGGTATAACCCTTTTAGATTCATTGAGCAAAATTTACACAGGAGTTTTTGCTAATAGACTAAGGGAGTGGGCTGAAAATAACGGCATAATCTCTAAATATCAGGGAGGATTCAGGAAGGGGAGGCAAACAATAGATAATATCATGATTGTGAAATTGCTAGCGGAGAAATACATGGTGCGGGAAAGAGGCAGCATATTTTGGCAGCGGTCGATTTTGAGAAAGTGTTCGACACGGTGAGCAGAAGAGCGTTATTAGAAAGATTAGGGAGGCTGGGAGTCTCTAGTAAAATGATATGTGCGGTAGAGGCGCTGTATCAGAGAGTATATAGTAGCGTCAAACTAGAGGATAATGTAATAAGCAAACCGATAGAATGCAAGCTGGGTCTCAAACAAGCCTGCAAGTTATCGTCCATATTATTTGTACTATTAATAAATGATATACTGGATGGGCACGGAGGGGCTAGGTGGGCTGTACCGGCGGTGGATAATATAGAGAGCCCAGGCCTTATTTTCGCTGATGATATTCTGTTAATGACGCTGACTAGGGTTGGATTGCAAAAAAGTTTGGAGATATTAGTAGATTACGCGAATAAGTGGTCGCTGAAAATTAACTATAACAAATCGAAGGTGATGATTGTAAGTAAGAGAAGGAGGGTAAAAAGGTAAGGGAATGGAGGGTACGGGGGGCAAGAATAGAGGAAGTCGAGAGATTAGAATATCTAGGAGTGATACTAAATAGAAAAGGAGGATGGGATAACCACATCAAGAGATCAAATTGAGAGGGGTTGCAGCCCTCGCAGCAATAAAAATTCTAGTCGCCAATTACCCAGGGGTAAGCTATAAAATACTGAGACTAATACTAAAACCCCTGGTCCTAAGTAGAGCTCTACATGGGATTGAATTGTGGGGATTAGAAAAGAAAAGGGTCAGCCTGAATCAAATAATATATGAATTCAGTAAGGCTGTTATGAGATTATCGCAATGTACAGGGGCATTAATCTTATGCGGAGAGTTTATCGAGTTAGATTGTGTTAAAAGGGTATTAAATTATTGGTCTAGATTAAGACGGGGTGGCGGCGGTATTCTGCTGCAGGAAGCATATAGACATGAACTGGAAGGAATGTATGATGAGGGTTGGCTAGCAAAAATCAAAATTTATGTTGAGGATTTGGGTATGGGATATATTTGGCGGGAGGGATGGAAGGGGAATAATAGCAGAATGCAGAGGGCCCTGACAATGAGAATTAAGGACATCCAGATGCAGAATTGTTTGGAAAAATATAGAGAAAGGCCTTCGCCCAGCCTATTCTATAAGGTCTACCAGATCTCCAACTTAAGTATAAGATTCGGGATGGAAGATTAAAGGATGGGATACTATGGTGGCTGATGGGGTTCATAGAAATAAAGGATGGATCGGGAGCAAAGAGAGCTCTCAGTGCATACTATGTGAGGCTAAGTATGATGATTTACATTTACTTTGTGATTGTATAGGGACAGAAAAACTAAGGACAAAGTTTCTAAATGTAGAGCAGCAAAAAATGTGTAGACAAAAAGATGGATAGCGAAACAGTGGAGAAATGACAGTGGCCTGAATAAGCTTATATGCGCAGTGAAAAAACAATGCCTGAGAGAAGTGCGAGGTAGTATATGATGTAATAACCTGGAATGTAAATAGTAGAGTAGCCAGCATAAATAGGTTATTAATTGTTATTAATATTATTTCTTGCTTTATATTATTATCTTTAATTTTATTTAATTTCTTAATATTAAGTGGAGACGATGGACGTGGCATGTAGGGACTCAGGATGACTGCTGTGCGAGTGTCACGTTTCCGGGGTAACTGATGCCCAAGGAATCGCGTGTTTCTCTTCTTTTCTTTTTTGTTAGTTGTTCATGCTTGGAAGGGCCTTGGTGAACATGTATCGGGACTAATCGCCTGTTATGTTCAATGAATACTAAAACTAATACTGAATCTCTCGTGGCGTGTTTTTATGACCGGATGCCTTTCCTGCCGTCAACCTCATCAGAGGAGTTAATGAGATGAAATGAATGACGCGATATATGATAGTAGGAAGGGAGAGGATGAAACCCGGTGCCAACACATAGCCCACTCCTGTCGAATAGCACCAAGGGGTCTGCTCAAGGCTTAACCTCTCCATCCGACGGACGAATCACCATCAACGGCGTCATATGCCCTTACTCCATATGAGCACTGCGGAGAGGTTTGGAATTTAATCCAGGCTTTTGACACGCAATCTAGTGATTTAGAAATTGTATACCCCTTCCCTACCAGATGGTGAAATTCTTTTTTTCGACCAGCGGGACTCAAACCGGCTAACCACGGTGTCAGATAGACTTCAACATCTTAACGATCATGGCCACCAGGCGGGCATAAAACGCTAATGTGTATGTTTCACAAAACTCAAGCTCTTAAACCAGAAGGAGTTAAAAGGTGCGGTTTGTACCAACATCTTCCAAATCGTCTCAATAGTACAGGAAAAATCTTGCATTCTTGAAAGCCCAACGGAAATATATTTATTTTATGTAATTCATCTATACTAATCTATATAAATAAAATTGTAACGGCCGTGTGTCTGTACATTGACTATTTTGGCGAAATTTCCGTGCAGTTATCCATTTCAGGTATAATAATGACCATCTGCATAGATTTTAGCTTTGGTGTCTGTTTGTTTGTATGTTTGTCTGTTTGTCTATAGCTTGAAAACTACTGGATGTATTTCTACCAAACTTCATATATAGAATCCACCTGTCCTTCGGTGGGTTTTAGGGTCAATATTGTTTCTAAATCCCTGAACTGACTGGGGGGTTTGTACGAAACCGAAACTGTGATTTTGCACCACCAACCCCCCCCCCCCACACACAAAATATATACAACCAAACTTAATGAAAAACTACCTGCCTTAATGGGAATCAATTTCTAAACCGTTTTTTCTCAAGTGCATCATTTCGATACGAGGATTAATAAGGGAGATATAATTAACGGACCGGTTTTCGGTACAAGTCCCACCGGACTTAACAGCGGGTGCGTGTAAAGCGTATTTCTTATAACTTGAAAACTACCGTACTGAAGATATTTTACCGGGCGAGTTGGTCGTGCGGTTAGGGGCGCGCGGCTGTGAGCTTGCATTCGGGAGATAGTGGGTTCGAATCCCACTGTAGGCAGCCCTGAAGATGGTTTTCCGTGGTTTCCCATTTTCACACCAGGCAAATTCTGAGGCTGTGCCTTAATTAAGGCCACGGCCGCTTCCTTCCAGCTCCTAGGCCTTTCCTGTCCCATCGTCGCCGTCGCCATAAGACCTATCTGTGTCGGTGCGACGTAAAGCTACTATCAAAAAAAAAGTAGCAAGATATTTCAACCAAAATTCACATTTAGCATCCACCTGTCCAAAGATAGGTTTTAAGGTCCATACCATTTCAAATTCCCGGAATGGACTGTGGGTATATAGGGAACCGAAACAGTCATTTTACTCTCCCACAATATTTACAAGACCAACCTGACTGGAAATCGACCAACCTTCATGGAAATCCATTTCTAAAATGTTTCTTCCTCATGTGCAATTTTTTCGACAGGAGGATTAATAAGGGAGATATCATGAACGGTCTGTTTTGCAGGCTAAGTCCAGCGGACATAGCCCAAAAGTTGTTGTACGTGGAGCAGATTTCTTATCAATACTTGCATTTAAAAAAAAAATCTTATTCACTGCATGTACAGTAATTTACTTCGATATCCGTATACAATGTAGAATACCGTAGCGAAGCACGGGTACATTTGCTAGTTATTAATACAGTATAATAAAGAGCGAGTGCGAATTTCGTGAGTTTGCGTATATCTGGAGAGTAATTTCAGAAACTACTGGACCGATTCTAAAAATTATTTTACTAAACATACATTATCCCTGAGGTACATGGGCTGTATTTTATTTTAAAAACAATTCGAGTGGGGGGGGGGGCGACGGGAGATATAAAAATACTAGGCTAATATATGCGAAATATCGATTTTGTCGTACAAGGACGAGACAAAGCTCATTTTAAGCCCCTTGACGCAAAAAAAAAAAAAAAAAAAAACTCGGTAAGACGTACGGGCCCGAACACCAGGTTTTAAGGCCTTAAAACTAACCGTTATGGAGATA